>NW_024341753.1:1305221-1625117 GCF_902729225.1 Pteropus medius | reverse complement strand
CCCACCCTTGTACCATATACTCATTATCTTGGAGAAATTAACCATTTGGACTGGACATAATTTAGAGCAACAGCCTCTAGGGGAGACCAGATAGCCTAGTTGATGATCAAAATGAACCAAAACAACTCCAGAGGCAATTAGCTTATCACATCTTTACCAAAGAATTGGCGGTGGGATCTGCCCTTTCTGTCCTCTACAACCCACACCCCCATCCTCAGAGAGGCCACCTTATTATTTTTAGCCATTTTGTCAATTATAGGGCACTTTACCCCTGTGCTCATCTTTCCCTATTTCATGTGTATGCCATTAGGTCTGCCAGAAAAACTAGAAAGGATCAGTTTTCTCAAGACACCCTCTAGTGATTATAACAAAGATCACAATCTTTGTACATTTACCAAGAGCCAGAATGTTCAGAGCACCTAACCTTTTGGGTTTAAGCTGTTGTCTTCCAAAAAATAATTAAACTCGTTAAAATTGCTACTTAGCAGAATTCAGACAGAAAATTTTATAATAATATTGCCATCTAAATTATAAAACTTCAAAAACACTTAGCTTAAAGACTAGATCATGTTTACTATATGAAAATATAAAAGGGGGAGGAAATAGTCATGTCAAAACAAAAATGGAGCAGAAATGCAAACTGTCCTGGACTAACATTTAAAGGCAAGTTTGTTTTCTGACATAATTTTCCAAGATTATTATATTTAGTTAGCTTTCACTTTATACTAATCTCGTGAACCTGGTTCGTTAAAAATTATGCTTTAGAGGCAAATTATGAGCTAAATTTATTTTCTCTGATTCCATGCTTTGACTTACACATTTAGTTTACTTTCCAATGACATTCTAACTTTCAGTTCCTCTAGGTAGAGTTGCTTATATGTTTCCAATTGCATTTTATTAGAATCTTCTTGAGAAGTTTTTACTTTGGAGAGTTCAGATTCCAGATCTTTAATTCTGAGTTCCATTTGACTTCTTATTGAAGCATTATTTTTCTCTCTTAACTGCTGTAAGTTTTCTTGAGATGCTGCTTGTGCCTAATGCAAATAAAAAGGAATCATTTGAAATAAGTATATCCTGAATAATTACAGTATATTCATTTCCTTTGGTTCTGAGTCAGTGATTCAGAGAGCAACTTGAAATGTAAAAAAAACCTAAGTATAAAATATTTATCAACAATGTCAACTGAATTAAATCTGAATTATGAAAATAAAGTCAAATAGTCTACTTTTAGTCTCCTGCTCCCTGGTAATTCAAAGAACAGCATCAATTTAAAATGTTAAAAATTGAACAATAATATTTAATAAAGAGAATGGTACAATTTTTAAATCACAAATGTTCTTTTATTTCTAATACTCTTATTTCATATCAACAGGTCTGAAAATAAAATGATTCTCCAGGGAGAAACATTCTGAGATCAATATTTTTGGTGAAATGCGGAAAATGAAATATTTAAAGGGAGAAACAAATGCCTCGTTCTTCCACAAATCTACAAAACAAATTGCTATTAAGGGAAGTAGAGGAAACACATACAGTGTGTGTACCCAAAATGTAATGTGCAGTGAAATGAATTAAAGCACATTAAAGAGCAAAATAATTAACCTGTAAAAAGAGATTAACTTCTTTTAATTTTTCGACTATTTCCTGTCTTGCTCTTTCTTCAATCTCCTGTTTATACTGTTCAACTTCACTGTATTTTACCATATTCTTTTTTATGTGACTCTTGAGGTTTACTAATTCTTGTTTCAACTTCTTGTTTTCATTCTCTAGTTTTTCAGATTTCTTTTGTATTTCTTTCATGGATAATAACCGCTGATGGAGAAACTGATTTTCTTCACCTAGACGTAAACATTTTGAAGATGCAGTTTCCAGTTTTGCTGGAAAATCACCACTCTGCATGAATAAGATAATAGAATTTGGTTATGAGAATAACTTAACTCAAAACAAGTATTAACTTATGAAATAAATTCAGTTGCAATAAAATGTGATCTGTACTGTGGTGGAGTCTTGGAATGTGGAACCTTGAATTACGCAGAATCAGAAACAAAGTTAAAATGACCAGGAGGCACAAAAACACATCCTTTCCTGTCATCGTCTTTGCCGCAGATAATCCACACTTGATTTTCCATAATTTCTTGTCTGACCTTATCACATCTTTCCTCCATAAAATGATTATAAATCACATTTTAGTAGAAAGTCTCTCACCTCTTCCCCCATCCAACAGTCGATAATTTTTAAAGAAGTTTAGGGTTATCATATGGAGTAATTTAGGCCTCAGTCAATAAATGCCACTCACAATAAGACTTTTAAAATAAGACTCTGATTAATGAATCTTATAAATATGGATTCTCTGCCACAAGCCATTTACTAAACTACAAATGCTTTGTGCTAATTTTAAATTTGATTCCGTGAAGAAATGATTTCCAGTATTATGGATGAATCACATTTCCCGGTGTAAAAATTTAGTGGGATGACTCCCACATATTGTCGAACAGAAAAAAATGCCTGAATTCAATAGCATTATCTTGTAATCCTTTATTACATCACACAAAATAAGTGAACATACTAAAGAAAAGTTACAACAACAACAATAATTTTGCTGTAAATTCAATGATACTGAGTTGAAAAGAACTACTTGCCTTTAGATACAATGCTTATTTCATAAAAAAAAAATGTGAGTAGATGTGGTATTTTCAAAACAAGTCTGCAAATCCTTTGATACTTATAAAATTTCCTTCTATTAAATGCATGATGGCCTTAGTAAGTAACTGGTTTCTAGTGAATAGAATATGGCAGATCCGCTGTGTGACTTCTATGTCTGGATTAGAAAATGTGATACAACTTCCATCTGACTTTCTATCTCTAGAGAAGCTCACCCTAGAACCCAGCTACCATGTTGTGAAGAATGAAGAAGCCCAGGGCACACAGTCAGTTCTCCTATAGATGTTCCAACTGAAACGGCCTTAGCTAACGTCCCAGCTTCAGCTGCCAAACATGTGCATGACCAACCTTTAGAGGATTTTAGCCTTGAGGCTATTCTGAGGCTAAGACGAAGTCCTCATCAAAGCACTGTAGTTTCACCTCAGGCTTTATTTCAGAATTTCTATGGCTGAGTGTGCCTCCCATTTTCCATTTCCAAATGGGAGTCTTTAGTCGTTTAGAAGAATTTTGGGTGTGTGGGTGGCAGATAACTTGTCTCTTTGGTTCTCACGTCTTCATACTGAAAGGAATTGTACCCTAGGGGGCTTTACTCCAGCAACCACACCCTAGGCACCTCATCTCTGTCTACACCTGATTAAGATGGTAAAATCTTGGACTTGGGCCTGAGCCTGACATCATAATCATTGACACCTGTAGTGGTATTAGGTAGAGATTGGTGTATTTTTTCACATGGGAGGCATAGAAACAATTATGGCCAGTGGTTAGATTAAGCTTATTGTTAAATGTGTCCATATATTTTTGAAATATTCATTCCATACACAAGGTAGAATACGGGTCAACCTTAGTGACTTGCTCCTAAAGAACAGAATGTGGTGAAAGTGATGCTGTGTGAATTCCTAAGCCAGTTTAGAGAAATCAACACAGCTTCTGCCTGGCTCTGTATCTCAGGCTGCTTAACCTTGGCACTCAGCCCCCATGTAGTGAGGTCCATAATGAGAGCCCAGGTGTTCCAGCGTAGGTATTCCGGCTGTCTTTCCCAAAGTTCCAACCAATGGTCAGCATCAATCACCAGACATGTTGGTGAACAAACCTTCAAATGATTCCAGGCACCAGCCAGCTGCCCCAGTTGAAGCTGAGGGGCACAGAGACAAGCTTAGGTATAAGTCCTGGCTGCATTTATACCTAAGTGTCAATTTGTGAACAAAGTAAATGTTGTCTATTTAAGGCACTAAACTTTGGACAGTTCATCAGGAAAAAACAGATAAACCTTTTCGGGATTAAAAAAGAGATAATAAGAAACATAACTCATATAGTAGAAATTACTGACATACATTGTTTTATTGCACTTTCCTTATTGTGCATCACAGATATTGCAGTTCTCTACTTATTGAAAGTGTGTGGCAACCCTGCATCTAGCAAGTCTATCGGAGCCATTTTTCCAACAGGCTAGTTTGATGGCTGGCATTTTTGAGCAATAATATGTTTTTTAATTAAGGTATGTATATTGTTTTTAAAGACATGATGCTATTGCAGAATCAGTAGACTAAAGCATAGTGTAAACATAACTTTTATATGCACTGGGTAACCAAAAGTTCTTGTAACTCACTTTATTGTGATCATGCTTAATTGCTTGGGTCTGAAACCACACCGGGAACCTCTCTGAGGTATGCCTGTAGTCGCCTTTAAAGTGGAATCTAATACATGTTAAGATCAATTTAATAATGACAAACAATGCTAATGAGAAGAAGCAGATAACTAGGACAGAAATAAAAATTTTTCTTGGATTTCTCCCTTCAATATCAACGAGGCAGGTATCAGCTTTAAAACGCTCCCTCTGCTTAGAGGATAAGAAAGATTTGCAAGGAGACATATGATTTGAATTTTAATAGTTGAAAAACTACTAGTCAGTGTAATAACCGAAATATGTTCCCATTACGTTATAATGATAATCTGACTTTCAGATGAGACAAAGACTGTCATTCACTGTAAGTATTCATTTATGTTTCAATTTCCCCTTTTTTATTTAATAGTTTTCTCTTTAAAATTTAATTCTTCACTATATTATATAAATACATAACTTTTTCTTGATTCTTGTAGCTTTTTCTATAATCCTGTTTATCTCCTTCCACGGAATTCTAATATTCTTAAGTGAATGGTCTCATCTACATATTCAAATTTTCATCACTTATTCTCTTTTTTTTTTCATGAGTCTGATTCTCAATCCTATAATTGCACTAAAAATTCTTTGAGGTCATCTTTTTCTTCATCCTTATCCTGCTTTACTTCTCAGCAGTAATTGACAGTAATAACTACACTTCCCTGCTCCTCTAAACCCCAAATCATTTTTAAACAACAGCAGCTGTGATGTTCAGTCCTGGACCCTTTCTATTCCTCTTTTACATTCTCTCAGAGTTTCTTATATCTCAATGCTTTGAACCAGATTCCCTAAACTGTATGTCAAGCCTTGAACCCATCACTGAGGTCTTTTGTTCTTTTTTTTACTCCCTTCTAACTCCTCACAGGCAATATCCTCAACCACATACTCTTAAATAATTGCTCAGTATGGATTAGCTAATCTTGTACATTTTATATTGAATATTATTGGTGCTGCTTTGAGTGTAGTGTTATTTACTGATCTTGGGAGCACTCCCTCAGGACTTTGGCCAGTATATTTTGCCCTGTTAATCTCTAAAAATGTAAAAGCTTTTCACAAGTGTCAGACTATCAATTAATGGCGTTTTTATTGAGTCATTTCCTATTCCATAGAGACTTGACCTGGCTTATTGAAGTCTTCTTCTGAAGTTCCTTTCAGATGCTTACTCAACTACATTGTTTGAAGGCTTGCGTCAGCTAGAGATCCCTCCTCTTCCCAATCCATATTCCTCACCTCAACATTGTGTGGATCAAATACCTTAATCCATGTAAGATCTGGCCTGGGCAGTCATGAGATGAGAACCTTTTAGATTTGTTAGGGTTATTGATTAATCTGGATGAAATCTGTCTCTAATTAAAATTTTTGGTTCACAAGGTAGCTTTATAGTGGCTAATAAATCTGTGTCATAATCATAACTCATTTCTATAGGACTCTACAGAAAATCCCTCATTGTTTTTGCATAAGCTTAATTAGTTTTGGTCATGCTTACAAATTTAACATTTTTGATATCTTAATAGATTTCTTTATGAAACTGTAAGGTGACAACTCCTGGCATTCCAGACAAGAAAGACTCCTTAGCAACATATTATCTGGACGCTTATATGAAAAGTATGCTAACACAATGTGACTAATTTATACGAAGTTTAGAAAAATAATAATTTTCAAAGTTTCTTCAGCAACAAGAAGGGCTATCAACACAATCTTTTATTTTCTCTTATACATATATCTGTAAAATGAAAAAGCATGGACCTAGGTACTGTGACTGAAAAGAACTAGTCGGTAGGTGCATCTACCTCAATGCTCCAACTTTAGGGTTCAAAATACACTCTTCTGACCTTAAATCATTGGTAGCGTCTCCCACAGAGGGGAGTAGAATGACAGAGGAATCCTGTCCTGCTTAGAAAAACATTTACAATCTGTATGTGTTGAAAATTTAACTAGATTCACTATTTAGACATAATCAAATATTACTTGGAATTTTCTTTCAGAAATTTTGAAAAATATTTATCTTTCTGGATAATTACCTCTCTTTCTTCATCATTTTCACGCTGATACATTCTTTCTTTCAAATGATGCAATTCATTGATTAACTCCTGATTTTTTTCTTCTAGTATATGATTTTCTTTTTCACTTTCGGCCTGAAGTATTTTTATCATATCCTGAAACTGTTCTTGGAAATTAATTACTGTCTTTTCTTTATTGTCAGCTTTGCCGTGAGCATCATCTACTTGCTGTTGAAGCATCACATTTTCATTGTGTAGCTGAGATAATCTCTCCTCTAAGGATTCCTGCTTTCCAGTGCATTCGTTTGCTTTACCTTGTTCATGTTGATTCTTGTATTCTATTTCCTTCTTTCGACACTGTGTTTGGCTTTCGTCTGCTTGTATATGTTCTAAAACCAAAGTCCTTTCTCTGAGAGTATCTCTTGTGTAATGGAGCTCAGTTTCTAGCCTATTCAATTTACTTTCAGCTTTAGAAAGTTGTTGAGTAAGAATCTTGTTTTTATCTTTCAGATTAGACATATCAAAGTTCATTTTGTCCCGAAAATGAAACCATTCATGTCTTCCTCTCTGGAAAGTAAGTTCTAGGTCATTTTTTGACATCTGGCTTTGCTCATAATCATGTATAGCACTAGCCAGTTTAGAACGGTAGGATTCAACTTCAGTTTCCAGTCTTTCTTTGTTTTGTTTCTCTTTCGCAAGTTGAGAGTTTAGTGTTGACTTCTCAGCTGTCAGAACATTAAGCTGTCCATTATATTGAAATATTGTTTTTGTTAGTGTTTTCTCATACAATTTTATGGTCTTTTGAAGACGGTTGTTCTTTTTTTGTACAAGTATAATGTCCCCCAAACACTTTTTTTCCATCTCTTGCTTCTGATTTTTTACTGTGTCTATTTCCAGTCTTAGCATGGCAATTGCATCCTGCAACATGTAGTTTTCATGCAACATATCTTTTTCTTTTTCATGAGTATCAGAAACCTAAGGAAAATAAAGAAGACTTGTAGCTAGCACTCAATGAAATGATATATCATGGTATTCCCTGAAATTAAAGAAGAACGTATGTATATATATCATGAAAAGGTTTTAGTATGTGGATATACCATTGGGAAAAAAAATTAAGTTGGTTCAAGTCCTCCAACTTAATATAAGCATAAAATACCCAAAGTTTAAAAATTTAACATAAGACACTGAATCTATGAATGTAGGAAAGAAATCATAGAAGAATTTTTAAGTCTCATAATTGGAAAGACAAAAAACCTAGAAGACCTAAAATAAAAGGTTAATATATCTGACTACACTTAAAAATAGAGTTTATAGTCTCGATATACAGCTACCCTACAGTAAGGATATTAACTCTGCATACATTTGGACAGATCCTATTTCCTAAATTTTTTTTCCCTAGGACTATTCCATACACATTCTACTTTTCTAATACTTTTAGTCAGTTATAAAAATCATATCTATTAACAACTGATAAATCTTGGCATTGCACTAAGCACTTCTATATACATCAAAGAACTCAGTTAGCATAATCTGGAATGGAGAAGTTAAAAAGATAAGACAGTTCAAGATTTTCCCCAGGCCTTCTGACTCTACAATTAGTGCTTTTGCAACAAACCACAGCTGCTTCTCTAGTGTAAATATATAAATACAAAGAAGCGTATATTTAAAAAAGCTCATGGTAAATAAGGTAAAATTCATAGAGCTCTTCTTAGAAAATCAAGAGATTATTTGTGGCTACAATAACTTTAATTTCCTCTTTCGTCATTTAGAGAACTTATACGGGGCCCCTATTGGATGCCAAGAATTACAACAAATTAATATTTAAAGTGGTAATAAATATGAAATAGGGGAAAATACACTGACTTATTTTTTACTACAAATAAAATAATTATCAATATATTATCACTAAGAATACATCATGTCATATTATTTTTTCATAAGCTTCTTGGACTGAAATAGGAATATTAGTTGGAGCAAATTGTTATTTTCTTGAAAGCAGGAGTATGACATCTAAATTATGGTCTCTGAACTGGCTATACTTTTTCTCCTTATTATCAGTGGAAGCGAAAGCTACCCTTTCTATTAATATAGCCAGGGGATGAAATCATTGCCAAAACCTGGGAACATTGTTGTTAGTACAAATAGATTTTAGATTCTGAAAAGCTCATCAATTCCTATGGAAAATATTAAAAACCTCCCCTTTGGATGAGACCACTGGAAATGTCAACACTTGACTGCTGGAATAAAGTGGATTTGAATTAAGAATATATTTTATCCAATGGACCAAAAATATCACCCCTTAAAATAAATATATATACATATGTATACATATATGCTGTATGTGTATATATGATACACACATATGTATAGACACAAATACATACATACCTATGTATGCTTTTAAAATCCACTATATTTCCCATATGTACAGTGCTGGGTTTTTAAATATATAAACACACAAATACATACACACATGCTTTTGAAAATGAATAAACAAAATACCTTAGAATTTATTTTCTTGAGAGCTATTTCTATCTCCTTTTGTTTGCAAAGATGATTGGTCAGGATTGCATCTTGTGATATTCTGGCATTCTGTTCTCGAGAAAGTTGCTTCTGAGTGGTATTTTGCACTTCTACAACCTAGATATACATGTCAGTAGGTTTTTAGTTTCATACAATTAGAAAAAAAATCAAAAGCTCAAAAGTAGAACCTTAAAAAATATTTAAAGAATGAAGCAATTTTAAGTACAAGGATCTTTATCCTCCATGAAAAACTCAAATTTGAATTTAAATGACAGCTAGATTTGTCATACAGCAAAAATACAGGCAGCTATAGTATTACAAAATAAAGCCTCTTTATGGAAGATTTGACTAGTTCCATCACAGTCTCAAGGCCAGTTAGTCTGCATGTCATCATTAAAAAAAAAAGCCCAAATTAACATGTATGCTAATAATTAAGCTAAATTTACCTTCCATTTAGTCATTTAGAGAACTTATACAGGGCCCCTATTGGATGCCAAGAATTACAACAAATTAATCAGTTTTGTTTCAAATGTCACTATTCACATTTTGAATGAGATAACATTTTGGTTTGTTTTAAACTTAAATAATAGACAAATCAAAATATATTAAAAATATTGATAAAGTATGGAAAAATATAAATTTTTTAGCAAAGATGAATTTACCTGATTGAAATGGTTTCTCACAGTTTTCAATTCAAAGTCTAGTGTTCTAAGAGAGATTTCAAGCTGTTGTTTTATTTCAACTTCTTTACAATATTGCTCTTCTTTTGTTCTTAACTGTTCCCTAATTCTTTTATAGAACATCTCAGTATTTTTTCTTTTTTCCTTTTCTTGTCGTAAGGTAAATCTGTAGTTAAATAAACTTATCTTAAAATTCATTTGGTTATAAAATAAAGTTTATATCATGATCTGGTTCTACATATGTTGGATCATTACCATAATAAATTTCTAATTTCTCAAAGTTTTTTCCTATCTGGAGATCATGTTTTTATTTCTGAATTCAATCTTTTCCAAGGATTATATATATATAATCTGAAAGGTAGCATTGAAAAAAACGTTACTTACTTTTAGTCAATAGTAATGCTCGTAAATATTGTAGAAAAGGAATTTTGAAATTATTCCTTAAAGGTAGTGTGGAAAATTGTCTTTGTTTCCACAGTCATACTTACGTCTCTATTAAAACAGATAATTAATTTATTTACTCATTAAAAAGAGAAGTCATGTTTATAAGCAAGTTTACATATTCACTAGAAATAAAATTTCCATTTTACAAAATATAAGATACCCCTAAAAAAAATATTTACAGTGTAAGACAGCATCTATAGATGTCTTTTAACAACACATCTGCTGACTAGTGTAATCCAAGACTAGAGTAGGGAGTCTAATATTTGTCGCTCTACACTCTATGTTTCTTCTTTTGTAACACTTTCAACTTATCTTGTTGATTATCGTCTATTTCATACATGACTTTAAAATCCTTTTTGGAAAAAGGCAGAATTCATATTAATTAAGTCAACAGGAAAGTGTAATATTTGCTTTCAGCATAGATCTTTGAATTAATTTTATCTATGTATAAGATAATGCTGAATAAACTAATCAGTCATCAATTTCCATTTCACTTTTCATTCCATGCATATACTAAGACTAGAACTGCAAAAGTTTCTTTAAGGAATTTTTCCTGTCTTGAGAAAACTAGCCATTTCAGATTCTGTTGGTAGGGATGTAAGTGAATTTCAATTTTCTTGAGAACGTTTTGAAAATGTGGATTAAAGACCTTTTTTTAAACATACTTATACTTCAACCAAAAAATACTCTATTAAAGAATTCATTCAAAGTACATAATCAGAAATGTTAAAACATTTATATAAGAGATAATCTTTGCATCATTAATTATACTACAGAAAAATGACAAACAACCCAAATTCAATTTGTTAAAGAATGAGGTATTTATATGATGGACTTCTATTAGGCCATTTAAATGATGATTTGAAAGCATATACATGAACTTATTATTAGAAGTATACACTGTTAAAAACTTGACATTATTTTCAGGAATTTTATACTGCACAATACTAAAGAAATTTTCTTCCCTATAAAATCCCAGAAAGCATTTTAGTAATTACAAAACTTCTCCTGTATATCTGTAGTATAAAAGTTAATCTTCAACTTCCAGTCAAAATGGCAGACTAGGTCGATGTCATGCCTGCCTCCTCTCACAATCAAAATTACAACTAAACTACAGAACAAACATCACTGAGAATTGCTTGAAATCTAGGTGAACAGACCTCCTACAACTAAGGATATACAAAAGAAGCCACTTCGAGACTAGTAGGAGAGTGAGAAATGGCGACTGGTACAACGACCATGTGTGGCAGTTCAAAATCAAGAGGGATATCTTGGCTGAGGAGGTCTCTGCTGAAGAGTGAGGTGTCTCAGCCCCATACCAGGCTCCCCAGCCCAGGGTCCAGGAGCCAGGAAGAGAAGTCCCCACTAATTCTGGCTGTGAAAACCGGTGACAATTGTGCCTGAGTGAGATGGAGGGTTGATAGAGTCCCAGGTGTTCCTCTTAAAGGGTCCAAATATGGACTTACTCGCTGACAGATTCACTTGCTTTGAGCTCTAGCACTGAGGTAGCAGCTTGAAATATGTCCGGACATTTGGAGAGGAACTGAATTATGTGGTTTTAGGGCAAAAACTGGAGGGGAAGTTTTCCCCAGATAGAAGTGCTGCCAGAAATTGTTGTTCCTTTGTTGAGGCTTCCCCTCTCCCAGCCTGCAGACACAGTGGTCACCATATCTGAGTCTCCATCCACCTGGCAAACATTGTTTGCACTACCCTGGTGATTCCCTGAGACCCTACCCCACTGAAATTCTGAGCGTACCTAAGTTCCTTCCAGTGGCTTTCCATACAAACGGTCTATCTTGCTCATTCTCCAGATTTTCCAAAAATCTCTCAAAGGTTGTCAAACCCAAACAAGCAACATCTGCCCTCAACATACGTACCCCGTACCTCTTGTTAAGCAGCCCCAAGCCCAGAACTTGTGTCAGCTGGCCTCTCACTGATGCTTAACCTATCCCAGGCACCTCCAACCCAAGCATAAATGACAACCATCTGCAGATGACTTTGTAGCTCATACCAACTGGTCCCAAGCAGGGCACAGGCAATGGCTGATTTTAGCTTGAAACAGAGCCCTACTCAAAGGGCCCCAGAACCGATCTGCTTGATGGCCAGCTTCGGAGCACACCAGAACACCCAATGGGGAGAATTGGCAGGCACCTGAACCCTGCTAAAGTAAATCCTGTTTTGTAGGGTCAGCCCCTGCACAACAGCACCTCCACTGTAGTCACAGCCAGTTCTCACAACCTATCAGACTGAGGATCAATCCTTTCCATTTACATGCAAATAGCAACCAAGGCTTAACAACAACAGGAGGGTGCACTCAGCCCATATAAATGACACACCCAGAACACCCAGCTCAAGTCACCACAGAGAGACTATGCCACTGGTCCCTACAGGAAACCTACTATATTAGACCGCTGTATTATGACTGGAAAAAACAGCAGCTCTACCTAATACATAGAAACAAACAAACAAACAAACAGAAGTGGCGGACAAAAGGAGAGACAAAGAAATATCTCCCTAATGAATAAACAGAACAAACTCCAGAAAAAGAACTCAACAAAAGGGAGAAAAGCCATGTACCAGATGCAAGGTCTGAAACATTGATTGTAAGAATGCTCAATGATCTTAGGGGAAGAGTAGATAAACTCATTGAGAACTATAACAAAGAGATAGAAAATATAAAAATGGGAATAGAAAGCATAAACAAGAACCAGTCAGAAATGAAGAATACAATAACTGAAATAAAGAATATCTTAGGAAGAATCAACAGTAGATGAGATGAAGCAGAGGATCGAATCAGAGATTTGAAAGACAAAGGAGCAGAAAACATTCAGACAGAACAGAAATAGAAAAATGAATCCAAAAAAATGAGGATAGTTGAAGTGGCCTTTAGGACAACAACAAGTGTACCAATATTCACATTGCAGGGGTACCAAAATAAGAAGAGTGAGAGCAAGGAATTGCTAACCTATCTGAAGAAATAGTGATGGAAAACTTCCCTAATCTAGTAAGGAAAGTAGACATACAAGCTCAGGAAGCACAGAGAGTCCCAAACAAGATGAATCCAAAAGGGCCCACACCAGGACACATCATAATTAAAATGCCAAAGATTAAAGACAAAGAGAATCTTAAAATCAGCAAAAGAAAAGCAGTCCATTATCTACAAAGAAGCTCTCATTAGACTTTCATCTGATGTCTCCATAGAAACTTTGCAGGCCAGAAAGTCTTCCATGAAATATTCAAAGTGATGAGAAGCAAAGACCTATAGCCAAGATTACTCTATCAAGCAAAGCTCTCATTTAGAATTGAGGGACAGATAACGACCTTCCCAGACAAGAGAAAGCTGAAAGAGTTCATCATCTCTAAACAGGTATACAAGAAATGTCAGAGAGACTTTTCTTTTTAAAAAGAAAGAGAAGAAAATAGAGCAAAACTATGAACACTAAAATTGCAATAACTTCATATCTATAAACAATTGCTTTAAATATAAATGAATAAAATGCTCCAATCAAAAGATATGGAATGGGTGAATGGATAACAAAATAAAACTCTTATATGTGCTGTCTACAAGAGGATCACTTCAGACTGAATGATTCACATAGACTAAAAGTAAAGGGGTGAGAAAAATGTTTCATGAAAATGGAAATTAAAAAAGAAGCTAGATTAGCAATAACATATAAAACTAAATAGACTTTAAAACAAAGGCTAAACAAAGACATGTTATGAAGAATGAACCAATAATCCCACTTCTGGCTATTCAGAGAAACCCAAAAAGCACTGCTTAGAAGGGGCATGTGCATCCATATTTACTTTGTAGTGCTATTTACAATAGCCAAGATATGGAGGCAACCTCAGTGTTCACCAATGGCTGACAGGATAAAGAAGACCTGGTACATATATACAACGATATATTACTAAGCCAGCCTTAAAAAAACATGAAATACTGCCATTTGCGACAACATAGATAAAGCTTAAGGTAATTATGCTAAGCAAAATAAGTTGAAAAAATCATATGATTTCATTCATATGTGGCATATACTACTGAAAGCAACAAACAAACAAAAAATCATGGACCCAGATAACCAGTTTAGTGGTTACCAAAGAAAAAGGAACATAAGGTAGAGGTACATAAGGGTGAAGGGGGTCAAATATATGGTGACTGAAGGAGATTTGACATTATGTGATAAACACACAATGAGATATACAAATAATGTATTATTGAATTGTGCACTTGAAATCTATATAATTTTATTAACCAATGTCACTTCAACAGATCAAAAAATAATGTATGTCACCTATGATTCAAAAATTTAAAAAATGTTTTTAAATAGTAAATATTCAAATGTTTCTTTGAAACCAAAATGTTCAATACCTCAAATTGCAGAGTTCTCGTTCCCATTGCAGTTTTTGATGCTCTAACTGTGATTTCATTTCTTTTGTTTCTGATAGATCCCTTTGTAGTCCAGTTATCTGAGTGTTCATTTTTTTAATTTTTTCTGAATGGAGTTCACAGTGATTGTTTCTAAGCTCTTTCAATCTTTCATATGATGTAACTGCATCCTGGATATTTGATAAACTAGGAGAATCTGCATCAGAGAGAAAACAAGAGTAGAAATAAAATATAAGTTCTTTTTGTGTATAAAGCAGTATGCATTTTCACACATTCATACGTTGAACAACTATGTACTCAGTACATACATTGTGGAAGACATCAGACTCTGATGAAGCAGGTAAATTTTTTGAAAGACAGAAATTAATAAAGCTCTATCAAGAAAGAACAGATAAGATAAACAGCCCTAGAGCTATAAAAGAAACTGAAGTCCTACTTAATTATCACTCCATAAATAAAATTTGAGGCCCAAAGGCTACACTAGTGAATGCCAGCAAACATTTTAGTGGGAAATGATACCAGTTCTATGCAAACTCTAAAAAAAAAAAAAAAGAAGAAGAAGAAGACGACTTTGAGAAGCGTAATCCAACACATTCTATAAGGCTAGTGTTACCCTGAAATCAAAAACAGATGGAGATATTATAAGAAAGAAAAAATACCACATGAGCCTTGAGGTAAAAATTTTAAATAAAACATTAGCAAATCAAATACAAGAATCCATTAAAAGAACAAATTGTCATGACCAAATGGGGTTTATCCCAGGGTTGGTTTAACACTCAAAAATCAATTAGGGTAAAGAGGGTCAAATACATGCTGACAATAGGATACTAGACATCGAGTGGTGTGCACCCTATAGAATACACAGAGGTAGTATTATATAGCTGTACACCTGAACTTTATATTATGTTACTAAACAATGTTACTAAGAAATTTAATGAATAAAAAGATCTTTCCACAACAGTTCAAAATAAATTTTTAATTAAAAGATAGAAACAAATCCTATAATCGTAGGGAAGGAAATTTTTCCAGTGGAGTGGGAGGTGTGCATCATCAACTGCCTCACTGAAATAATTTTGTTGATTATTTCACTAAGAGTACAACTAGATGGATATGTTTGTGGCACCCAGTGTGACCGATTTACCACTGGCAAAGTCAAATTTTGCTAAACACATATTCAAAACCTATAAGCAATGAAGCTTCTTTTTGTTTTGTTTAAGTGCACTCTTTCAGAGTAGAAATGTAGGACTGAATCCTGCCTTCTCTCCTGAAGAGGAAAAATGTATTTCTTCTTAGAAGAAAAATCCTAAATTTGTCTTAAAATGTAATTACAATTGAGTTTGGGGTTTCTATTGCGGGTGATGAAAATGTCTTAACATTGATTGTGGAAATGGTTGTACAACTCGGTGAAAACACTAAATATTACTCAATTGTACTCCTTAAATTGATGAATTGTACAATATATGAATTATAAATCAATTAAGCTGTCATTTATTCAAAGTAAAAAAGCAGTTAATGTTACTTGTCATGTTAAAAAACTAAAAAAGCAAAACCATATTCAGTAGAGTGAAACTAAGACAGTTGACAAAATTCAACATCTATTTCTATTTCAACATCTATTTCAGCAAACGGAACACAAGGGAACTTTTTCTATATGATAAGACGATCTATAGCTAACAACCTATGTGTAGTGAAAGACTGAATTCTTTCTCTAAGGGATCAGGAACAAGACAAGAATGACTGCTTTTGCTCCTTCTTTTCAGCACTATACGAGAGATTCTACTCAGTGCAATTAAGCAAGATGAAGAAACAAAGGACATCCATCTGGGAAAGGAAGAATAAAGCTGTCTTTATTAGCAGAAAACATGATCACACAATAGGAATCAGCACACTCCAACCAGTGAGTCAGGATGTTTCTTTTAGTAAACACAGTTTGAGAAAAATACACAAAATAAGTTAATGTACATTAACTTATGTATTGTCTATAGCTACTCTATGGCACAATGGTCACAAGTCTTAAATGCTTACAAATCTTTAGTAAAACAGTCGCTTAAAAAAAAAGATTGACAACCTTTGGTTACGTAGAAATTCTGACAGGATCTACAAAAAAGCTACTAGAACTATAAACCGAGTTTAACACAATTGAAGAATACAGCATCAATATACAAAAATCAACTGTATTTTTATATTAGCAGAGAACAATCATAAATTAAAATTTGAGATATATTGTTTAGAACTGCATTGAAAAGGTAAAAAAAATGTATGAGTAATCTCACAAAAGGTGAACTAAAAAACACAAAATTTTACTTAGAAAATTAAAGAACTCTATAAATGGAGGCATATACTTTGATCAGGGCTTGAAAATTCAATATTGTTTAGAAGTCAATTCTTCTCCATATTTAATCTGGAGAGTCAACACATCTAATAATTTAAATCTAGTTGTGAAAACACCAGTAGATTTTGTTTTTTGGAATTGATAAATTGATTTAAAATTCACGTGGAAATGCAAAGAATCTAGAAGAGCAAAATAATCATGAAAAGAACATTGAAAGACTAACACTACCTAATTGCAAGAACTATTATAAACCTAAAGTCATTAAAATGGCCTGCAGTTAGTGTAATATATCAATAAGACATAATACATCAATAAGACATAAATTAACATGCACATATATGGTCAACTGATTTTGACAAAGGCACAGTGGCATTAAATAAGGAAAATAGAGCTGTTTCAACAATTGGTGCTGGAAAAACTAGATATCCATATGCAAAACAATGAACTTGAATTTATATCTTGCATCACATGTAAAAGAACACAAAACAGATCATAGATCTAAATGAAAGACCTAAAACCATAAAATTCTACAAAAAAAAAAAAGCATAGGAGAAAGATTTCGTGACCTTGTGCTATACAAAGATTTTTTCGATATGAACACCAAAAACAAAATCTATAGTGGAACAAATGGGTAATTGGATTTCATCAAAAGAAAAAAATAAATTTTCACTCTACAAAAGATGCTATTACAAGACTAAAAAGACAAGCCATAGACTGGGAGAAAGTCCTTGCAAAAAATATAGGTGATAAAGTAATGTATCCAGGATATATAAAGAATGCTCCAAACACAACAATGCTTTAAACAAAAACTTAATTTTTAAAAATACAACAAACTTAGACACAGTACAAAGAAGACATACAAATGGCAAATAAGCACATGAAAAGGTGCTCAAAATTATTAGTTATTGGAAAATGAATACTAAAATATAATGGTATACACACAACACATCCATCAGAATGGCTAAGATTTGAAAACTGACAATATTAAATGTTCATAAAGATATGAAGCCATTGGAACTCATGTACTGCTGGTGGGAATGGAAAATGGTATAATTATTTTAGAAAACCATTAGGCAGTCTCTTAATAAGGGGTATAAAGAGGTGCGAGGAGACTTTTGGGGTGATGGATAGGTTAACTATCTGGATTGTGGTGATAGAGTTATATCTGTATAGTAAAACTATCAAAACATATACTTCATTTACATGTAATTTATCTAACCTAAGCCATTGATAACAAAAAAGCTATGCAACAGGAATAAAAACATCAGAAACTGGCTAAGACACAGCTGGAAAGAAGGTTATGAAATGATACAAAATGAAGATAGAGGGTTATGGCCTTTAACCTTGTTTATAGCAAAGAGATGTAATAGCTGGGCTTTAAGTAATGGGGTAACATAATGAGATCTGAAATTTAAAAATATTTAATAATGGTGCTTGCAATGTAGACCAAATTTCCAGGAGGTAGAATGTCAGAGAAAACAGTTCTGAGGTTATTTCAGTATTCTAGAATGTAAACCATTGAAACCCGACATTGGGTGAGGGCGTAGGAGAAAAGCAGGGTCAACAAATACATTAAACACTGCCATTTACACTGAGAAAAGTACAGTGGAGATGATCTTAGCTTCCAGGCAGAGGGCATGCAACTGCTCTCATTTTATTTTAATAGAAAACATGTTTCTTAGATATATAGCTCTACAACACATCAGAGATCTATGGTGCAAAAGGCAGCAGACAAGATGTGCTTATATTACTACTGAATACATACCAAGGCTTTATATTTATACTATGGTCCTACCTTTACAATTCATGTCAAGTCGTTCAGTTAGAAACATAGATTTTTGATAACTAAAGTAAGGCAACTCGCAATATCTTGCTACTATTTCAGAAGACTGAGTTAAATCATCGAGTTCATCCATGGAATTAATTTGTTCTTTGACCTACAAATAAATAATATTGTTTTTCAAAATGTCCCTGAAATGTTGATAATATATACAAAGTGTACAGAGGTGTTAAATATCCACCTTTTTATAAAAGCAAAAACACAGATATTCTTAAAAGAACTGATTTTTAGCAAAAAGAGACTTTTATCAATAATGAGTGTTTCCAAATTACCTTTCAAAGTAAATGTCCCTACCACAAAGGAAGAGATTCTATTTTTTTCACTGTCTTTTACAACATGTTTTTTTCTACAGGTAATATTTTTGATAATTTATATTTTTACAATACCTTGTTCTCTTCATTAGATGTTTTCTTTGCAGACCTAGAGAAATAAACAATTCTTTTCAAGTAAATATTAAATACTTAAAATATAAAGACTATCTAAACTTATTGTTCCTTATATAAAATCTCTGCATCTCTAACTAATTTCCTCTAAGGGCGTTAAACAATATGTAAAAAGAATAACACTAAAGGATAAAGAAAATATATTGCTAATAATATTAACACGATGTATTACATTTAGATCAAGTTGAAAGACAAAGCCAAAGGAAAAACATAATGGTTGTTACTTGTATTGTTTGATAGGAGGAAGCACTATACTAGGGTATTTTATTGTCATTTTCAATTTAAAAAGTAAAAGCATTTACTGGCACTAACTTCTATTTGGAAAATATTACTTAACTCCTTATATAAAATAAACTTTAAAAAAAATCATATTAGATTTTGAGGACTTATCAGGCAACTATTAGGCATTATTATGGGCACTTTACATGTTTTAAGGGCATGTTAATCCTCAAAAAATTCTGGGAGGTAGGCAATAGTTTCGATATTTTACAAAGGAAGAAAATAAGGCACAGAAAGTCAAGGGAACTTCTCTAAGTCAATACAGCTGGTCAATGGCAGATCGAGAATTCAAACCAAGGACATCTGGCTTCAAAACATATGTTTCACAATATGTTTGGAAAGTATTATTTATTTTGAAATGTTTTTGAAGGACTATGATAGCAAGTGAATCAATAGCATTAATCCATTTCTAGCTATGATTCTAAATAATTATTTCTGAATATTATACGCTTTTTTAGAAAAATAAAGAGGTTTTACATGTAGGCAATATCAGACATATTCTTTCAATAAACTAAATATTTGTTTTTCTAAACAAATTCCTCAATAGGAATTCATTCATCCATTCAGCTCTTTATTTATACATTCAACATATACTTATCAAGCACACAAAATTGTGTCAGTGACACTGTTGGTAGAGAAAAAGTGTTTTTTAACTTTAGAAATTGATAAACCAAAAATAAAAATCAGGAATAGATTGTTAATAGTTTATGTTTCTGCTTCATGTAAATAAAATCTTCTTTTCTTCAGAATCTAAAAAATTGTTTAAGTTAATATAACCTAATACAAAATCACAACTATTCATGAAGACTCCCTCAAAGGCAATGCAATATACAGAATCATTAAGAAATAAATCAGGGATTCTGGGAAACATGGCGGAGTGAGAGACGTCCCTAGATCTCTCCCCTTGAAACAACAATAAGCTGAACATCTAAAACTGAACAAAAAATACCAAAACTGCACACCAGCACATCTCGGTGTGGGATCTGCACATAAGAACTACCACAGGTCAGAACCCTGGTGTCGGGAGGTGGACTGGGAGAAATAAAGAAGCTGCTTCTCTCAGCCTCCAGAGCTCCTTATAGGAGGAGAGGGAGGGGTGAAATTGTGGTGACTTCCCTGATCAGCCCTGTCTGGAAGTGATGGGACCACTACATAGCCAGCAGCAGGGCCCAGTCATCATGGCAGAAAGCAGAGAAGTGGGATGGGACAGCAGAAAAACAATAGTTGATTTTTACTGGTCCCAGTTGCAAAACTGAGGCTGAGCTGCAGCCCCCAACCCTCAACCCAGAGGGCGCCTTCCCCTATACATTCTGAGACCGATCACTGCGGAGCCCCAAGGGAATCTGAGCAAAAGCTGCCAAGACTGAAGCTACCTCTCACAGCCTCTGGAGCTCCCTGCAGGAGGAGGAGGAGGGGAGAAGGTGTGGCGACTTCCCTGACAGCAGGGCCCAGTCAACAGGGCAGAAAGCAGAGAAGTGGGACAGGATCGCAGAGAAACAACAATTGACTTTTACCGACCTTGGTTGAAAAACCGAGGCTGAGCCACAGCCCCCTCCTCCCAACCCAGAGGGACCCTTTTCCCATCTCCTCCCAGACTGATCACCATGAAGACCCAGTGGAATATGAGCAAATACTATCAAAACTGTTGCTACCACTGACAGGGACTGAAACTGAGAGTAGCAAGTGTGATTAAATATCTACAAGAAAATAAAAAAGACATGATTTAGGCTTTATATAAAGCAGGGATTTAAAAGGCTTAGATGCCACCTACTGGAAAAGAGACCTTTATATAATAAATCTTTCTGGAAAAACAACAGAATACACTTCCATTAATGCCCAGGTGGAGAAATAGTCCAATAAAAACCATGAACAACCAAGGTGACAAGGCATCTCAGAAAGAAAGAGAAAAATCTCCAGAAAATAAGCTTATAGACATAGCAATATGAAATTTAAATGACAGAGAATTCAGGATGGTACTTCTGAAAAATCTCAGTGAACTCTGAAATGAGTCATATCAACAATTTCAGGAATTGAAAACACAACTAGATGATCAGAGCAAGGAGACTGAAGCCCTCGAAAGGAATCAAATGGAACTTCTGGAGATGAAGAACACACTGCAAGAATTGAAAAATGAAATAGAGTCAAGCAAATGGAAGAAAGGATTGGTGATGTCGAAGACAAAAATCTAGAAATAAATCAGAAGGAAAAGAGAGAAACCAAAGAATGAAAAATAATGAAAGAAAAATACAAAAACTAGCTGATGCCTTAGAAGAGGAAACATAAAAATAATGGGCATTACCAAAGAGGAGGAAAAGGAGCAGGAACTAGAAAGCATTTTCAGATAAATAGTGGACGAGACTATCCCAAATCTAAGGAATAGAGCTTGGAATTCAAGAAGTCAACAGAACACCCAATTATCTCAACCCCAAAAGGCCTTCACCAAGACACATTGTATTAAAGTTATCAAAAATCAATGACAAAGACAAAATTCTCAGGGCAGCCAGGGAAAAGAAGATGGAAATATTTAAAGAAAAATCCATTAGATTATCATCAGACTTCTCAGCATAGACCTTACAAGCCAGAAAGGAATGGAATCAAATATTTAAACTATTAAGTGAAAGGAACTACTAACCTAGAATAATGTATCCAGCTAAGCTCTCCTTTAGATATGAAGGAGAAATTAAGACCTTTCCAGACATACAAAATTGAGGGATTTCTCCACTACGAGGTCTGTACTACAGGAAAGGGGGCAGCTCACCTAAAACAAAATACAAAAACAAAACAAAAATACATAATTAGGAGTAAAGTGACTATCAGGCAAACAAAAGCAGAGGAGTGCAATACTTACTAAGAACAGGGCATTGTAAGCTTAAACAATAAGTAGAGAATACAGCATACATAGGGACAAATTGAGATAACAATGACTGAAAACGGGAGGATTCAAAGATCCAAACTCACAAAGGGGAAAGGAGATAAGGCACATGCAGAAGAAAATGTACGACTGTATATATATAACTATCCTTTATATATTCCTAATGGTAACCACACATCAAAGATTCAGAACTGAAGAATATAACATAAAACATAAGAACCAGAGGAAAAACCCCAAAAAGTCAACCAAAATAAAGATAACAGAAACACAAAGACAAGGAAGCAATGAAAAACTGAGCTACCAGAAAGCAAAAGATAAAATGGCTATAAGAAGATCTAATATTTCAATAATCATCCTAAATGTAAATGGACTTAACTCACCAATAAAAAGGCCCAGAGTTGCAGAATGGATCATAAAATAAAACCCAATCATATGCTGCCTCCAGGAGACACATCTCAGCTCCAAAGACAAATATAGACTCAAAGTGAAAAGATGGAAAATCATATTTCAAGCAAATGGCATTCAGAGAAAAGAGGAGTAGTGATACTAATATCAGACAAAATAGACTTCAAAATAAAAAAGGTAAAGATACTGAGGGACACTTCATAATGATAAAGGGTATCGTGCTCCAAGAAGACATGACACATTAATATCTATACTCCCAATCAGGGAGCCAAGAAATATGTAAAGCAACCACTAATAGAACTAAAGGGAGAAACAGACCAAAACACTATCGTAGGGGACATAAATACCCCACTGTTGGATATGGACATCATCCAAACAGAAAATCAATAAGGAAATAACATCTTTAAATGACACATTACACCAACTGGACATAATTGACATACAGAGCCTTCCATCCCCAAAGAGCTGCTTATACATTCTTCTCTAGTACACATGGAACGTTCTCAAGAATCGACCACATACTGGGACACAGAGATAGCCTCAACAAATATAAGAGGGTTGAAATCATACCAACCATATTCTCTGATCATAATGCTCTGAAACTAGAGATCAACTGCAAAAAGAAAGCAGGAAGAACTACAAATACATGGAGATTAAACAACATGCTACTGAAGAATAACTGGGTCAGGGAAGAAATAAAAAGAGAGATCAAGAGATATATAGGAACACATGATAATGATAGTACAATATGTCAAAACTTTTGAGACATGGCAATAGCAGTCATAAGAGGAAAGTTAATATCATTATAGGCCTATCTCCTAAAATAAGAACAAACCCAAATAAACAACCTAATGCTTCATCTTAAAAAACTAGAAAAGGAAGAACAAATGTGGCCTAAAGTCAGCAGAAGGAAAGAAGTAATCAAAATTAGAGCAGAAATAAATGAAATTGAAAACAAACAAACAAACAAACAAAAAACAATAGAAAAAATAAATGCAACAAATAGCTGGCCATTTGAGACGGTTAATAAAATTGAGAAACCCCAGGCTAGAATCACTAAAGAAAAAAGAGAAAGAACACAAATAAACAAAATCAGAGATGAAAGAGTGGAAATTACTACTGACCTCGCAGAAATACAAAGAATCATGCAAGAATACTATGAAAAATAAATAACAAATTTAATAACCTAGAAGAAATGGACCACTACTTAGAAAAATACTAACTTCCTAGACTGAATCAAGAAGAATTGGAAAATCTAAATAGACTGATCAGCAGTATAGAAATGGAAACAATTATGAAAAACCTACCAAAAAGTAAAAGTCCAGGATTAAGTGGCTTCACCAGTGAATTCTACCAAACATTTAAAGAAGATTTAATACCTATTCTCCTCAAACTCTTCCAAAAAATTGAAGAGGAGGCAATAATTCCCAACTTATTTTATGAGGCCAATATCACCTTGATACCAAAGCCTGGTAAAGATAGCACACAAAAAAGAAAACTGCAGACCAATATCTCTCGTGAACACGGATGAAAAAAATCCTAAATAAGGTAGTAGCATACTGAATACAGCAACATATTAAAGAATTACATACCACAATCAAGTGGGCTTCATCCCAGGGACACAGGGATGGTTCAACATATGCAAATCAATCAATGCGATGCACCACATAAACAAATTAAAAAATAAGAATCATACGATCATATCAATAGATGCAGAAAAAGACTTTGACAAAATACAGCAGCCATTTATGATCAAAACACTTAAAAAAATTGGTATAGAAGGAAAATACCTTAGCATAATCAAGGCCATATACGACAAACCCTCAGCCAACATATACTTAATGGTGAAAAACTAAAAACCTTCCCTCTAAGATCAAGAACAAGGCAAGGCTGTCCACTATCACCATTCTTATTCAGTATAACATTGGAGGTCCTAGTGAGTGCAATCAGGCAAGAGAAAGATATAAAAGGTAGCCAAATAGGAAACGAAGAAGTCAAACTGTCACTATATAGAAAACCCTAAAGACTGCACAAGAACACTACTAGAAACAATAAGCAAATACAGTAAAGTCTCTGGAAATAAAATCAATGTTCAAAAATCCATAGCTTTCCCATACTCTAATAATGAAGCATTAAAAAAAAAAGAAGTGGAAAAAATAATTCCTTTTGCAATTGCACCAAAAAGAATAAAATACCTAGGAATAAATCTAACGAACCATGTGAAGAACCTATATAATGAAAACTACAAGAACCTATTAAAAGAAATTGAAGAAGATACAAAAAAATAGAAAGATATTCCGTGTTCTTGGATTGGAAGAATCAACATAGTTAAAATGACCTTATTATCTACAGCATTATACAGATTTAATGCAATGCCCGTCAAAATCCCATCAGCATTTTTTAAAGAAATACAACAAAAAAATCATTAGATTTGTATGGACACACAAAAGACCTCGAATTGCCAAATCCATTCTGAGAAAAAAGAACGAGGCTGGAGGCATCACTCTGCCCAACTTCAAATTATACTACAAAGTGACAGTAATCAAAACAGCATGGTATTAGCAGCAAAACAGACGCACGGACCAGTGGAAAAGAATCGAGAGTCCAGAAGTAAATCCCTATTTATATGGGCAAATAATTTTCAACAAAAAAAGCCAAAAACATACAGTGGAGAAAGGAAAGCCTCCTCAATAAATGGTGCTGGGAAAATTGGAAGGCCACCTGCAAAAGAATGAAACTAGACTGTTGTCTATCGTCACACACCAAAAGTAACTCAAAATGGATTAAGGACCTGAATAGAAGACGTGAAACGATAAAATGCATAGAAGAAAACATAGGAACTAAACTCAAGGACCTTGGACTTAAAGAGGATTTTATGAATTTGACCTCAAAAGCAAGGGAAGGAAAAGCAAAAATGAATGAATGGGACTACATGAAACTAAAAAGCTTTTCTGCACAGCAAAAGAAATCATCAACAAGGTAAAGAGACAACCATCCAAATGTGAAAATATATTTGCAAGCAATGCCTCCGATAATGGCCTAATATCCAAAATATACAAAGAACTCATACAACTCCATAACAACATAAAAACAAATGATCCAATCAAAAATGGGCAGAAGACCTGAACAGACACTTCTCCCTAGAGGTCATACAAATGGCCTACAAATATATGAAAAGATGCTCAACATTGCTAGCAATTAGGGAAATGCAAATCAAAACCACAATGAGATACCATCTCACACCCATTAGAATAGCTATAATCAACAGGACAAGTAATAACAAATGCTGGAGAGAATGCAGAGAAAAAGGAACTCTCATACACTGCAAATTGGTACAGCCGCTATGGAAAACATTGAGGTTCCTCAAAACACTAAGAATTGATCTACCATATGATCCAGCCATCCCTCTACTGGGTATTTAGCCCAAAGACTTGAAAACCCATATCAGAAAATATATTTGCACACCGATGTTCATAGCAGCATTATTCACAGTGGCCAGGACATGGAAGCAATTGAAGTGTCCTATGATAGATGATTGAATAAAGAATCTGTGGTACATATATATGATGGAATATTACTCAGCCATAAGAAGAGACGAAATACTGCCATTTGCGACAACATGGATGGACCTTAAATTAATCCTGCTAAGTGAAATAAGCCAGACTGAAAAGTTGGAAATCACATGATATTACTTATATGTGAGATATAAACCTAAAAGCAACAAATGAACAAGACAAACAGAGACTCATGGACATGGACACAGTGGTTACAGAGTTTGTACCGGTGGGGGAGAGTGAGGAGAGATAAAAATTCTGGCAAAGGGGGAGGGGGATGGTGAAGTGGGTAAAGGGGATCAAATATATGGTAACTGAAGGAATCGGACTTTGGGTGGTAATCACACAATAGAATATATAAATGTCAAATTATAATGTACACCTGAAAATTATGTAATTGTATTAACCAATGTTACCCCAGTACACTTAAAAAAAAAAGAAAAAAAGAAAGAAAGAATTCGGTTCTATTCAGTTGGCCTCAATGTTCATATATTTATTATTTTAATTTTTAAATATGGATATGATGGTATAACTTTTAAGTAGTCATCTGCATAGTCATCATATGAAAATATTCCACTGTGGAAACAATTCAGAATGAACAACTTCTTATCATAAGAGTATACATGAATAGAAGTACTATGGACAATTAGTTTTCTATAATCTTTGCAAGATAATGTAATGGAATCAACTGGCTCTCTAATACTTGAAAATGCAAATAAAATTAAATTTAGTAAACACATCCTAATGGTCTACTGGATCATTTTTCAACAATATGTAAATACACTCTAAAAGTTCCAATCTTAAATAAGAACATAAATGAATAAACCTCCCTTAAACTCCACATTTTTCCTCAGTCATTAACCATTTCTCTGTTGCTTTCCCCCCAAAAAATTTTCTACGAAGTGGTTTATATGATTCTCTACAGTCTCGCTTCCAGAGCAACTATGTATTGAAACTACTCCTAGCCAGAGTCTCTTGTCCTCATGTTAACCTTTCAACAGTGTTTGATATAGATGAGAATTCTCTTGCCTTGGCATGTACACTATGTCATGCTGTTTTGCTTCCAGAAAAAGTAGTGAATGCTAATATTCCTTCACCTAGAAATAGAGCATTTGTAGATTCTACTTTCCTTCACCCTGATCTATTTCACTTAAACTGCTGTTATCATTCACCTGAAGTTGACCACCGGTTAGTGAATTGGCCTTCTCAAACACAGGTGTAATAACAAATTTTTTTGATGTCCTTTTTTCATTTTCATTTTTCTTTACTTTCCTTATAAGGTACAAAGACCTCTACTTTAAAAATCCATTAAAAAGCCAATGTTTTCTAAAAATTCTAGTGATAAATACAAAAAACAATATTTGTAAAATTCCAACTGTTATCCATCTTAATTAATTTACTAATTCACAAAACAGTTATGAAGTACCAATCACAAGCAAAGAAAAATACATTCCTCATGTCAAAGATAGATATACAAGTAAAATATACTGTGATATTTGAGAGCTGACATATGACTAGTTGTAAGTGATCACAAGAAAGGCTTTACAGAAGATATAAACAGAGGAAGTCAGCAAGAAAAGAAATGGAAGGAAGCCGTTCTACTTAGAGATCAAAATGTGAGACAAAGATTAGGGTTCAATCAATCAGCGACCACTGGCTCACTTACCAGCAAATCAATGTCAGTTGCTTTCTCCTGAAAGAAAGCCAATCAGAGACAACTTGACTCAAATAAACATGCCTCAGAGTGCCAAGCGAACAACGACGGTCTCACCAGAATATCCATGTTGCTTCAGATGATGTCAACCCTCTTATGCCTCTGAAAATCCACTCTTCCAAAAACCGTACATAAGAAGAGCAGGCTACTCGGTTTGAAAAGGCTGTGCCTGACCAGCAAAGCTCTCTTACTATATTGAGCAACAAATTTCAACTTCATCTTTTTATTTCGGATACTGAGGGCTCATAACCCTTTGGCAAAAAAATTTTAACGGCCTAGAATAATTTACCACCATTATATTTTATTTTTCTTAATAAAATTAAATGAAGTTTGCTATTACATTGATCCATTTTTACCATAATGAAAACAATTAGAGATACCAGTAAAAGAAATGGTGAGTAAATGCATTTTTAGGCTCTTCTCCCTAAATGGGCAAACACTCAAGGAGGGAATATAACTTATTAGAAAGAGCCAAAAAGAATTTACAAAAATGCATATAATTGACAGGCAAAATTGTCAAAATGAGTCCACATCAAACTTGTGTCTTGTTTAGCATAACATGTGAAACAATACACATAGGTTTAACTACATTCACTCAATAAATATTTGAGTAGTACTGTGTGCTAGGCTTTCTTCATGGCACTGAGGATATAGCAGTGAATAGACAAAAATGAAGTGAAGTAAACACACATAATGAACTAGATAAACAAAATTTACAGTATGTTAGAGGAAAGATACTAAAGAAGAGAAATGAAATTTTGATGTGTTGTGGGCATATGGGTAGTGGGAATATGAGTCAGGCTGGGGGAAACCTTGTAAGTGTGTTTTTCCTCCTGAAAACTAAAAGTCCTCGATACCAAATGAAGAAAGTAATTTGGAGGAGAAAGTTTTTTATTGGGTTAACTACTACTGGTAGGTTAAGTAAAACGAGGTCGAAGAAATTATATCTAGATTTATTAAAGTGAAAACCAGTGGTAAACATATGAGAAAAACAATTTTGGAGGAGAAGTGGGACTAAACACTACTAGAGTGAGTTCAAGGAGAATGGAAGGGAAATTGGAATAAAGGACTATCAATAGTTCTTCTAAGGACTTCATAGCTAAGTGGCATGATCATGGATGCTCCAATATCCTTCTTGTTTAGCTGTAGTTTTCAACCCTTACATAATGATTATGCAGCATTTTAATAATACTTAAAAGTTTTTGAGTTACATGCATGTGGCACTAAATAGTTTTAAAAAATGCCAGAATAGGTACTAAAACATAAATTCGCAAAATTATACAACTAAAAGACCTCTTTCTAGATATGTAGGAATTATATAACTTGATTATCATTTTTCTCATGCTTACAACAATCATAGAAAGATTTCACACCTGATGAAAATCCTCCAAGTCTAGAATATTGTACACTACTCAAATGTACTAAGAAATTAGTCTTTTAAAAAATTTGTAACAGAAATAAAGGGGGAAATTCAGAAAATATTCTTAATTTAGAAGCCGAATTTTTGTAAATTGTATAAGATGAAGTCATGGTTGAAATATGTGGTGTGGTGCATACTGAAATAGATTCTCTTTAAAAAAGGATAGTGGCACCTTTAGAAAGAAGATGCATTGCACTAGCAAGCAGCTTGGTTTACAGTGCAGGGGGAGTCAACAAACTAGGGCCTGCAAGCCAAATCTGGCCACTGTCTGTTTTTGTAAATTAAGTTTTATTGGAACAGTCACACTCATTCATCTACCTATTGTTTATAACAGATTTCAGACTGCAAGAAAAGAGACCAGATGATCCACAATGCCTAAAATATTTATCTGGCTTTCCACAGAAAAGGTCTCTCAAACCCTGATGTAGCAGATTGATCCTTTGATGTACTTTAATAGATCTTACTCAATATACTAAAATGTTTATATAGGATGTGGAACAAATTGTCATGTGAAATTCTTTGGATTTTAGATTAATTTGAGGGTCCAATATTTGAGCATGCATGCATTAGGAACAAAACACGAAAATCTTAATAACTAGAAATTTTGATGGTAACAAAGTAGAGTGCGACATAACTTAGTTGAAACTCAGCAGATATTAAAGGTATGCCAACATAATTTGCATAATAGGATAGGACATACCAAATATTTTAAATATACTTTAATTGTGAAACAATCAGTATACTGTAGACCTAACCTCATTTTTTCCCAATGGTTGTATACTACATTATTTTATGGGTATAATAGTTTATTTCCCTATCGATAGATATTTAGACAACCTCCAACTTTTTGATACACAGTCTATAATAAATATCCTTAACATATATAGATGTAACATATTTATATAAATATCCTTAATGCAAATATATATCGCATATCCTTAACATACATATCAAACTATATAGAGTATATGTAATGATCTACTGTATGTTTTATATACCTAATAATATATAAGAAATTCCCTTAGAATGTGTGTGTGTGTTTATACATGTCTTGTTTTCCTGTAGGATCTAGTTCCAGAAGTGAAGCTGTTCAGTTGAAGGGATGACATATTTGAAATTTTGAAACACATTGCTAAATTACCAGTATTTCCAAAAGGATATACCAATTTCATCTACCAACAGTATATGAGAATGCCTTTTTCCTCCTTTTTGCCAACTCTGTTATTTTTTTAGATAACATTTATCATTCTGACTTCAAAAATGGCATTTCATTGTGCGTTAATTTGCGTTTTTCTAACTAACAGGCAAGGCTGAATGTCTAGTCAAAATGTTAAATTTGTTAATCATGAATATTAACTCAAATTAAAATTTATTTTATAGGAAAATAACAATTACTGACTGTTAACTATTGTTATAGGCTTACCTATCAGAATCTGCATTTTCCATAATAGGAAATGGCTCATTATCAGTTTTTCCACTCTTTCTGTATCGAATTAATCCCTCGCTGTCTCCAGCAGCAGTATTATATATGTTTTCTGTTGCTTCCATGTCACTACTTTTGTGCCTTTTCCTTTCTTCTTCAAGCTTCAATGAAAGTTTGATACTAAGAATAATTGTTATCACTGTCTTCATTATAAAGACCCTGTTTTCATTAATTTTATCATTTGGCTCTGAGTTTCATTATCATGACTTTCACCAATAAAAATATTTCTGTGTTTACTTCATTATTACATGTCATTGAAGTTACTGGTAAATTATGCTTCCTTTTTATTTCAGTAAAGGAAGCAGAATTTTCCAACATGTCAGAAAGGGCTCTCTTAACTTTTTACTCTTGTTCACATTTACTCGGTGATACCTAACATCCACACACCCCATATTTGACCAGCAAAGACAGATAAATGAAAATCAAAGGCACAAAATTTGTCCTTTTCTATCTTCACCAACTCAATTCTGCATTAGACAGACAGATTTAGGGGATGTGATATTGTGCTTCCTCTTTCTGCACTCAGCTCTTCTTTCTCCCATTGTCTTTTCCAATTATTTTCCCTTCTGGATCATGGAAATATAAAAAATGTGGTGGTATTCATAAAATAGATAATCCAAAGTTTCCCAAAACATAGAGGCTGAGTGAATCTAATAAGTCATTAGCTAATGTAGAATTCTGGAAAATGAGTAATGCTCCCCAAAATTCACATTCAATACTATAAAATTGTATATAGAGAGGGCCTATATACAAAGAAGTAATTATCTACTTCAGGGCCATATTTACTGACAATGGGAATAAAATCAAGAAAGCTTACATGATTTGTCCAAAGTTCCTAAAGATACATTACCTAGCATTTAATGGCACCGAAAGAGATGATACAACTCTCTAATACTGAATGAGATAAATGACCAGATGAATTTATCGAATTGATTTGATAAATTAAAAATGTGACTTTTGCAGTCATTTAATGCCTTAGTGAGGGGGGGCAGAGAGCTCATACACTTTGTCTTTGGAAGCAGACTATAACAATTTTGTCTGTCTTAAAAAATCAATGTACCTCAAAACTCATTTTTCTACTTTAGAATTAAACACTGAAAATTTTGCATAGAGGTTATGCTCTCTCTATGATAAAATCACCCATGTCAAAATGTACCATACTTTTTCTGAGATCAGACAAGTTGGGGTGTGTTCAGGGTGGTATGGCCGTAGACAACTTTTTAAAACAACATAATATAAAGGTTTGACTTAACAAAAACATCTGAGAGTAGTAATAAAATTATATACATATATAATAGGCTTTACTCTATATACTGAAATCTTTATATAGAATGTGGAACAAATTGCATTGTGAAATTCTTCTTTGGATTTCAGATTAATGTGAGGGTCCCGTATTTGAGCACGCATGCATTAGGAACAAAACATGAAAATCTAATAACAAGGATATTTGATGGTAAAGTAGAGTGCCACCGTAGCACAGAACTTACTGTTGAAACTCAGCAGATATTAAAGGTATATATGTATATAATACACAATCTAAAGTATAAAAATAAGTTAGTTTAGCTGGGAATATTTGTTTATATCCCTTCTCTCAGACATTGCTTCTTTCCCATTTAATTGTTTATGGAATGCAATTTATATTGAAGCCAAAATACTTAAAAAGTGAACAAACCTAGAGCTTATTGTGTGTTTCCTTTATATATTTCTGGTGCAGAGAGTCACATGGTACATAGCTAAATTAGTTTCTTAGCTCCTATGGAAGACTGACAAAGAATTAAGTTGATTAAGAAAAAAATTTATGAGAATGTTTACCTAAACTCTAATTATTTAGATGGCAGTAATAATCTATTTCTAGACACGGTTACACATTTAGACAACCCCATTTTATACACAAACTCTTTTTAAAGCAAAAAATCAAAATGAATCAGATAATTGATAAAAAGAATAAACAAAGAGTAGCAGCAAGTGAAACTCTACCTCTTTTTTAAGTTGAACTTTTGCTTTTTCCAAAGCCAAGATCTCTACTTTTAATATGTGTATCTCATTCATAAACTTTTGTGGCTCTTGCTCTAATTCTTCATACAGATATACTTTAGAGGATCCATCACTATACAGTGGAGAACTTACATTTTCTAATTCAGTTTCTGAGCTTTCGCAGTCATTAGCGCTGCAATTATCTACAAGTGATGGCTTCTGGAACAGGCTTTGATTAGGTTTTATTTCCTTATAAGTATTTGTAACAGCAGAAATAGCATGCCTTTTTATTTGAATCATGTGTTTCACTTCACTGGAGTCGGCAAAACTCGAATCTAGAAGACTTTGCGGATCACTAGACCGATGAGTGCGTCCGATGCTGAATTTCCGTTCAGTGGTGTTTGGGTTCATGTCTTTTGTCTTCTGCATATCAAAATGTTGGTCCCCTTTCACTTCCAATGTAACCCCTGGGTTCCTATTTTTATTTTCTGAATCACTGTACAAACTCTCTTTATTTTCATTACAAACATGTTCAGAGTCTGATTTGTTCTCATTCTCGTGTTGTAACTTATTTTCATTTAAACAAAGCTTAGAAGATGACCAGCAAGCATATCCCAGGGACCAAGAGCCTGAATGAGATAGAAAGACATTTTCAACAGGGGGTTCTTCTTGTTCGGAAAATGCCTGGAACACTGCAGAGACGGACACTCCAAATGCATCTTTTCCCTGACAATGAAGTATATTATCTGGGAAATTAGAAGGTATTTCTCTTAAGCTTGCTCCTTCTTCAGAGTTGTCAGGTGGTGACTCTTCCTCAGGACAACCAGTAGTTTTGTATTTCCCACAAATTTCACCAAACTTCTGCTTTAACTCATTTGTGATGAGTTTTAACTTATTTTTCCACTCTAATTTGCCTTGTTTGATCAACATTTCCTCAACCTTTTGCTCACAAGAATGTCTTGAATATGCAGATATGTCATCTCCATCACATCTCTTATTCATGTCTGATCCTTGAGACATTTTTTGCAGATGCAAAAGCGGAAGACTAATTTGCTTGGTTTGATTTTCAAATGTCTTTCCTGTCCGCGTACATGTTTGTGAAATGACTTGATCCTTAAGGAATCGCGAATGGACAAAGGAAAATTAGAATGTATTTAATATTTAACAGCTAAACTTTTAAATCTATGTTTATGTACTCCCAAATCCAGTGGGATTGTAACTAAGAAGTGAAAAATAACTTGCCTGAGTCTAAATTAGGACAAAAACATGAATTGGCACTCCTAATTTTGTCTGTTTGAACTAAACAGCTTTTCTTATGTTAAATACACCAAAAATGGGTCGATGACTTTTAATGTTACAAAATCTTCCTCATTTAAAACATTTTACCTCACCATATCTGAAAGAGTGAGCTTATACAATACATTTATGAATAAAGATTAATAACTGGAGAAGACACAAACTATAAATTATTGTAAGCCAAAATCATTAACATCAATGAGAAAGAAAACCAACTTCTTTAATTTTAATTTAATTATATGCTATGATAGTGCTATGTGCTGATATACTAATCTCTTGCATCCAATTCTAACAACCACAAATGAGGGTGGAATAAAATTTTTATAATATTACTGATTTATTACACTGTAATAAAATGAATTAGAAGGTTATTGCTTGTACCCTAAAAAGAAAAAGATCCCATCCTGGAAGGTGTGATTATCTTAATAGTCAGTTTAGTTGATTTTATGACCTTATTTTCTCCTTGACTGTAGATTATGAAGTTAATTACACAGAAATTACAAGGCAGAATAAATCTTAACCTTGACATTAGTGACTAGAAATACCAATTTGCAAATTTTGAACCACTGAAAATGATGACTCCTTTCACATCAATCCAACCTAGTGGCCATCATTTTTATACTGTTCATAATTTCATCTTTTTCATATGATTCTATATTTGATGTTACCTTCTTTATTGTGTAAGAAAGTTATAAAAATGACAGAAGCAAATAATAGTCAGAAATTTTTTTGTCTTAATCCAAGGAAGAAGCTTAGCTGTAAGTTACTATGGATTCAAACAAAATTTTAAGATTATAACTAGGTAAAATGTTATAAAACTCAATATTCAATTATGAATTATTGACTATAAACAGGTAGCTTGAAAAGTAATTTCAATTGAATTAGAATTCCTTATGAAATCATAGAAAATATGATACCAGAAATTTCAATTAAAATTTTTATGTACCTGTGGGTAGTTATATTGGCTTCCATCAAGCTTTTCTTGCTTTTCCTCCGATGTCATTTCTAAGTCTAGTTCTGCTGACAAATCCATATATTAGTTAAATCTACAAATCTTTATGAAAAACAGCAAATAATATTTTATCAATTGAGAATTTAAATTAAAATTAATCCTTATCTGAGTGTTTACCTCTTTAAAAAATACTTATAATTATCTAAAACTTTAACAAACCATTTGGGAAATAATAGATGTCACAATGCTCAAGGCATTCAAACACCTCAGAAATACATTCACAAATTCATTCATGCAACATCAATGAAAAATCAATCAAAAACAAAACAAAATTTGGAAACACAGTACACCATATAAGGTCACATTATAACCTCTAACTCATAATAGTACCTTTTTAACACTCTAAGCTTCAACAGCATCGTTATTTGTAGTTTCCAAAATTACTGCTAATTTTAATGCTTTTATCAGTGTACACCCTTCCTTATATAGAAAATGTTTTTCTTAGTATTTTGACAAATGTCTTTTCATCTTTTAGGACTCAGCACTGGGCTTTGAGGATCAGAGTTATCAGAAATAGCTTTTTTAGAGATAATGTCTCTGCCGAGACTTAAACTATGAGGTTAGCCAGAAACAAAGGGGTAGAAGGCAGGAAAGGCAGAAAGCTTACAAGGCTGTGCTATGAAGATAGAGGGAGAAGCATACAACAGCATAAAGCTTGTCTAATACAGATGGCGAGGCAGGCATCACCAGCAATCGAGTAATTCCAGAGGAAAGGTAGATCGTTGAAAGCTCTACAGATGGAAAGTTAGGTAGAAGTCAGATCATAAAAGGCTTATATGTAATTTTAAGATGCCTGGATGCAATATGGTTTAACCAGTGGCTCGTGGTCATATATGCATTGAGATGCGTAACTCTAAATGTTGTGGTAGTGATGAACTGGAGGGCCATAAGAATAAATAGGAGACAATTTAGCAGGCAAAAATGTAAAATATAGATGATGCAGGCCAGAACTAAGACAATGTGCTAGAAATATTTAAGATGTAAATATTTAAGATGCACTCACTATAAAATAAATCTTTATTCTATGAATAGATGAACAAATCCTGAGTACCTGGAAAACTAGACTCTGCTCATGGCTTTATAGAATTATCAACTAAGAAGTGAAATGAACTATGTAAACTCTTTTAAGTTGCTTCAATTCCTTTTGTAGATTTTCTGTTTCACATATTTCTGTGTTGAGGGAGCTTGAGTATGTTTTTACGAGGCATCTGAAGAAATAAGACACCTGTATACATATGTAAATAACTTTAAATTTATGGCTTGTAGCCATTACTCTAGGAGATAATTGAAAGTCTTTTTGTAAAGACAATGCTACTACCAGAGTTAAGAAAAACAAAGAATGTGAAACTATAGAGGTGAAAAAATACTGTATGTTTTATTACTAAAGACCTGATCATAAGACTAATAAAGGGCCCTAAATTAATGATACATTAAATGAAACACATATTAGATATAGTCAGTCAATAGAATGAGTATCCTAGCAAAATTAAAATTGGTTTTCCATGTTGTTTTTTTATTCCATATGTTGTTTATAAATTATACATCACTCTTTTAAAACAACATTTCTTGTGAAATATTTATTCATCAAAAAAAATTTTTAAAGTGACACACTATGTGGACACAGCTGAGAAGGAAGTATTAAAGAGCAAAATCTCAGAGATACCCATAACTGTTAGAAAAGCCAATTCTAAAATATATAAAATCATAGAACACATAAGAAATATTTTAATATTTGCTTTTAAAAGATGCTTTTTCAGTTACACTGAATATAGTGATAACTAATACTTGTGAATTCAGAGCTATAAAAATAAAGCCAAGAAATTATGTTTTGTGTCTGTAGGCAATCTTTAGATTTCTACCTAATTTTTCCATTTAGTCTTATAGTTCTAAATAAAATCTTGGTACCCAATGCCAAGTGTATGCTAAATACTAACCTAAACAAAATTACTCTTTTCCCTAATGCTCCTTCTTATGTAGATATGTGTCATGTTGGTTATAAGAAGAATGCCAATAGTTTGCTAAAAGGTATTCTGTTATGCTGTGGGTTGCATAGACAAAGGAAAACTAAAGTAGATTTTGCCACTAAATGATTTTTGAAAACTCAGAAGTATGGTGAAGCCCCCAGTGGTGGTCTAGGGTTGAACTCTTTTTGTTTCTTTATTACCTTCTTTGCTCTCTCTGATGTTTTCTGGTAGCCGTGATCCACACAGGTCATGGAGCCTATCCTCCGCTATTAGCAACATAGCTCCAATATTAGTCTTGTCTTTATGTATCAAGTTCATCTGTCCAAAGTCTGTGGATGCTGACTGATGTGGGGTCATCGATTGTGATACAATTGGGCATTTATCGTCAACTTTCAAATCCCCGGGTCTTTGATAGGTCTCATGATAGAGGGGTAAATTAGGACGATACCAATCTGAAGAATCTGAAAAGAAAGTTTTCATTGATTAGAATGTAAGTAATGCTAATTTTACTAACCTGTAAAAATTCTTTCTCCAGAGCAGCAGTGCCACGTCCTCATCAACCCCCAAACACACTGCTCCTTCACAACGCATTTTATTTTATATGTCCTATACTTGCCATTCACATAGATAAGTTTAATAAATGATTGTCACTCAGCAATTTTTATTACACGGGGTGTTTTCCAGAAAACTTTGCTTATTAGTTAAGATTCTTCAGGGTATGATTTTTTGTTATTATCAAAATTTCTGTCTAACCATTTATTCTAAGTTTAAGTATGCATGACCAACATGGTTTGCAAAAAAATTTAATGAATGATACTACTTTTAATAAGAAACTACTTAATTACAATAAAATGGTCTTTTTAAAATCCGCCATCTTCAGAATTTACTTTCTAAGCTTTAGATAAACAGAAATTCATATGACAATGACGACCTTGGGTGATCTCATTATTTCATGTAAAAATAAGTACATCTTAGTCAGCCACAATCCACAGAGTAAAGAGTATCATGTAACAGAAAATGAGTATTCAACACACACATTTTCCTTTTTTAAAAAATTAAATTTCTTGGATTCAAACTTTTTAAGACAAGTGAAAGAACAAAGGAACAAATGTAGAAATGAAGCTTTACAGCCAATGTTTTATCATGGGGGAGGTTCTTTATAATTTCAAATCCATGAACCCCGTATTTGTTTTAAAACGGTGGTTCTCAGTATCATCTGAGAATGCCTGGAGTCCGAAGATCCATCACTTCAGGGGGTCCAGGAGGTCAAACTATTTCCACAGGAAAGCTAAATGTTATTTATCATTTTCACTGTCATTCTAGTATAAGTGTACAGAAGAGTTTTCCACAGACATGATATGTGGTAATATCACAGCTCTATGATTAAGGGATCATACCTCTAATGGCTAATGGAATGTGTGTGCTTGTATTTTAAATTTTTCAGTTTAATTTCAGATATGGTCTCTATCAATATGTACAACCCAATTTAAAAAATTCTTTAATAGTCTCAAAAACTATTAACACAATAAAAATATCCTAAGGCCAAAAGTTTCAGAATTACTTTTTTAAAAGAGTGTGTCTACCAAATATTCATTATGATGAATTTCTTCTTTTAATTTTAATCATTTACTTTTTTAAAAGAGTGTGTATGCCAAATATTCATTATGATGAATTTCTTCTTTTAATTTTAATCATTTTTAATCATCAAAGACACCGTAAACAACCCCCTCACACACAGCTGATTGGATGGTATATGCTCATCAGTATGACAACATTTAGATGATATACATTTAAAACACGATAATATATAGAAACTGAAGCTTTAAGTAAAGGTTGGAACTCAAAAAATATTTTAAAATAATGAGAAGAAACATTAGCATCTAAAATTAACTTCTGGGAAATTCAAATAAGTACGAAAATTCCAGACTGAAAAATTTAGAGTACTGAACCAAAACAAAACACATCAGAGTTAAAGATTACATTTAAAATTTTTATTTTACTTATTTTGTAAATAATTTTTCTCAAACATGGATACCAAAAATGACATCTTCTTTATCTCAAAGCAGTCAAATAAATTTATAAAAAAAAGAAATTAGAAATAGAAAAACAACGAGCATGTCAAATATTTTTGTTTACTCCCTTTGAGAGTTCAATTTGATTCACAAAATTTACCTGATCTGGATATTTGTATATCCTCCATTTCTATTGCTTCCTTGGGATCAGAATCTTTCACTTCAATGGTATGCTGAATGGATTTTGAAACAAGATGATTAATAACTAATGTACATTTCATATAATTTGTGCTTAATTATCCAAGATAAAAATATAAAAGTTATTACCTTCAAGTGTAGATGTTTCTCAAGGGAATCTAAAAGTGGAAAGGGAAATGTACTCAATTATGTGTGACTATGAAAGCCATCTACATATTCATGCAGAGTTAGTGTGGAGCTGAAGCCTCATGTTTGGCTTTGGAAATGACTGTAGTAGCGGTTAGTGTTTTTTTTGAGGGGTAGTGAGAGAGTGTTAGAAGAGCAACATGACAGGAATATAAATCCATTATAAATACTGAAAAGAAGTATAATTTAATAAAAAGTACAGTTGAGCTTTCAAAAGTAAGGTTATGTTTCAATGATTCTCACTAAACAAGATCATTCTTCCTATACCAATGTCAACATGCTGATTAATGAGGTGAAACATGATCTTTCATGAGAGGAATAAAGCATGACCCAGATAGGATCCATGTGAAACTTGATGATAGAATACAACAGAATATCTTGAATTGAGATAATCAGAATCATTTATATCATTATGCTACAAGTTTTAATCATGATCATCAATGTGCCCTCTGATTTAGCAAGTACACAGTTGTCATGAGAGTTTGGTTGAATGCATAATTGATTTAGCAACTGAGAAAGTTATATGAATTGACCAGCTTGGATATACACTTGTAGAACAGTAGTTAATAAAACTATTCATTTTGTCCATACTAATGTCCCCAACTGCTATGCTTAAATTTCTTGTGTCCTCTATTTTGGCCACCTCAAAGATCTTAAACCACTTCAGCAAAATGTACAGAAAACATATCTAAGAAGTAATGTGTAATGAGCTTACAACATTGAAATATGGTTATTAATATAAAAAAATTAATTGATAGAGAAATATATATTACAAATCTTTTATGTTTAAAAATCAGTGTAATATTTACTAAAAGTAAAAATTTATCATTTAGGGAATAAACGCTAGAATTTCTTTTTTTATTTCATAGTTAGCTGGGCTTCGTATATCATGCTGGTCTTTAAAAAATTTTTATGAACCAGCTAACTGATCAAAAATTAACTATCTTAAAAAGTCAGCCAATGTATTCAAACTAATCTCCTTTGAATAACACAAACCAATGTAACATATATCTTTGATGCCTGATTATCTTAAGATGGATAAGTGAGTGGCTACAGTTCAACCCAATTTTTGAACTCCCTTCTGCTTCCAGTGTTCTCTAGAGCAGGAATGATCTCATCTTCTGTTTCATTGCAAATATTCTAAAGCCTTCTAAAGTGAGGCCTCTCAAATTTCCTCATCAACTCTATATTTACCTAGCTAATATCTTCCTTTCTTCCCTCCTTTTGTTCACTATCTTCTTTCTTCTCCAAAAGTAATTTATATACTTTTGGTCTAGATACTTCCCCTTTTCCCATTCTTTTTGTAGATTGTCTCACCACTTCTTCCCGCCCCCCACCCAACCTCTCTTTCTTTAGCAGTAGTACCTTACATCTATCATCTCTGCTGCTTCATCCCCTTGCTTCTATTTAGCTATAATCATGCTTGGAAAAGAGAGGGAGAGAGAAAGGAATTAGGAATATGAAGACTATGAGCATGCCAAGTATCTTCTGTACTTTCTTCCAGAGTTAATATTGTTTTACAAAATTTACCTGATCTGGATGTTAGTGTATCTTTTATTTCTACTGCTTTCTTAACCACAGCATCTTTCACGTCAATGGTAGGCTGAATGGGTTTTGAAACAAATGATTAAAAATTAATGTACATTTCATAGAATCTGTACTTCATTATTCAAGATAAAAAGTATAAAAGTTATTACCTTCAAGTGAGGATGTTTTTCAAGAGAATCTAAAAATGCAAAGGGACATATACTCAGTGATATGTGAATATGAAAGCCAACTGTACATTCGTACTCAGTATAGAGCTGATACTCATATTTGGTTTGGGAAATGACTATATTAGGTGTTTATATTTTTGCGGGGGAGGGAGTGAAGGGAGTATTAGGACAGCAACAAGACATAAATACGAATCCATTATGAATACTGAAGAAAAACTGGAAATATAGGTTTAACGAAACATTCAGCTGAGCTTTCAAAAGAAAGGTTATATTTCCACTAGATCAGTGTGCACATACCAACGTCAACATGCTGATTGATGGGTGAAAAGTAATCTTTTTTTTGGGAAACAAATCATGACCCTGACAGGATCCATGTGAAACCTGATGATAGAATGCAACAGCCTATATGTCATGCAATACATCAGAATCATTTATACCATTATGCTACAAGTATTCATCATGATCTTCAATTTGTCCTGTAATTTAGCAAGTATACAGTTGTCATGAGAGTTCAGGCAAGTGCATAAGTCATGTATCACCTGAGAAAGGATTATGAATTGACTAGCTAGGATATCTACTTGTACAATAATAGGAGAAATATTTATTTTTTTCCATGCAAATGTAGGCTACTGTTATGCCTACATTACTTGTATTCTCTAGTTTAGCCATCTTTTAAACTTTCATGATCCACTCATGCAAAAAGATACATAAAACACATTGAAGAAATAATGCATAATCAGCGTTTGATATTGAAATAGTATCATTAAAAAGAGAAAAATTTATTAAATGGCCAAAGACATTTTAAATGTTAAAATCTTTTATGTTTTTGAAAATAACAATTTTAGCACTTAGGGAATGAACTCTATAATATCTTCTGTTTCCACAATTAGTTGGGCTTGGTGTATCCTGTTGGTCTTTGAAGAACTCCTATGAACAAGCTATCTTATTTGATTATTAGCTACCTTAATATAAAAGAGTAGATGTTTCTATATTCAAATGAAACTCCTTCAAATAACAAATGCCAATGTAACATATATCCTTGATGCCTAATAATCTGGAGGAGGATAAATGAGTGGCTACAGTTTTCTCCAAGGCTTGTACTTCTGCTTCTTGTGCTGTCTGGAACATCAGTAATGTAATCTTCTGTTTCAGTGCAAATATTCCAAAGTCATCTAAACTGAGGGCTGTCAAATTTCCTCATCAACTCCAAAATCACATAGCTAAGACTATGCTTTCCTCCTTCCTTTTTTTCACCATACACTTTCCTCTTCAAAATAATTTCTAAAACTGGGGTCTTGATATTTCCTCTTTTTTCATTCCTTTTGTGGATTGTTCCCACCACCTTTATTCTCTCTCTTTAGCAGCAGTATCTTACTTATTATTTTTACTCTTTATTTCCTTGCTTGCCTTTTGCTATAAACATACTCAGAAATAAAAACAAGATAATTCTGTTTCCTGTTCCTTGAATATCTTGAACTATCTGATGGCTTTTCTTCCCACTTTCTCTGAAGAGCAGTTGATATCCTATTAACTCAGAGCATGGTCTGAAGACCAGCAACATGAGAAAAACATTAAGGTCAAATAAATCCATAATCAGTACACAGATTCCAAACTGGAAAACTTAGGGTACCAAAAAAAGAAAAAAGAGAGAGAGAGAGAGGGGTGGGGGAGTGGGGAAGACATCAGAGTTAAAGCTTACATTTTTTTTTTTAAATTTTTTTTTCTTATTTGTATCAATAACATTTTCCTCAAACATAGATACCAGAAATAGAGCTCTATGTAATCAGGTGCTTCAATCTGTAATGCCTTCCCAACAGTGAGAAAAAGAGGAAGAGGTAGGACATTTTGCTATACTTCTCTAACAAGTTTTGGTGCTGGAAGCTTACTTTATATTTTTTCTGCATTTCTAATACTCTGATATGATATTTTCTAAAGAATTATTTTACCAACTTCCAGTACATGTATCTGCTTTTGTTTCTTCATTGACTCCCTATAATTTTTGCCTTTCTTATTCTTCATTTGCTTTTCTATTCTTTTCCTGTTTTTTTATTTACTGAGTTTCCTTAGGTCTTAGAGTAATATGAAGTGGAACAAATAATGTAGGTCCTTTAGTAGCACTATCAGTTTAATCTATTGCTGATACCAGATAGGGTATACAACTGATCAATTCTCTTTTATCTTTTTTTCTTTTTTTGTCTTTATTGAAATATAATAAATAATTAGTTTCTTATATTTACATTATACTATTCAATGATTTTTTTCACCAATGGTTGGCATATGATAATATACCAGTTTCAGTTGTACAGCATAGTGATCAGAGATCCACATAACTTACAAAGTGATTACCCCACTATATCTAGTACCTCTCTTCCCCTTACATATTTATTACATTATTAACCATCTTCCCCATGCTACACTCTACATCTCTAAGTCTATTCTGCAACTATCCATTTGTACCTCTTAATCCCTTTGCCATTTTTTTTTTGCCCCTGCAAACCCCCATCCCATCTAGTACCTCTAAATATTCTCTGTATCTATGAGTTTATTTCTGCTTTAGTTGCTGTTGATTTTGTCCTCTAGATTCCACATTTACATGAATCATGTGACATTTGTCTTTCTCTGTCTGACCCATTTCATTCAGTGCGATACCCTCTAGATCCATGAAGGCACTGTCTTTTGCCATCCCTTTCTTTTTAGCATGTGAGTGTCTTTTAATCTGAAGTGAGTCTCTTGTAGGCAGCACATGTAGGGATCTTGTTTTCTTATCCATTCAGCCACTCTATCTTTTGGTTGGAGCATTTAATTCTTTTCCACTTGAGGTATTTGTTGATAGGAATATAGTTACTACCAATCTTTATTCCTGTTTTTGATACATGTTTTTTCATCTTAAAGAAGTCTCTCTAATATTTCCTGCATGCTGGCTTGGTGATAATAAATTCCTTTAGCTTATTTTTGTCTGAGAAGTTCTTTATCTGTCCTTCAATTCTAAATGATAGCTTTGCTGGATAAAGTATTTTTGGTTGTAGATCTTGGATCTTCATCATGTTAAATATTTTGTACCAAGCCCTTCTGCCATGCATAGCTTCTTTTGAGAAATCAGTTGCCAGTCTTATGGGTGCTCTCTTGTAGGTAACTGCTTGTCTCTTGTGGCTTCTAAGATTCTCTCTTTGTATTTAACTTTTGGCACTTTAATTATGATGTGCCTTGGTGTGGGTCTCTTTGTGTTCCTGGTTTTTGGGATTCTCTGAGCATCCTGGGGTTTTATGTCTATTTCCTTCACCAGGTTGGGAAGTTCTCCATCATTTTTCTTCAAATAGCTCTTCAACATCTTGTTTTCCTTTAGGTACCACTATGACACGGATATTTTTATCTTAATAATGTCCCATAGGCTCCTTAAATTGTTGTTATAGTCTTGGCTTCTTTTTTCTTGCCATTCTGAATTAGTGTGCTTGGCTTTCCTGTCCTCTATATAGATCATTTGATCTTCTTCTTTATTCACTTGTTTATTCCACCTAATATACTTCTCATCTTAGATATTGTGTTTTTCATTTCTGACTGGTTCCCTTTTATAATTTCCATTTCAATTTTATGTTTTTTTTTATCTTTGTTGAAGTTCTCACTGAATTCATCTACACTTCCCATAAGTTTATTGAGCATCTTTATAACCAGTGCTTTAAACTCTGCATCTGTTAGATTGCTTGACTCCATTATATCTGGATCTCTGTTCAGTTCTCTCATATGGTTTCTGTTTCTTGTCTTCCCATTTTGGCTGCCTTTCTATGTCTGTTTTTATGTACTAAGCAAAGCTCCTAAGTCTCCCTGTCTTATTTGTGTGTATTTGTGTAGTAGGTGTCCCATGGCACAGTCCTGAGAGGGGTTCCGCTACAGGCCAAATTTAGCCCAAGTCTGTGCCCCTCTGGGGCCACCTGTTAAAATTCAGCAAGCATTCTGCAAATACTATGCTTAAAGTTGCCTCAAAAGGCCACATCAGAAACTGAGGCCAGCTGCCTCCAGTGTGAGTCTAGGTTCTGCTTAGCAAGGAGTACCTGATGTGCTGAGGATATACCTGGATGGGGCTTGGGTGGGGTCCAAGTTTGGAGAGGCGGGCTTTCAGGGAATCCTCTGGGCAGAGCGACCTCTGTTATTCAGTTTGGTGACGTCACGGCTATGGCGGCATTATGTCTATGCACTGAAAGGGGGGAGTGCTCAACAGAAGAACAATGGATACTGTTGGCACTTCTGTACAGAGTGAGTTTTGCCTCGGCCCTCACTCTGACAAATCATGTCGCCTTTGTAAGTCCCTGCGCAGTTGAACCAGCTCTGGTGCTCAGAACCAGCAGGTCATCACCACAAAAATCTGCTCACAGACATGGCCTCTTTAAGAGGTGTCTGCCGCTGCTGCTGCTGCTGCCTCTGTCTCACTCAGCTACTCGAGACCCGGCAGCCCCGCGTTCTTGCCCAGTCCTACCTCCTGCTGTTGCAGAGTGAATTCTTAGATTTCTTCCTAGTTGTATGGCTTGTTCATTTAGATCCCAGGTGATTTTTCCTCACTATTTGCTCCTTGTTTTTGTCACAACTTTGATTTGGTCGCCAGAGGGATGAACAAAGCCTCTATCATCTATGCCATTTTTTTTTTTCTGCCCCCGTTTCTCTTTTCTTTCTCTGCATTTAATAGGTGATTTTCTTTGGCTATTAGACTATATGAGGATTCATGTTTTAAGCTAACATTCTGTCGATTACTGTTTTACAAAATGTAGTTCTTACCTCCTATTTGCCCATATAATATGTTTTTTCTTCTTTGATCTGCAGCTCCAGATAAGTGATCAACGTATTCCTTTGGCATGTTGGCTAAGAAATTCTGTTAAAATTTACATCAATAATAAGTTGAATTAACATTTCTAAGTTCTTTCTAAGAAAATATCTAAATTCCCTACTTTAAAAGCCATAAGAGAAACATGTATTGAAAACCAAAATATTAAATAGAAAACTTCATATTATGCTCTCTAGATCAAGTCCATCTTTGGTCTTCATTTGGATACTCTCAGATAATTCAGCATGGAAGGCCAGAGTAAATACTTTCATAGACAAAATACTGATTATATGCACACATCAATAGGGAACTAACTTCAAAATATCTACTCTACTTTGCATTCCTGACAAGGCAAAAGAACATGTTGAAATATATGTATTTAAATAAATTCTTTAATAAGTGTACTTGTTCTAAATTTAAAATATTTCGAATATCAAGATTTTGTTGGTGTTAAAATCAGATTCTGATTTTAACTTTGGAGTATGTGATGTTGAGTATAAATAGATCATTGTAGGACCTGTTTCACTTATGTAAAGAAAAGCTTGTAAAGGCTTACTATTATTTGATAAATTTTTGATAGGAAAAATTATTGAACAAAGTAGCAGAGCAGTAAAACTTTTCTTGAAATTATGTTTAAATAATAGCAAAAAGTTACATAGTTATGCAACTCTTCCAAAAAGTTTAGTAAGCTTTAATAAAGGAAGAATGATAATATTTATTTTTTAACCATGCATGTTTATGTATGTGTTTATGCACATTTGTTTATTTTGTATACACAACAACAATAATCCAAATTGTATGATAGTAATTACTCCACTTTCTGTTTCCTGGTCAGTGCAAGATACTAGGGTAAATTGAGGAGCAGATGTGATCCATTGTTCTCTCTGTCTTTTTATACTTTCATGTGACTGGCTCCTTCTCATACATCACTTGGCAGTTTTTGCCACATTCAGAAAGATCTTTATTGACCAAGTAAATTATACGCTCAGTCTCATATTCCAAGTCTAAACTGCCCCAATATTCTCAAACCTAACATTGTTTATTTTCTTTATATGAAGCACTTACAGTGACTTATAATGGATTGTTGTTTGCTTGTTTTTCTGCTCCTACCACTACACCCTAACCCCTCAACTTCTAGACTTAGTGTCTATCTGTCCAGTGCATAGTTGATATTCCATAATAGAAATTTACTTCTGGTTAAAACATTTAAGATCTCATTAAAAGGGCACTCAAGTACTAAAGCACTGCATATCCATAGGACAGAGCTCCCTGACATTTTTGGCTCCAAGGGACTGGTGCTCCTATGAGAGTCTAAGGCCTGATGATCTGAGGTAGAGCTGAGGTGGTGATGCTAGTGCTGGGGAGCCCTGCAAATACAAATGAAGCTTCACTCATTAGCCCGCCACTCACCTCTTGTTGTGTTGCCCTGTTCCTAACGGGAGATGGTGATCTCTGCTATAGGATATCGCGAGTAACTGTCTACTAAAACTTAACATCCCCAGAATTCAAAATCCATGTGCCCATTCTAACTTTCCCATTCTTTTCTTGATATTATTTCCATTTCATTCTTTTTCAGATTTACAAAAAGTATTCTCAAGATTTAGTTAAGTAATTAAATACCACTGTGATCGTTGTGTTTTATATTTCTTAGCACCTTTTACAGTTTACAAAGTGGTTTCACATTTTTTACCACATTCATTCATTGCACATACCTGAAAGGTAAGTATCAGTATCCTTCTTATGAATGAGGTCACTGACATTCCAACGGGTTAAAAGTAAGTTTTCCAAGATCTCATAGCTAGGAAGTGACTGATCTAGGATGTCAGCATATTCTTAAACTTCAAAGTCAGTGTTTGAACCATTAGGTATAGATGTCTATGTCTAAGAGAACATATCTTTCTTATCTCCTTTTATAGTTGTCACCTTAGATTAGCTCATGACTACAGGTATGGTTGCCGTAAAGGTACTCAATGAATGCTATTTTAACTCTCCAAAACAGCTGTTCTTTGCAGAATCTACTTGGCAGTTCAAATATAATACAACTTCAAAATCATATGCATTATCTTTTCATGTTCCAAGGTATTAAAAAAACTACAATCCAAACTCTTTTTCTCTGAATCTTGTTAAGACTTTTACACAACCATTTATATCATAGAATAATACATTTGGCCACAGGTTGACCTGGAATAATTCTTTTGTTTTTAGATAAACTTAACTTCAGAACCCAAACTGATTCTTTAAGACTTTTAATCCTTTGTTTCTTATACTATGTTACCTTGAATTCATTAAATGAATCTTGCAAATTAGCAGAATTGTCTGATGAAGTATTACTGTATTTAAAAAAATAATAATAGTAGACAGTACCTCAGAATCCCAAGGTGATTCTACATCTTCCACTTCTTCTATTCCTAATGTTGATATTTTAACAATAAAATGTAAGTATAGATACATTAGTATGATTTATTAGTAGGACTTTAAGGTATATATACAAGTGTATCTCTATAAATATTTTGATAACATAAAAGTAACAGCAGAAAAAAATTCAGAGTGTTAAAACTTTGGCAGAAAAAAAATAGTTGGTTGTAGCTGGGATACTTCTGAAGAAAGAGAACAAAAAATCATATACTTAAAGGAAATGGATCATCATACTTTAGATTGGTTTATACCACCATGTAAGAAGAGAAAAAATATATAGATAGGCATACATTACCACTTGTATTATTTTTATGTGCTCCATCAACATAAGTCAAATTGTCCTTATTTCTTTGCTCCTGTGGAGTCCTTTCATTAATATTCATAATATTTTCTTTGTTTCCAACTGCCGGCTTTGTTACATCTTCCTATGAAAACAAAAGAAAATAAAAACCAAACTTGAGAAAATACCGTATTTATTGACTTGCTTACTCAATCAATCAATCAGGAAGAAAATAAACATTTACTGTATCTACCAATCATAGGCACTAACCTGGGAAAAGTGGAAATATAAGTAAAATATTTCATCCTATAGTCTAAGAGTGGTAGAGACACATGAAAACAATAATAGGAAAGTATCATTTGCTACGTGTACAACTGAAGTGAAAAATGTACAGTAAGGGCATGAAAAAGAACAAGTCAGTTTTACCTGGGGAGCTCAGGAAATGCTGCAAAGATAGGGCTGTATCTTGAGAGATAAGTGCGGAGTGAGGGCATGAAGGGCATGCTAGAAAGGGCAGCATGAGCAAAAGCATGAGATATGTAACAGCACAGTAAGTGAGGGCACCAAAGTAATATGGTAAGACTGGAATACTGGGAATAGGGTGGAGAGAAAACGAGAGAATCAGCCACAGCAAACAAGGCAAGTGTCATGTTGGCATATGAGTTTTACTCTCATGAATTAAGGGGGCAAAAATGAGAAGAGGAGTTACATCAGCACAAATATAATTTAGAACAGCCAATCTGGCAGCAATGTAAACATGAACATGAAAGAAACAAAACTAGAAGAGAGTATTTCAAAATTGAATGTGAGAAAATGTATTATGGTAATAAGATATAGAAAATTGTTAGTGGGTAGAAAATATTAAACTTAGTGTGTGACTGGATGTGGTGATTTCAGGGATGGTTGGAGTCCAGAACTTTTTATGCTTCAAATTTACTAGGATGGGGAAAACAGATGACAGAGCAGATTACTGGAGTCAGTGAAAAGGAAAAAGGCCATGGGCAATATATTTAGTTTGGGACATGTTAAGTTGAAGGCACTCAAGGGACTTAGAAGAAAGTTTTGGATAAATACATTTGGAGTAGGACTAGGTGACCTTACTAAGGAAAAGCACATGATGTTAAAAAAATAGGTGTTTTCAAAAGAATACTAAATTGATGTAATTAAATAATGCAAAACTACACAGAACATATGAAATTTTAAAAATAAAAACAAGAACATGGGAATAAAAACATGGAGACCAATTGTTCCATTATATATTACAAATTTCGTTTCAACAATGTAAAATATTCTTTTAAGGATCTGAGCAAATACTTATTTCTGGGATATTATAGGGAGAAGCATGTTAAGTTTAATGAAAAACATTGTCATACACAAATTCATGATGTTAAAAGATGATTCTTTATTAAAAATTAATTTTAAAGAACAAGTTTTAAATTCTTGAATAGAAATGCTAATGTAACTATGAGAAATGCTAATGGAATTATGAAGCATTTTTAAGTACTACTATGATGTATGAGAGAAATACAAATCCCTATTTTTAAATTCACATGGTTTTCTTATTCCCCTGTGAACAGCACAGTAAGAGCATTAATTTCCCATCTCTTCTATTTAGCATGGTAGATAAAGATTGCAGAAAAAAATCTAGTGTTAAAACATTACAAAACTATGATTATCTCAGTTGAAAATTTTAAAGTCTTCAAACACATCCATGATTACCGACTTGGAGTGAATGAAGAAAAAGACTAAAATCTCAAGTCTCCTGGATGTCACACTTTTAGATAGGAAAGAATTTTCTTCTAAAGTTTAACAGCTATGATTACAAAAGTTAAAATTTTTAAGAATAGTATTAAATGTACCCAGTGTGGGTGATAATTTAAAAAGTAAAACATCATCTTGCAGAGATAATTTTGTAGACTCCGTTGGTAATCATTCTTTCTTTATGACTTTAAAATAACAAATATTTTTTATTAGAAAAAAGTCATAAATGGTGATTTCACTCACTTGATGTGGGCATGTTTGTCTATCAATTGTGGTATTAGCAGGAAAAGGTCAATCATTATTTCTAGCTCTGAGGGGCTTGTGAGCTGCCCATGGTCTCAGAGATGTTCCATGCATCAGTATAATGGAAAAACTGCTGTCTGTTTACTCCTAGGAGACCATATAGATAATTCATGTAACTTCTACACAATGGAAATCTCTGCAGCCATTGCAAAGAACAAATATCTCAGAGATACTGTTAAGTAAAGAAAGCGAGAACTGAAGACTTGTATTTAGTGAGCCCATTTGATTGTTTTCAAATGTATAATATCTTAATTTGATTGATTATTGTTATGACAGTATTCTTTTTTTTAGTGAGAAAAAGTTCACAAAACATCAAATAACTGTCTCAAGGCAAACAATTCAGTAGCATTTAAGACATTCACAATGTTGTGCAACCATCACCTCTAGGTCCAAAATATTTTTATTGTCCCAAAAGAAAATCCCATTCTCATTAAATAGTCACACCGCACTCCCCCAACTACCATCCCCAGGCAACCACTAATCTGCTTTCTGTTTCTATAATTTAACTTAGTCTTGATGTTTCATATTAAAAAAATCATACAATAAAATTTTTTTAAAAAGAATCTCTACAGAAATAAATAATGTCTATTTTTTCTTTGAGAAGGTTGTAGCTTAAAATTGATTTTCTCATTTAATGATTAGAAATTAAGAACCTCATTACATATTTCCTTTATATTTACTTTACCCCAAAAATCTAAAACAGCTATGAAGAATACACCAAATGGTAAGATAAGTTAATTAAGCAAGTTAGGTATATATAATATAGTAAGATAAGTTAGAGAGCACCTGAAAAAGTAGGGACAAAAATTCATAATTTATAATAAATCTGATAAGGCCTAAAAGAGATTTCACTTTGCATTATCTATGAACAAGGCTCATGCTAAAATGAATATAAGACGTCACTGTACTAAGCTTAAAAGTGAACATTAAGGAGAGAGTTCAAGTGAAATATTCAATAAATAAAAAAAATTAAATTTTCAGTTCTTCATAAAATTCAGCAATAAGTAATTTAGAAATGTCTCAGCATTTTTTCTTCTTTACCTGGCTTTATTTAGCATTTAAAATAAATTCTATCATATTTTATAATATAGTGAGTTCCCGCTCTTAGTTACCCCCCTCCCATTCCTGCTGTGTCTTTGTAATAATCTCCTCATCTTGACTCTCTCATTAAATCTTGATGTTTATCTGGCCCTTATTAAATGAATTTTTCCTTTACCTCCTCTTTGCCTCTACATTCATCTAGCTATTCTTTCTAGTTGCTTTCTAGTTCTCTCCTTCCATAATGGCCAACCTAAGAATTGTTTACTCCCATGAAAGTTTACGAAAATCAATCCTGAACATATATCTATCTCTCTTGTTATTACACGTTTTCTATTATCATCTTGAAGACTCCCATTTCTTTCTAGAATCCTTTTTTATTACTACAGAATCAAGGGGATGATATGTAAAAAAAGCATGAGAACATTTAAAACAAAACAAAACAAACAACTTACTTTTGTAAGACCAAGGACTGCTAAAGACTTGAGTGAAGGTTTTAGAAGAGGTTCAGGTGATGGAAAATCAGGACGAGACCATCCCTGGTCTGCAGTTGATGGTTTGGGAAGGGTTTCAACCACAAATTCATTTTCACGATGAGTTTTATTGTCCTTATACAATGTTCCATTTTCTGATCTCACAATAGCATAGTTTGCTTCTGCTATGGTAAAAGCAAAGAACAGCACATGAAAATATCTGTAACTTCAAATCAATATTAATGTAAGAAGAGATAGTCTTCAAATAGCTTACTGTTTTTTAGGTATTGGTGAACAGCAGTCATTTTCTTTGCTAAGCTTGGATTTATGACATTCTAGAAAAAAATTTATAGTTTTAAGTATCAAATTTGATCATGAGAATGATAATATTCACCATTACTCTTACCAAAGGCCAAAGGCTTTGTAATCATTCATATGTAGATTTATATCCCAGTTCTGCCACTTACAAACTTACATCTCATGAGGTGAAGATTATGAGAGAGGACATAGTAAGCTCAAAAATGTTACTTTCCTGACCCATAAATAATTATTATTCAAATAGTTCAATAAATTATAAATTTTACCTCTGAGTAGCTTAGAATACTAGGGAACAAAAACTAACTTTAAAAGATTTAAATTATTTGTTATATTTTGAAAGGTATTTGCATGATTTATATTTACATGAATTATCTCTTATGGGGGAAAATATGACAGTTTAATTTTTAGTAGTATCTTATAATAGGTGGGTTGGAATAGCTTTCTCTTTATCAAAAGCTAAAACCCAATGATTGTTTAAATTCAGCTCCCCTAAGAGACAGAGAGATAAAAAAGATTAAACTCATGGGGCAATAATTAATAAATGAAAGCCAACACATAAAAAATAGTAAATCATAGCCTCATATGTTGACAACGAGGACAGATAGAGGTGGACTGAAAAAGCAGACATGGAAGAAATGTTTTAAGCAAAGAAAAAATAAACTAAACATAAAAAAAAAGTTTGAGGAAGAGGGAGAAATTTTTAAAAAATGAGATAGTCACTCAAGTACAAGTTTAAGACAATAAAAAGAGTGAATCGAACAAGTACAAGCTTAAGATGAATAAAGAAAACCATAAGTAAATAATATATGTGGGGATTTATATAAAAATATGTTTGTAATGTATCACTAATACATCAGTATTATTAGGAATATACTATGAACAAAAGATTCTGCTTATTCATTGTGTCCAAGGTATTGAAACAACCGAAGTGCCTTTCCATAAATGACTGGATAAAGATGTGGTACATATATACAATAGAATATTACTTAGCCCAAAGAAGAAGTGACATACTGCTTTTTTCAAAAAACATGGATGAATATTGAGATTATCATGTAAAGGGAAACAAGTCAGACAGAAAAAGTTGAGAACTATATGATTTCACTCATCTGTGGGATGTAAAACGAAAGTAACAAATGAACATGACAAACAGAGACTCATGGACATAGCCAACAGTTTTGTGGTTACCAGATGGGAAGAGAGAAGAAGGGAGGTAGATAAGGATAAAGGGGTTAAATATATGGTGATGGAAGGAAATTTAACATTAGTTTGTGAACACATAATGCAGTATACTTATGAAATATATTTGAACTATACACTGGCAACATATAAATTTATTAACCAATGTCACCCCAATAAAATTAATTTAAAATATTTAAAAAGTAATATTCTTTATTTTTAGAGCAGTTTTAGGTTCACACCAAAATTGAGTAGAAAGTTCAAAGCCCAAAGAAGCATCACTTGGACTGAGCATGCCCTGTACCTCTTGCTAGGCGGTCACCAGTCTGGCAATAGTGGAAGCCAGCCTCGGTTCACAATATAGCTTCTCCCAGGGGCTGCCAAGCCCAAGACAGGCAGCTATCAACCCCAGATCACTTTATAGCTCCTACTAGGTGGCCCTGGGCTGAGCACAAGTAGAAGCTGACCTGAGTCTGCACTGGAGCCCTTCCTAAGAGGCCCCAAAACCAACACACCTAGTCCACAGCTGCAAACCACACTGGTAAATTACCCAATTAGTTCTACAGATGATACATTGAAAGAATGGACTCAGCTGGCCCCAGAGCCCTGCTCTAGTCACTCCCATTCTGTGAGGTCAGTCCACACATTAACTGTTACTACATCACTATCAATAATTACTTTAACATGTAAATAGATTAAATCCTCCAATCAAAAGATTTAGGATGACTGAATGGATAAGAGAAAAAGACCCATATGCATAAATTTAAACTAAAAAGATTTTGCGCAGCAAAGAAAACCATCAACATTATGAAAAGAACATCTAAATATTGGAGAAGATATTCACTAATGATACATTCAATAAGGGGTTAATATCTAAAAAATATAAGGAACTCGTATAACTTAACACCAAAAAGACAAACTATCCAATTAAAAAATGGACAGAGAACTGGAATAGACATTTCTCCACAAAGGACCTACAGTTGGACAATAGACATATAAAAGATACTCAAAATCATGTATCATAAGAGAAATGCAAATTAAAACCAAAATTGGATATTGCCTCAACCTGTCAGAATGGTTATCATCAATAAATGAACAAACAACAACCGTTGGCAATGATGTAAATCTAAGGGAACCCATGTGCACTTTTGGTGGGATTATGCATTGGTGAAGCCTCAATGGAAAGGCTAAAGAGCTTCCTCAAAAATTTTTAAATAGAATCACCATATGACCCAATAGTCCCACTTCCAGGTACTTATCCAAAGAAATCTGAAACACTAATTTGAAAAGATATATGTATCCCTATGTTCATTGCAGCATTAGTTACAATAGTCAAGATATGTAAGCAACTAAGAGTCCATCGATAGATGATTGGATAAGGAGAGGTGATATATAACTACAACAAAATGTTACTTGACCACGGCAAATCTTACTATTTGTGACAATATCGATAGACCTAGACAGTATTACGTTAAGTGAAATAAGTCAAACAGAGAAAGACAAAATCGTATGATTTCACTTATTTGTGGAATTTGAAAAACAAAATAAATGAACAAACAAAAGAGAAACAAACTCATACATACAGATTGATGGTTGCCGCCAGCTGGGAAGGGGGTTGGAGGGCTGGTTGAAAAATTTAAATAGATGAAGAAGTACAAATTGGCAGTTACAAAGTAATCAGGAAGATGTAAAGTACAGCATAGGGAGTATAGACAAAAATATTATAACAACTGTGTATGGTCTCAGGGAGAACTAGAATAATTGGAGAGATCACTTCATAAATTATATAAATGTTAAACCACCAAGTTGTATACCTTAAACTGACATAACATTGAATGTCAACTGCAATTGAAATAAAAAATTTAAACAACCACAACAAAATTTCTGATTCTGACATTTTACCAACTCTGTTTCTAGAACTGGTTATTATTTTAAGCAAAACATGCATTCTTCAATTAGACAAAGACTTTAAAATTTAATCTGAATGTAATGATTTAGAACACAGTGGCATCCCTTTGTAATATGGCTTTTGAGAAAGAGGACTTAAATTTCTAAATTTCAACAATTTCTACTAGTCTAAATACAGTACCCAGAGCAGAAATAGAGAAAAAACTCCTTCCTAACAACTGTATTACACCAAAATATAACTGTAGTAAAAAAAAAAAAATATATATGTAATTACATATATATATATGTAATATATATATATATAATACTGTACAGTTTTGGAAATGAAAGGCATCAAGCAGATTTCATGATTATTACAATAAGTAATTGGATCCATTAAAGATTTCATTTAGACATTAGTATTATTGTTCTTTTTAAGTCACATTAAGAATCTGTATTGTTGACCAAATGTTATATCTTTATTGTGGGAAACCTTTCCAATATAACTTCCTATCACTATATATTTTCCAGCCCACTCTTTCTTTCAGCCCCCACTTTCAGTACTTGCCATAGTAAAAGCAAACAAAAAATATTCAAATAATTATATTTCTATAAAACAGGTTGTGCTGACCAATTTTCCATTATAAACACAATGATAGGTAGACAACTAATCAATTTTAGAAGTACTACACAAACTAAATTCAGAGCAGAAAAAATCAATTTCACTCAGGAGCACTTTACCTTGGCATGAAAACCAAAGTCTTCATCATCTGATGTAAGACATGAACCATCAATTCCAGGTTTGCTAAAAATATAAAGTAAAAAGTAGACTAAATATATACAACAGAAATAAGTGGATACATTTCTTTAAAAAAAATGGAGTGAAAGGTCATATATCTATATATTAAATGAGATTTCCTGACATAATTAAATGTGGCTTCTGTTTTAAGAAAAGCTTTCAGTTATCTATTTCTGCCTCCACTACTCCCAACCACAAAATATTTAATAAACACACCCTCTAAGTTCCTGTCACAAAGAGTGAGATCCAATACATTAGCCAAGCCTGAGATGACATTGCTATTACCAAAAGTCCTGAAGGCTGAATTGAAAATCCAAGTAATGGGTGACATAACTTTTGTAACCAGAACTAGAAAAAATCTGATGACCTAAATCAAGGTAGAAAGATCTACTATCCCTTCTCCATTGTCTGGCCCTGGTTCAAAGTCTAATGCGTTACTGAAAAATGGTAGTTTTAGTTCTTTAGCATGGAAATCACTACTTAAGGAGATCCCATTTCTTCCTTTGACTCTCAAGCAGTACAGAAAGTTCCCTGAAATGTTAGAAATATTTGGAAGTAGAATATACAAAAGTCAAAGAACAAATGTATATGTTGTTACCTTTCCCATTCCCAGGTCCCTCTTCCACAGGGCTCCATGGCACCCTCCAACCCTTAAAAATTCAGCCTCTAAAGGCACAAATGCTTGAAACAAGGATGGTCTCAAATGACCGAGAATAGAAGCTTTCTATTTTCCTGCTCCTAGAAAACAAGCTAAATGGAGTCTTAGTCATTCGCTCCAAACATAGTCATGTTAACAGCTACCAAACTTCATTAGGATTTGACAGCCCTGCCTAAACCTCCATGTACATGGGAAGGACAGCAGCAAATTGGGAATTTGGGCCATAAATTTTGGAGTTCAGCAATCTCCAGTCCCCTAGGACTTGAGATTATCTAAGCCCCACTCTGTAAGCTTGGGTGCAGGTAGATGAGACAATATGTCTATGGGCTCTAAAAGCAATCTTTTCCAGGGGCTCAAGTTATTTTTATTTTATTCACTTGATAATTTTGCTACTTTATAATTCAACAAACCAACAAAAAAACAGCAAGCTGTTCAGGACACCCTTGAACCACTTATTTCAATCTGCCTTCCTAGACAACTCACAACATCCTGTTCTTCCTTCTTGCAATTTATTTTAACTTATCATAGATCCCAATATTCTGATCTCTTTTTCCTAGTCTGATCTCTTATCTTTTTACAAAACCCTTATTTCTATTCCAACCCAGTGTTGTTCCTCTTGAATCTTGGGATCCCTCTGCTAATTCCATTTTTAGCCACTTTCCCTGCTTTCACTAGACTCACTCTTCCCACCTTTCTATTTGAAAATACTCAATGCAGGATGATAAGGTTGAGTGCTGGTATTAGAAACCTGAGTTTAACTCTCATTTTCATCACTTACTCTGTCTAGATAAGTCCCTTAAATCTCTTCGAGTTTCACATTCTCCATGTAAACAACAACTTGGCCAGAATAGTAAAGATGGGTTATAGTATGAGAAGGTGCTTTGATTAATCACTAAAATTTTTGAAACCCCTGAAATTCTATGTGCTTTGGATTCTGTCTATAAAAAAATAGAGAATACTTAGCTGCCATAAGTGGAAAAAATAACTGAATCAAACACATGCCAGAAAAAGCAGAAAAGAAAGTAATAAATTAAGAAAACTCATGAAATAAGAAAACAAGACTCTAGAAAAAAAAGAGAAAAAACTTTATAGAATATGCAAAAGTACTAGCCTGAAGTTAAAACTAGACTGGAAAGTCAATAAGCAGGGAAATCAATTAGAAATATCCTCTAAAACATGCTGAATTTAATTAACATAACATGGTCTATGCATAGTTTTTCTTCACTTACAGAAAAATAATTCATATTGAGAAGAGTAAACATAAACCTAAAAACACTTGTCTGATTAGGCCTTGCTCATGTAAACCTATGGTTCTGTGGCCATAGATAACTGAGAAATGCTCTAAACACTTTGATGGTAAAATCAAGTTACTAGTTATTGCTGCAACTGTCACGTATATTAAGACAATGCTTGGACTAACTGGGCTTCTTAGGAAAACTCTAAATCTAAGTTAAGACATAATTAAATTGGACTATCTGATTTAATCTGACTTGAATCTGTATTTTGATGCCAGTGCTGCAGAGGGACTAGACAATGGATTTGGGTGCAAAGCAGACTGAAGGTCAAATCAGTGTTAGCTACTTCTTCACTATGGAATCACAGTACAATAAATCAACCTCTTTGAACCACAGTTGTCTAATTAATAAAAAAATATTGTGATTCTATATAAGATAACATATGTTAAGCACAAAATATAGTGTCTAGCCCAGAATAGAATACTCAACTAATGTTAGTTTCTTTTCTCTTCATTCTTAGTCAGCATATAATTTTAAAAAAATTTTAAAATCCTACCTGCTTACAGAGTCTTCTTGAGAACTCTCACCCACTATTAAAGAAAAAAAGGAAAATAGATTTGGAATCAAGAACAGAAAAATACAGGACTATAAAAGTATCACACTGATGCTGTGTTAAGAGGTATTCCTTTGGGACCACGAGCGAAGACTATCCTAGAATAAATATTAAGGATACTATTGACTGGCAATATATTAACACCTTTTACTTCCCCTCCTTTCAATATATATTAAATGCAAGAAAAACAGAATGGGTTTTTCAAAATTCAATACTTACAAGGGAACTGCTACTTACAATGATGATAATCCAAACTGAAGCAAACTGACTATGCTATCATTAGTAGAATCAGTATCATAAACTAACAATGTCAACTTCAGTAGCATGATTTCTCTGGACTTCTGCCATGAAGCGCAGTTAGAGGAGAGAATATTTATTGTGCTGTAACACATTGCACCTTCTCCATCTCTTCAGTCAAGCCTGTTCAGTTTAGTATGAAACGCCATGTCTGGGAAACATGGTCTATAGGTACTGCACTCTGCAGCACAGCAAAACATCAGCAACAGATGCTTTCTGGTCCTATTTTCAGGTACAAGATAAGTACAAAAGACCTTCTGATTCCAGTTTTATAAAGTAAAAACTCTTGAGACTGTTTCCTTTCATTGCTAGAGAGTCTGCCTGGACCCTCCTCATGGAGCAGGAGGGTCCAAACAGTTAATGCTGCACAGTTGTGCATGATGTCATTTTTCTCAGCCTCCCCCACATTATATGACAAATATCTACAGAAACCATGCTTTTTCTGTTTGTAAAGCATATGTTATCAGATTGTATGCTGAGGAACAATAACATAAATAAAACCCAACAAAGGATGAAGAATATCTTAAACAGAATATGTTATCAGATTGTATGCTGAGGAACAATAACATAAATAAAACCCAACAAAGAATGAAGAATATCTTAAACATTCAATAATTTTGGAATTTTACTTTTTTAATGATTCAAAGAGATACCACTGTGTAATTCCTACTACAGGACATTCAGGAAAAGAAAATACAATGGAGACAGTAAAAAGATCAGTGGTTTTCAGAGGATTAGGAAGAAGGAAGGGCTGGACAAGCCGAGCACAGAGGATTTCTAAGGCAGTGAAACTATTTTATATGATACTGTAACCATGGATATGTGTCATTATACATTTGTCAAATGTGAACTCTGATGTAATTATGGTGTAAACTATGGACTTTGGGTGATAATGACGAGTCAATGTAGGTTCATTTATTGGAATACGTGTACCTTTCTGGTGCAAGCTGTCAACAATAAGAGAGACTGTATATATTGTGATATGGGGTTTATGGGAATTCTCTGTTTTCTGTTCAATTTTTCTGTGAACCTAAAACTGCTCTAAAAATAAAGAATATTATTATTTTAAAATATATTTATATTAAATTTATTGGGGTGACATTGGTTAATAAATTTATGTAAGTTTTCAGTGTACGATTCAAATATACTTCATATGTATATTGCATTGTATATTCACCCACCAAAGTTAAATTTCCTCCCGTCGCCAAATATTTGACCCCTTATTCCTTATCTACCACCCCCCTTTTCTCTTCTCTTCTGGTATCCACAAAACCATGTCCATGAGTCTCTATCTGTCATGTTCATTTGTTACTTTCAGTTTTATATCCCACATATGAATGAAATCATATAGTTCTCAAACTTTTTCTGTCTGACTTATTTCACTTAACATGATAATCTCAAGATTCGTCCATGTTTTTGCAAATAGCAGTATGTCACCTTTTCTTATGGCTGAGTAATATTCCATTGTAATATATATATACGCCACATCTTCTTTATCCAGTCATCTATGGAAAGGCACCTCGATTGTTTCCACATCTTGGACATAGTGAATAAGGCTTCTATAAACATTGGAGTGCATCAATCTTTGCAGATAAATTTTTTCAAATTTTGGTGTGATACCCAGAAGAGGGATTGCTGGGTCCTATTGTAATTCTACTCATTTTTGAGGAAACTACATACTGTTTTCCATAATGACTGTACTAATTTACATTCTCACCAGCAGTATATAAGGGTTCCTTTTTCCTCACGACCTCTCCAATACTTGCTGTTACTTGTCTTATTGATAATATGCATTCTAACAGCTGTAAGGTGGTATTCCATTGTGATTTTGACTTGCATTTTCCTAATAGCTAGTGCTGTTGAGTATCTTTTTATATGTTGATTGGCCATTTGTATGTCTTCTTGGGAGAGGTACCTGTTCAGGTCCTCTGCCTATTTTTTAATTGTATTTTTTTGAGTTTTATGAATTCTTTTTATATTTTGAATATAGCCCCTTATTGGATTTTTTTTCACAAGTATCTTCATTCATTAACTTAGTTTCCTTTGGTTTATTGATGGCTTCTTTTGAAGTGCAGAATCTTTTATTTTGATAGAGTTCCATTCATTTATTTTAGCTTTACTCCCTTTGCCTTAGAGGTCAAATTCATAAAATCCTCTCCAAATCAAAGACCCATGTGTTTAAAGCTATGTTTGTTTTCTATACAATTTATTGTTTCAGGTCTTATGTTTAGGTCTTTGATCCATTTTTGGTTCATTTTGGTATATGTTGACAGATAGCAGTCTGGTTTCATTCTTTAGCATGTGGCTTTCCAACATTTCCAACACCATTTACTGGAGAAGCTTTCTTTTCTCCATTGTATGTATATAGCTCCTTTGTCAAAAAGTATTTATCCATATACATGGGAGTTTATTTCTGGAATCTCAATTTTATTCCATTGGTCTGTTTGATGATTGTTGCTTTGTAGTCTAATTTGAAGTCAGGCAGATTGATACCTCTGGTCTTGACCATTTTCTTCAAGGTGCTTTAGCTCTTCAGGGTCTTTTGTGATTCCATACAAATCCGATGCTTTATTGTTCTATTTCTTTCAAAAATGGCATTGGGATTTTGATGGGAATTGAATTAAATATGTATATTGCTTTGGATAATAAGGTCATTTCAACTATGTTGATTCTGTCAATCTATGAACACAGAATATCTTTCTATTTCTTTGTGTCTTCTTCAATTTATTTGAAGAATGTCTTATAATTTTCAACATACACGTCCTTCACATGCTTCATTACGTTTATTCCAAAGTATTTTATTCTTTTTGTTTACAATTGCAAAAGAAAATTTTTTTTCCATTTCTTTTTCTAATAATTCATTGTTAATGTATAAGAATGTTATGAATTTTTGTATGTCAATTTTTTATCCTGTAACTTGGCTGTATTTGTTCGTTTCTAATAGTTTTTTTAGTAAAGTCGATAGTGTTTTCTATACAGAGAATCATGTCATCTGCGAAAATAGACAGTTTGACTTCTTCATTCCCATAGCGAATGCCTTTTATTTCTCTTGCCTGATTGCTCTAGCTAGGACTTCCAACACTATCTTGAATAATAGTGGTGCTAGCAGACAGACTCGTTAAATTCCTGATCTTAAAGGGAAGGTTTTTAGTTTTTCAAAATTTAGTATAATGTTAGCTGAAGTTTTGTCATATATGACCTTTATTCTTTTGAGGTACTTTTCTTCTCTACCCATTTTATTAAGGTTTTAATCATAAATAAATGTATCTTGTCAAATACTTTTTCTGTATCTCTCGATATAATCATATGATTTTAATCCTTTATTTTATTTCTCTGGTGTGTCACATTGATCACATTGATCAGGGATGAAGCTCACTTTATTATTTATGATGTATAAACTTTTAAACGTCTTATGCTATTTGATTTCTTAGAATTTTGTTTCTAATTTTTGCATCTGTATTCATCAGAGATACTGGTCTAGTTTTAGAGAGAGAGAGAGAGTGTGTGTGTGTGTGTGTGTGTGTGTGTGTTTTCTTTACCAGGTTTTGGTGTTATGGTAATGTTGGTCTCACAAAATGAGTTAGGAATTATTGCCTCTTTTTAATTTATTAAAGAAAAGGTATTAAAGAATCTTTGAATGTTTGGTAGAACTCACTGGTGAAACCATCTGGTCCTGGGCTTTTACTTTTGGGGGAGGTTTTGATGATTGCTTCAATTTCTGTACTGTTGATTGTACTACTCAGATTTTCCAGATCTTTGTGATTGTCTCGGAAGGCTGTATATTTCTAAGAACTTGTCCATTCTTCTAGGATATTGAATTTTGTGGCATATCATCTTCATAGGATTCTTGTATGATCTTTTCTATTTCAGTGGTATCTGTTGTAATGTCTCCACTTTTGTTTTGATTTTGTTAATTGTGTCCTTTCTCTTTTTGCCTTAGTGAGTCCACCAGGGTTTGTAAATTATTTTGATCTTTTCAAAGAACCAATTCTTTATTGCATTGATATTTTTTGTCTTTTTTTCTCACTTTCATTTAATTATCTAATATTTATTGTTTCCTTCCATCTGTCAACTTTGGGCTATATTTGTTCTTTTTGTTTGTTTATGGTTTTTAAAATGTAATGTTATGTTATTTAATTGGTATCTTTCTTCTATCTTGAGATATAGGCCTGTAATGATATGAATTTTTATCTCATTAGTGCTTTTGCTGAATCCAAAAGTATTGGTATGTTGTATTTTTCTTCTCATTTGTTTCTATATATCTCTTCAACTCTCTTTTTATTTCCCAGTCTTTCTATAGTAGCATGACCTGTTCTTAATATGGTTTGCAATTTCTTGTTTTGTCTGTCTGTAAGTCATCTTAATTAGAGTTCTGTGTGTTTTTGTTATTTTGTTTCAGGTAGATTGACTACCTTCAGTATTTCCTATAATGTATTCCTTGTGGCAGAAAATGTCCTTAGCTTCTGCATGTCTGGGAAGTTCTTTATTTCTCCTATAGATTTGAAGGATAACTTTATTGGATATATTATTCTTGGCTGGTAAAATCTCCCTATCAATATTGGAGAGGGCCTTTTTGAACTGACACAATTATGTGTTCTGTTATCTTCTTGGATTGAGGTCATTTCATAGATTTGGGAAGTTCTCATCAATCATTTGTTTGAAAAGGCTTTCAGTACCCTTCTCCCTCTCCTCCTTCTGGTATACTCATTATTCTTATACCGCTCTTTCTGTTTAGAATTAGGTAGTTCTGGTAGAGTTCTTTCAATTTTTTTTGCTTGCTTGTTTGTTTGTTTCAAGTCTCTTTCTTTTTCTATCTGTGTCACACTTCTAGATTTCTGTCTTTGATATCACTAATTCTTTCCTCTATCTGGTCATCTCTGTTTCTTAAACTCGCTATTTCATTTTTCATCCATTTTATTAAATTCTTCCGGTTTAGAATTTTTTTTTTTTGGTTCTTTTTTAGAGTCGAGTTTCAATCTGTTTGGTACAGTATTTATGTTGTTCATTGATTTTGATTTCAAGTTCATTGAACTGCCTATCAGAACTTTTTGAATCTCCTTGAGTTTTTTCAAAAGTGCAGTCTTGAATTCTCTGTCATTTAAACTACATATTTCTATATCTTTAAGTTTATTTTCTGGAGATTTTTAATTTTCTTTCTGAGCTGCCTTATCACCTTGGTGTTCATGATATTTGATGGAATTTTCAGCACCTAGGTATTTATGGGAATGTACTCTGCCTTTAAAAAATAATTATTATTATTTATAGTTAAATTATCATTATTTATAGTTAAATTATTATTTAATAAATAATTATTATTATTTATTAAAGACCCCTCTTTAGCAGATTGATAAGAAGAGGTTCTTCTTTTGTTTTCCAGTAGGCAGCACACACTTCTCCTGCACTGCACGGGCCTCTGGGGTCTCTGCTTTGTGGTAAACAAACAAACAAACAAGAGTCATTTATTCCCTGGGGAGGTGTGTGTCTCTTCCATGACCAGGTTGCCATGGTCCAGAAACTCTACCCCTGTGGGAGAATGTGATAGTGATGGGATCTGAGCATCTGAAGAGCCTGTGAAGTCACGGTACTGCTCAAGTTGCCGCATGCAGTGCTGTGCTATCTTCTCCGAAGCAGCTTGGATAGGTGGTGGTATGGGTTGAAAGAGGCTGCCTGGGTACTTATTGTTCTTCTCCTGACAATAATGCTGGCTTCCATGTTTCAGCTACCTTTCCTCTATATCTTCACTTCTGTCTCTAGGACCAGCTGCAGTGTGCATCTCAGTTCCCAGGGCTCCAGGATCCCTGCTCTGTATTCTAACACTTGAGGCAGCACGTTTCCCCTGGCACTAGCTGCTAGCTCTGGGAGGGTCTGAGGAGGCAAGCTCCGAGAGGGTGCGGGAGCTCAGTGCTTAGCTTTCTGCCTGGTTGCTAAAATACAGCTGTCACTCCATGGTTGCTAAAATACAGCTGTATTCCATGTTGAACATGGATTCTGCCCTGGTTTAGGGGCTCTGCCACGTGGAATATGCTGATAACTCAGGTGGGAATGTTCGGGGCTACAGAAAGTGCATATCACCTCCTAATTCCCTGACTCTCGTTGAGCCTGGTGGGAGCTCAGGGCTGTGACTACAGCACAGTCTTTGCTTCCCTCCCTTTCCTCCTCCCTTGTTCATCCGATTCACATATCTTCAGATGCTGTGATGTGCAGAGTTGTAAGACATCTTTGTGTGCTAGACTGGGTGTTTTTCCTTGGATTGTAGCTATTCAGTTTGTTATAATTTCAAGGGGAGAGATCAAAGAGACCCCTCATGCCATCATGTTTCTGATGTCAGAATACTTCCCCTATCTTTAATAATCAAAGACACCATAAACACAGACACACATGCACAAACACACACAGTCTGCTAATCAGAACATCCGGTTGGCTTAAGCTCGTCAATGTAACAACACTAAAAGGAAATAAAGTTAAAAAACTATTAACATGTTAGCAACTGAAGCTTTACTCTTGGTGAAGGTCAGAATTCAAATAAGCATTTTAAAACACTGGAAAAAACATAGAGTCTAATAATCAAACTCTGGGTATCCTTAATAAGTACAGGGACTACAAAATAAAAAAAATTAAGTTATTGAAATGAAAGTAGAAATTTCAGAGTAAAAGTTATATTAAAACTTTTTTCTTCCATTTGTAAATATCTGTTCCTAAAAATACAAAAAAAATTGACATCTTCATTGTGTATGTCATATCCTCCTATTAATTGCTAAAAAAAGGAAATTGTAAATAAAAAGAATATGAGCATGTCATACATTGTTCTGTACTATTTTCCAGAGTTAAAATTGTTTTACAAAGTTTACCTGATCTGGATGTTTGTGTAGCCTTCATTTCTACTGCTTTGTTAGGAACAGGATCTTTCACTTCAACGATAGGCTGAATGGGTTTTGAAAAAAAGATGATTAAAAAATAATGTACATTTCATACTTAATGATTCAAGATTAAAAAATATAAATGTTATTACCTTCAACTGAAGATATTTTCCAGGAAAATCTAAAAAGCAAAGGGGCATATGCTTGATTACATGTAAATATGAAAAACAACTATATATTCAACTAGTGATGGTAAGGAGCTGAAACTTTATGTCCTAGTGTTTTCTTTTTTGAGAGGCGAGAGTGTTAGGACAACAAGATCGAAATCCACTATAAATACTAAAGAAATAACAGAAATATCGGTTTGACAAAACATAGCATTGAGATTTGAAAACATTTTGTTTCAAATGACTATAACTAAACTAGAAAAGTGTGCATATACCAATGTCAACATGCTGATCAATGGGGAAAACAGTGATCAGTCATCAGAGGAACAAATCATGCCCTTGATAGGATCAATGGAAGAGTTAATGAAAATGCAACATCATACTTAATGCAATACATCAGAATCATTTTATACCATTATGCTCAAATATTTATTATGGTCTTTATTTTGTCCTGTAATTTAGCAAGTACATGGGTATAATAAAAATTTAGTTGAATGCATAATTCATATCAATAGAGTAGGTGTTTTGATTTACTCAGCTTGAATATACATTTGTAAAATAATAGTTACTTATAAGAGTGGTTTATGGGGGTCAGTGAAAAAGGTGGAAGGGATTAAAAAGTACAAATCGGTAGTTACAAAAGTCATATAGATATAAGTATAGCATAAGGAATACAGTCAATAATATTTGATAACTATGTATGGTGCCCTAGATTTATTGGAGTGATCACCTCATGACTTATATAGATGTCTAATCACTATATTGTACACCTGAAACTAATATAATATTCTATGCCAGCTGTAATTTAAAAATAAAAAATATTATTAAAAATCTTTTATGTTTCAAAATCACTATAATATATACTGAAAATAACAATTTTAGCTCTAAGGAAATGAACTATGTAATTTCTTTTGTTTTTAAAATTAGTTGGGCTTGATATATCATGTTAGGCTTTAAAGGATTAAAGGATTTTTATAAACTGCCTATTTTGTCAAAAAATTAGCTACCTTAAAAAAACAGCCAGTGATTCTATATTCAAATTAATCTAATTTGAGTAACAAATAGCAATTTAACTCATGTCTTTGGGGGTTAAATAACTGTAAGCTGTAAACTCCCTCAGTATTTTCTAACCTAATGTTCTCATGAGGAGGATAAGTGAGTGGCTACAGTTTACCCCAGTTCTCACACTCCCTACTGTTTTAAGTATTCTCTAAAGCATTAATGATCTCATCTTCTGTTTCAGTGCAAATATACTAAGGCAACTAAAGTGAAGTCTCTCAAAATTGCTCATCAACTCCAAAATTACCTAGCTAACACTTTTCTTTCTTCCTCCATTCTGTTCACTATCCTTCATCCTCTTCAAAATTTCTAGGCCTGTGGTCTTGATTCTCTTTTCCATTCTTTTTGTGGGTTTTCCCCATGATTTTTCTTCACTCTCTGTAAGCTATAGTATCTTACTTCTATATTTTCTATTGCTTCATCTCCTTTCTTCCCTTTGGCTATAAACATGCTCAGAACTATACCAAAATAATGCTGTTCCTTGATCCTTTCAAACCTTGAACTAGCCAATGGTCTTTCATGCAGATTTCTCTGAAAATAGGTCAACATCCTCTCTACTCAGAGCATGATCTGAGGACCAGAAATACTGGGGTCACCTGAGAGCTTGTGAGGAATGCAGAATACCAAACCTGCTATTATCACTTCTTTAAAATTAAAACTGCATTGGAAGTCAAAACTTTCTAATGAACTTTTTATTAAGTTATAGCTTCCCTGATCTCCCCATAACTGACCCTGCTCTCTCTTGTTTTCTGCTGCTCTTCTTTTGCCTATATAATACTCTCCTATAATAAAGCCACATTTTACATAACATATATTTATAGTTGCCCACATATGCATGTGTGCATGCAAGGTAGATAAAAAGAGCTCTACATAATCAGGTATCTCAATTCCTAATGCCTTTCCACCAGGAGCAAAAAAAAAAAAAAAAAAAAAAAAAAAAAGAATAAGAATGGGGATATTTTGCTGTACTTCTCTGATAAGTGTTGGTACTAGAAACTCACTTTATATTCTCGCGTTTTAAATTATCTGCTCTTCCTTTTTCAAAAGAATTATTGTACCACTTTCTACTATATATATATCTGCTCCTTTTTCCTTCCTTTACTCCTCTCAAATTTCCACCTTTCTCATTCTTCATTCCATCTTTAATTATTTTCTTCTTTTCTATTTTCTGACTTTAATTATGTCTTAGAGTATTTTGCAAAGAAACAAATAATTTAGCTTCTATAGTGGCTTTTTCAAATTAATCTGTTGCTGATACCTGATAAGACATATAACTGATCTCTTTTTCACTTCATTTTTTTCTTTACAATGAATATAATAGGTGATTTTTGCTCACTGTTAGACTTTATCAGACATCATGTTTTAAATCAACACCTGTCAAATGATTTTTTACAAAATGCAGTCTTACCTTCTACTTGTTCATTCAGTATGTTTTTTCCTCTTTGATCTGCAGCTCCAGAGAAGTAATCAACATATTTCTGTGGTAAACTTGCAGAAAAACTCTGTTAAAATTTATACCAATAATGAGATGCATGAAGATGTTCTAATCTTTTTATCGGAAAATATCTGAATTTCCTACATTAAAAGCCATTAGATTTAAAAATAAGAGAAGCATATATTGAAAACCAGAACATTTCAATAGCAAAGTTCATTTTATGCCCTCTAGATCAAGCATGTTTTTTGTCTTCGTTTGTATACTGACTGTAAATTATGAGTGGATGGCAAAGCAAATACTGATTTGTATGTACATTTCAACAAGAAACTGTCTTCAAACACCTAACTCTACTTTGCATTCTTCACCAAGATTGTAGAACCTATTGTATTTGAGTAAACAAGGACTTGGGAAAAGCTAATTATTATTTTAAAAATGTTTGATGAGCTAAGTAGTTGAATTAAATGGCAAAGCTGTAAGTAAAACCTTTCTTGAAATTATGTTAAATAATAGCAAAAAGTTTACATAGTTTTGCAACACTTCTAAAAGTTTAGTAAGCTTTAATAAGGGAAGAATAGCACCATTTATTTAACAATCTAAAGTGTGCCAGGCACAGATTATGACAATAATACAAATGGTGTGATGGTGGTTACCCCATTTCCTGCTTCTTAGTCTTTCCAAGATACTAGGTTAAAATAAGGAAAAGACATGATCCATTGTTCTCTCTGTCCAGAATGTCCCTCTTGGAGACATTGACATGACTGGCTCCTCATACGTCACTTGGCAGATTTGGTCACAGTCATTAAGATCATTTCTTACCACCTCAGTACCATTCCCAGTCCCATTCTAATTCCCATCCTAATATTCTCTAATATAACATTCTCTATTTTCTTTATAGGAAGAGCATATAATGACTTTTAATGGATTGTTCTTTACTTGATTTTCACCTCCTACCACTATAGCCTAACCAATCAACTACAGATTCAGTATCTAACTGCCCAGCACATAGCGAGTATTCAATAACAGAAATTTACTTCGGGTTAAAACATTTAAAATCTTATCAAGAAAGCCTCAAGTTCTAAAGGACTACATGCCCATGGGATATATCCATAACTGTCTACTGAAATTTAACATCCCCCAAATTAGAAATCCACATGCTTGTTCTAACTTTCCCAATCTTTTCTTGACACTACTGCCATTTTATTTCTTTCAGGTACACAAAAATGTTCTGGATAGTCAATAAATCACTAAATACACTGTGATCACTGTATCTTCCATTTCCACAGCACCCTTTACCATTTACAAATTGCTTTTACATTGTTACAATATTTATTCACTACGCCTCCCCGAAAGGTAGAAATTAGTATCCTAATATGAATGAGGTCACTGACATTGCAACAAATTAAAAATAATTTTCCCAACATCTCATAGCTAGGAAGTCACCGATCCAGGATACTAGCATGTTCTTAGACTTCAAAGGCAGTGTTTGTACCATTAGGTAGCAGATGCTTATAATTAAGAGATTACGCTATATCTGTCACCTTAGATTAGCTCATCATAACCTTACACTTATATTACAAATATGGTTGCCATAAGGGTACTCAATGCATGCTATCTGAACTATCCAAAACCATGGTTACTTATCAAAACTTCACGAACCAAATTGTTGTTAGTATAGTCCCACATATCTATCACTATTCATCATGCTATTCCTTCTTTGGAAATATCCTTTGCAGATTTACTTGACAATCTAAATAAATAAAATTTCAATGTCCCAGGTATTGTATTTTCAAGTTCTACATTATAAATAATACTACAATCTAAGCTGTTTTTCTCTGAATCTAATTAGAAATTTAACACACTCATACATACCATAGAATCATACATGTGGTCATAGGTTGACCTGAAACAAGTTTTTAGTTTGTAGATAAACTTAACTGCAGAACCCAAACTGATTCCTTAAACTTCGAAGCCTCAGTTTCTTGTATGATAGTACACTGATTTCATTAAGGGAATCTTGCAAATTAGCAAAATTGTACTATGCAGTATTAATATATTTAGCACATAGTTATTCTATTAATAGCTTAAAGAATATAGGAAAATAAGTTATATGAACAAACGCAGACATGAAAAAGTAAAGTCAAAGCATACTTTATATGTATTAACATCACTCAATGCTGATGTTTAAAATAATAATTAATAATAATAATAATAATAATAATAAAAGACACTACCTCAGGATCCAAAGGTGATTCTACGTCTTCCTCTTCTCTTAATCCTAATGCTGACATTTTAACTATAAAATGTAGTTACAGATACATTAATGTGAACACTTATTACTATGAATTTTAAATACATATATGTCTATTTCCATTCATTAATACTTTAATAAAATAAGAGTAATAACAAAATTTTCAGAGTGTTGAATTTATGCAAAAAGAAAAATTTGGTAGTAGTTGGGATAGTGGAAATGGATATCATATTTGCATCTAAACACTTCAGGTTTGTTTAGCCCAGCACATAAACAGAGAAAAAAATATATAGATATTTGCTAAATTACCACTTATATTATTTTTACATGCTCCATCAACATAAGTCAAATTGTCCTTACTTGTTTGTTCTCGTGGAGCGCTGTCATTAATATCCATACTATTTTCTTTGTTTCCAACTGCTGGCTTTGTAGCTTCTTTCTATAGAAACAAAACAAAACAAAAACCCAACTTCAGATAACATCATATTCATTGACTTGCTCACTCACTCACTCATTCAATCAGGAAGACAACAAGCATTTACTATGTCTATCAAATCACAGGCACTATCCTGGGAGATTCTAAAAATATAAATAAAAGATTTTGTCCTATATTGTGGTAGGGGTAGAGATACATGAAAACAGTAAGAATAGAAAAGTACATTTGCTACTTCTATAACTGAAGTGAATAAAGTGCAGTAGGGCACAAAAGAGAAATCAGTCATTTGTACCTGGGAAGCTCAGGAAATGCTGCAAAGTTTGTGTTGTGAAAGATAAATGCAGAGAGAGAGCATAAAGGGCATGAAAGGGAAGCATGAGCACAACAAGAAGTATAAGACAACACAGCAAGTGAGGGCACTAAAGTAATGTGGTAAAATTGGAACACTGGGAATGGGATGGAAAGAGGAAACTGGAGAATCAGAGCCACAGCAAGCAAGGCAAGTGTCATGCTGGCATATAAGTTTCACCCTTACTTGATGCGGATAAGATAAGTTATATTATTACAAACATATTTTAAAACAGTCACTCTGGCTATAATGTAAACCTGAACATAAGGAGAGCAAACCTTGAAGAAACTGTTTCAAAATTGAAAGTGAGAAAGGGAATTACAAGATGTAACAATGGTAAGCAGGTAGAATATATTAACTTGGTGACTGACTGAATATGGTAATTTGAGGAAAGGTTGAAGTCCAGGATCTTTCATGCTTTAGTATTTCAGCGGTGGATTTACTAAGATGGGGAAAACAGATGACAGAGGAGATTACAGGAGTTAGCAAAATGGAAAGTGCTAGGGGCAATGTCTTCAATTTAGGACATATCAAATTGGAAGCACTCAGGGGACTTAGAAGAAAGTTCTGGATAAACACATTTGGAGTAGGACTAGGTGACCTTACTCAGGAAAAGCATAGGATGTTAAGAAGATAGATATTTGTAACATATACTAAACTGATACAATTAAGCAATACAAACCTACACAGAACTTGTGAAATGTTGAAAATGAAAGTAAGAGCAGGGGAATATAAGCATGAAATTCAATTTTTCAAAAATATATTCCAAATTCTGTTTCAGCAATATAAAAAACTCTTTTATGGATGTATGCAAATGCTTATTTCTGGGATATTATAGTAAGAAGCATTTTTAAAAAATATTTTCTTTTTTAGTCAAGGCAACCCTTGGTTGACCTCACGGATTGCAAGGAACTTGTCAGTTTACAATCCCTTTTTTTATTTTTATTTTTTATGCCTACAGCACCTGATCTTCCTAGGTGGTCTCCCATCCAAGTACTAACCAGATCCGACCCTGCTTAGCTTCTGAGATCAGACTTTACTGGGCTTGTTTGGGGTAACATGGTCATAGATTCAAGAAGCATTTTAAGCTTAATGAAAAACATTAGTTGTCAAACATCAATTCACAATGTTACAAGATGATTCTTCATTAAAAATTAATGTTAAAGGCCAGGTGTTAAATTCTAGAAGAGGAATGCTAAGAGAATTATGAGACATTTTTAAATACTACTATGATTTATAAAGAAATATAGATCCCTATTTAAAAATTCACATGGTTTCTCACTCCCCTGTGAACAGCACACTAATAGCTCTAATTTCCCATCTGTTCTATTTAACATGGTAGATAAAGATTGCAGAAAAACATCTACTATTGAAAACCTAATAAAACTATACTTATCTCAGCTGAAGATTTAAAACTCTTCCAATAGATCTAAGATTATCAAACTAGGCTGAGTGAAGAAAGGGACTAAAAATTCATGTGACCAGGATGTCTGAGTTCTAAATATGAGAGGGTTTTCAGGTTAGGTTTAACAACCATGAATACCAAAGTTAATAAAATTTCTCAAGAGTAATATGAAATGTATAAGTTCATGAATCATAAAATTAACCATTTTAAAGTGAAATCTTCAGTATTATTTAGTATATCCACAATGTTGTGTAACCATTTCCTCTAATTCCAAAAATACTGGTTGCCCCAAAAGAAACCCCATTGCCATTAAACGGTCACACCTCATTCCCTCAGCCATCAGCCCCAGGCAACCACTAATCTATTCTTTGTCTTTATGGGTTAATATATCCTGCACATTTTATATAAAAAGAGTCACACAATAGCAAGTTTTTAAAAGAATCTCTACAGAAAAAAAATAATTTCTTTTTTATGTTACAGCTTAAAATTTATATTTTCATTTAATGAATACAGATCAAGAACCTCACATATATTATCAGACATATTCATTATAAATGATGAAAAATCTAAATAAAATCCTTATTTCCTGTCTTTATCTTCAAAAAAACCTAAAATACGTACTAAGATGAAGCCAAATAGTAATATAAGTTAATTGAGCAAATTAAGTATATATCAAAAAGATAAGTTAGAAATCACAATCAAAAGAATAAAAAATTCATAATTCATAATCCGATAAAGCTTAATCATATTTCAGTTTCCATTACTATAAACATAAGATTTGCTAGCTTAAATATAAAATATCACTGTATTAAAAGTGAAGTTAAAAAAGAGATAAAATGAAAAGTGATATATATATATATATATATATATATATATATATATATATATAAAAAGGAAGAATTATATTTCCCTTTAGTTCATAAAAATAAGCTTTAAGTAATTTGGAAAATCTGAACATTTTTTTCTTTTACCTGGCTTTCTTAACTTATTTTGCATTTAAAATAATTTTTAGCATATTTCGTAATAGAGTTCCTGCTGTCACTTAACTGCCCTATTTCTGTTGTGTCTTTATAATAATCTCCTCATTTTGACTGTGTTATTAAATCTTGATGTTTATTTAGTCCTTCTTAAATGACTTTTTCTTTTACCTCCTCCTTGTCTTCACATTCATCTAGCTATTCTTTCTAGTTGCTTTCTAATTCTCTCCTTCCATAATGGCAGACCTAAGAATTGTTTACTCCCACTAATCTTTACAAAAACCAATCCTGAATATAAATCTCTCTTTTTATCATATTTGTTTTCTATTGTCATCTTGAGGACTCCCATTTCTTTCTAGAATCCTTTTTATTACTACAAGGATCAGATACGTGAAAAAGCATGGGAAAAAATAAAAAACAAAACAAAACAAAAAACTTACCTTTGTAATACTAACAATTGCTAAAGACACGAGTGAAGGTTTGAGAAGAGGTTCAGGTGTTGACAAATCAGGATGAGACCAGCCCTGGACAGCAGTTGATGGCTTGGGAAGGGTTTCAACTATGGCTTCATTTACATTGTCAGCTTTATTGTCCTCATAGAAGGTCCCAGTTTCTGGTCTCACGATGGCATATTTTTTTTCTATTGCAATAAAAACAAAGTAAAGAATACATAAATATATCTGTAACTTCAAATCAAGGAATGACTCAAGAGCAGATAATCAACAAATAACTTACTGTTTTGCTGGGATTGCAGAAAAGCAGTCCTTAACTTTGCTAAGCTTGGTTTCATGACATTCTAGAAAAAATTCACAGCATTAAGCATTAACTTTGATAACAATAATGATAATATTCATCATTAGTATATGATCTCACACCAAGAACACAGGCTTTGGAATCATTTAAATATTGATTCATATCCTAGTTCTGCCACATACTAACATATATCTTCTCATAAGGTGAGTAATATGAGAGAGGACATGGTAAGCTTAAAAATATTACTTTTATGACCCCTAAATGATTATTTTTTAAATACTCTGATAATCATTAGATCATTATAAATTTACCCCTGGGTTGTTTAGAGTACTACTAAAAAAACAACATTAAGAAATTTAAATTAATTTTTTGCTATATTTTGAAATGTATTTGCATAAGTTATATTTCCATGAATTATTTCCTTTTGGAGAAAATCTCAGAGTTTGGTAGAATCTTATGACAGTGGTTTGGAACTGCAAACTTTCTGTCAAACAGCTAAAAACAAATGATTGTTTATATTCAGTTCCTTCCAAAAAAAGAGAGAAAAAAGAGTAGAAACTTGTGGAGCAAAAATTCATGAATAAAAGCCACATGCATACTGAACAGAAAATCATGAACACACATATGTTGACAATGTTGTAAGAGAGAGATGGACCAAAAAAACACCCACTGAAGAAATGTATTCTGTAAAAAAAAAAAAAATTGGTTAGAAATAAATCAAAAAATAAAAAGTTGAGGTGATGTCAGAAACATGGCCGAGTGAGAGACGTCCCAAGATCTCTCCCTTTGAAACAACAATAAGCTGAACATCTAAAACTCAACTAAAAACACCTAACCTGTCCACAAGCACATCTCAGCGTGGTATCTGCACATAAAAACTACCACAGGGAGAACCCTGGGAGTCGGGCAGTAGACTGGGAGCAACAAAAAAGCTGACTCTCACAGCCAGAGATCCCTACAGGAGGAAGGGGAGTAGAGAAGTTGCACTGGATTCCCTGAACAACCCTGTCTGAGAGAGCTGTGAGCTCCACACAGAGGCAATGCCCAGAGATGACAGCAGAAAGTAGAGAAGTGGGGACAGCATAGAAGCCACAGTGATTATTACCAGTTACAGTGGCAAAACACGAGGCTGAGACACAGTGCTCAGTATCAATTAAGAGGGCCCCCCCATACCCTCCAAGACCGAACACAATGGAGCCCCTGGGGAAACACTACTAAATAACTACTAGCAAACACTACTAAAACTGTAACTAACACTGACAGGGACTGAAACTGAGGGTAGCAAGTGTGATTGAATGTCTATACGCAAAAAAGAGACATTATTAAGACTTTATATAAAGCACGGATCCAAGAAGCTTAGATGACACCAACTGGAAAGCAAAAGAAAAACACCTTCTTTGCAACAGGCTAAAGAGAGACCTTTATATAATAAATCTTCTTACTGGAAAAAAAGCAGAATACACCTCCATTAATGCCCAAGTGGAGAAATAGTCCATTAAACACCATGAACAACCAAGGTGACAAGGCAGCTCGGAAAGAAAGAGAAAAATCTCCAGAAAATAAGCTTAAAGACAGAAATATGCAAGTTAAGTGACAGAGAATTCAGGACGATACTTCTGAAAAAACTCAGTGAGTTCCAAAAGGCATTATATCAACAATTTCTGGAATTGAAAAGACAACTAAATGAGCAGAATGAGTTCTTTAGAAAGGAGATTGAAACCCTCAAAAAGAACCAAGTAGAATTTCTGGAGATGAAGAACACACTAAAAGAGATGAAAAATGAAATAGCAAGTTTGGGAAATAGAGTTGACCAAATGGAGGAAAGGATTAGTTATATCGAAGACAAAAAAAAACTAGAAATAAATCAGAAGGGAGAGAAACCAAAATATGAAAAATAATGAAAGAAAAATACAAGAAATAGCTGATATCATCAGAAGAGAAAAAATAAGAATAATGGGCATTTTCGAAGGGGAGGAAAAAGAGCAGGGATAAGAAAACATTTTCAGACAAATAGTTGATGAAAGTTTCCCAAATCTAAGGAATGAACTGGAGCTTGGAATTCAAGAAGTCAATAGAACATCCAATTATCTCAATCCAAAAAGGCCTCTCCAAGACACATTGTATTAAAATGATCAAAAATCAGGACAAGGAAAGAATTCACAAGGCAGCCAGGGAAAAGAAAAAAGTAAACTATAAAGGAAAACCCATTAGATTATCATCGGACTTCTCAGCACAAACTTTACAAACTGGAAAGGAGTGGAATTAAATATTCAAACTATTAAATGAAAAGAACTACCAGCCAAGAATAATGTATCCAGCTAAGCTCTCCTTTAGATATGAAGGAGAAATAAAGACATTCCCAGACATACAAAAATTGAAGGAATTCTCCACTACCAGCCTGAATTACAGGAAATACTGAAAGGAGTTAGCTCACCTAAAACAAAGTGACAAAAAAATAAAAAATACATAACTAGGAGTAAGGCAACTAGAAGGCTGACAGAAGCAGAAGAGTGCAACCCTTACTAAGAACAGGGCATTATAAGCTTAAACAATAAGAAGAAATTTGTTATAGCAAGATAGTAATAAATGTTCAGCATATATAGGGACAAACTGAGACAACAATGACCAAAAAGGTGAGGATTCAAAGATCCAAATTCGCAAAGGGGAATGAAGATCAGGCACCTGCAGGAGAAAATGGACTACTATATATACAACTATCCTCTACATATTCGTAATGTTAACCACACAACAAAGATTCAGAACTGAAGTATATAACATGAAACAAGAAGGACCAGAGGGAAAATCCACAAAGCCCAACCAAAAAAAAAAGATACACAATGACAAGGAAGCGATGGAAACACCAAGCACCAAGCTACCAGAAAGCAAAAGATAAAATGGTTATAGGAAAAGCTCATGTTTCAATAATCACCTTAAATGTAAATGGACTGAACTCAACAATAAAAAGGCACAGAGCTGCAGATTGGATCAAAAAATAAAACCCAACCATATGCTGCCTCCAGGAGACACATCTCAGTTCCAAATACAGGCTCAAAGTGAAAAGGTAGAAAAGATATTTCAAGTAAATGGCATTCATAGAAAAATGGGAATAATGGTACTAATATCAGATGAAATAGACTTCAAAATAGAAAAAGATAAAGAAAGATACTGAGGGACACTTCGTAATGATAAAGAAAATCATGCACCAAGAAGACATAACACTTAATATCTATACTCCCAATCAAGGAGCAAAGAAATATGTAAAGCAATTACTAACAGAACTAAAGGGAGAAACAGACCAAAACATTATCATAGTAGTGGACCTAAATACTCCACTGTCGGATATGGACAGACCATCCAAACAGAAAATCAATAAAGAAATAACATCCTTAAATGACACATTACACCAACTGGACATAATTGACATTTACAGAGCCTTTCATCCCCAAACAGCTACTTATACATTCTTCTCTAGTGCACATGGAACATTGTCAAGGGTTGGCGACATACTGAAACTCAGAGATAGCCTCAACAAATATAAGAGGTTTGAAATCATACCAACCATTTTCTCTGATCATAATGCTTTGAAGCTAGAGATCAACTGTAAAAAGAAAGCGAGAAGAATCACAAATACATGGAGATTAAACAACATGCTACTAAAGAATGATTGCATCAGAGAAGAAATAAAAAGAGAGTTCAAGAGATATACAATATATCAAAACTTTTGAGACATGGCAAAAGTGGTCATAAGAGAAAGTTCATATCATTACAGGCCTATCTCCAAAAACGAGAACGAGCCCAAATAAACAACTTAATGCTTCATCTTAAAAAACTAGAAGAGGAAGAACAAATGAAGCCTAAAGTCAGAAGAAGGAAATAAATATTCAAATTAGAGTAGAAATAAATGTGAATTCAATATGACATTGGAGGTCCTAGCGAGTGCAATCAAGCAACAGAAAGATGTAAAAGATATCCAAATAGAAAATGAAGAAGTCAAACTGTCACTATTTGCACATGACATGATTCTCTACATAGAAAACCCTAAAGACTCCACAAGAACACTGCTAGAAACAGTAAGCAAATATGGTCAAGTTTCTGGATACAAAATTAATGTTCAAAAATCCATAGTGTTCCTATACTCTAATAATGAAGTGTCAGAAAAAGAAGTGGAAAAAATAATTCCTTTTGCAATTGTGACAAAAAGAATAAAATACCTAGGAATAAATCTAACGAACCATGTGAAGGAACTATATAATGAAAACTACAAGACCCTATTAAAAGAAATTGAAGAAGATACAAAGAAATGAAAAGATATTCCATGTTCTTAGATTGGAAGAATCAACATAGTTAAAGTGACCATATTACCTAAAACATTATACAGATTTAATGCAATCCCCATCAAGATCCCATTGGCATTTTTTAAAGAAATAGAACAAAAAATCTTCAGATTCGTATAGAAACACAAAAAAACCCCGAATTGCCAAAGCCATTCTGAGAAAAAAGAACAAGCCTGGAGGCATCACTCTGCTCAACTTCAAATTATACTATAAAGCAACAATAATCATAAAGGCATGTTATTGGCAGAGAAATAGGCACACCGATCCGTGGAACAGAATCAAGAGTCCAGAAATAAACCCATATTTATATGGACAAAGAATTATAAGAACAACAACAAAAAGCCAAAAACATGCAGTGGAGAAAGGAAAGCCTCTTCAATAAATGGTGCTGGGAAAACTGGAAAGCCACCTGCCAAAGAATGAAATAAGACTAATGTCTATAACCACACACCAAAATTAACTCAAAATGGATTAAGGACCTGAACGTAAGACCTGAAACTATAAATTTCATAGAAGAAAACATAAGAACTGAACTCATGTACCTCGGACTTTAAGAAGATTTTATGAATTTGACCTCAAAGGCAAGAAGAGTAACAGCAAAAATAAATGAACGGGACTACATCAAACTAAAAAGCTTCTGCACAGCAAAGAAATCATCAACAAGGTAAAGAGACAGCCATCTGAGTGGGAAAATACATTTGCAAGCAACACCACAGTAAGTGCCTAATATCCAAAATAACAACAAAAAGCAAACGATCCATTAAAAAAATGGTCAGAGGACCTCAACGGACACTTGTTCCAAGAAGACATTCAAATGGCCAACAAACATATGAAAAGATGTTCATCATCGCTAGCTATTAGGAAAATGCAAATCAAAACCACGGTGAGATACCATCTCATACCTGTTAGAATAATCAACAGGACCAGTAATAACAAATGTTGGAGAGAATGCAGAGAAAAAGGATCCCTCATACATTGCTAGTGAGACTGCGAATTGGTACAACCTCTATGGAAAACAGTATGGAAGTTCCTCAAAAAACTAAGAATTGATCTACCATATGATCCAGCAATCTCTCTACTGGGTATTTAACCCAAAGACTTGAAAACTCATATCCGAAAATATGTTTGCACTCCGATATTCATAGCAGCATTATTCATGGTGGCCAGGACATGGAATCTACCGAAATGTCCTACGATAGATGATTGGATAAAGAAGCTGTAGTACATATATTCAATGGCATATTACTCAGCCATAAGAAGAGATGAAATACTGCATTTGCAACAACATTGATGGATTTCGAGATAATCATGCTAAACGAAATAAGCCAGGCAGAAAAAGTTGAAAATCACATGATATCACTTATATGTGGGATATAAACCTAAAAGCAACAAATGAACAGGACAAACAGAGACTCATGGACATGGACAATAGACTAGTGGTTACCAGAGGGTAGGGTTAGGCGGGAAAAAGGAGGATAGAGGAGTAAATGGGTCAACTATATGTTGATGAAGAAAAATCTAACACAGTGCAATACATATATGCCTTACTGTTAAATTATATACCTAAAACTTACTGGATTTCGTTAACCAATATCACCAAAAGACAAAATAATAATAATAAATAAATAATTTTTAAAAAATCAGTCAATTTAACCATATTGCAAAAAAAAAATATGAAATACTGGGAGGAGAAAAACAAAGAAAAAATGAAACAAACAAGTACAAGTTCAAGACAAAAAAAAAAGAGAAAAGCATAATTATAAAATATATGTGGAGAAATAATTTCAGTATACATATAAATATATTTATATCAGTAATACATTAGTATTATGAATATACTAAAAAAGCCTCTGTTTAACATATTTTATTATATTCTTTTGTAATATAGGTTTTGTGAAAGAGAACTTAATTTCTAAATTTCCACAATTTCCACTATTATTTTAGTCTAAAGTCTAAACCGAAAATTGAAAGAGAAAAAATAAAACCCTCCTAACAACTGTATTATACCAGCAACAACAACAAAAAGAACAAACTCTGCACCTTATATTATGTTGTTTTGGAACTGAAAGTCACTAGAACGTTCTTATGAGTTTTACAACAATAATTGGATCCACGAAATATCTGACTCTGGGTGATGAACACACAATGCATGTACAAATGCTGTATTATTGAATTGTACACTTGAAATATATTATTTTTAACCAATGTCCCCCCAATAAGTATAATTTTAATAATATTTTATTTAGGTATGAGTATTATAAAAGTCAGGATAGTATAATTTAAAAGTCACATTAAAAATTCTTATCACTGACCAAATTTTATATCTCCTCCATTGTGGGAAAAACTTTCCCCAATATAATTTTTTTATCACTATGGTTTTTTTTAACCAATTCTTATCTTCAGCCCTCACTTTCAAAACTTAGTAAACACAGAATTAGTGATATTTCTATAAAATGGCTTGCTCTGACCAATTTTCTATTTTACTTATGACAAACATTGATAGGTAGAACACTACTAAATTTTAAGAGTAATTTACTATTATCTTCATGCAGGAGCATTTTACCTTGGTAGCAAAACCGAAGTCTTCGTTATCTGATTCAGGCCATGAATCATCAAGGCCAGGTTTTCTGAGAATTCTTTAGAGTAAAAATATACAACAGAAACAAGTAAATTAGTTCATTTCTTTAAAAGAGCAACAACAAAAAAGAATGAATAGTCAGCTACCTGTATATTAAAGATTCTTGATATAACTAATATTTAACCTCTGTTTTAAAACTCACATTTAGTTCTCTATTTCTGCCTCCACCTCTCCCCACCTACAGAACATTCTATAAACACACATTCTCAGTTTCTGTAACCAAAAATGACATCCAATTATTATCTAAGTCCTGAAGCCTAAATTGCGATAATGGTTGATGCAATCTTTTTAACCTGAACTAGAACAAATCTGATGACCTAAATCAAGGTGAAGTGACACACTGCTCCTTTTCCATTGTTTGTTCCTGATTCAAAACTGGCAGTCTTCGTTCTTTAGCATGGAAACCACTACATAAGGTGACCTCATTAATTCCTTTTGCCCTCAGACAATACAGAGAGTTCCCGGAAATGTTTGAAATGGTAGAAAGGTAAATGTAACAAAGTCAAAGAACAAATGTATATGCTGTTACCCTTCCCACTCCCAGGTCCCTCATCCACAGGACTCTATGGCAGTCTCCAACCTACAAACTGGCAGCCAAAGAAGGCACAGATGCCTGAAACAAAGATGGGCTTGAATGACCCAGAGCAGGAGCTCTCTATTTCCCTGCTCCTGGAAAACAAACGAAATGGAGTCTCAGTCATCCACTCCCTACACAAGCATGTTTCCAGCTACCCAACTCCATTACTGATTTGACAGCCAGGCCCAGCCTGTCAAGAGAATCTTTTCCTGTATCTCAAATTATTTTAACATCTTTTGATGGAAACTTGAATTTTTCTAGTTCCTCCAATTCAAAAAACAAACAAACAAACAAACCAACAAACCAAAAAGCAGCGACCTGTTTAGGACTCCCTTGAACTCCTAATTTTAATCTGCCTTGAGAGGCCACTTGCTACATCCTGCATCCATCCTTCTTGTAATTTATCTTTAACTTGTTATAAATCCCAATATTCTGACCTCTTTTACCTAATCTGATCTCTGATGTCTTTTCTAAAGTCCTTATTCCTATCCTAACCCAGTGCTGTTGCTCTGGAAACTTGGTTTTCCTACTCATTCGTTCCTACCCTCTTCTATTGTGTTCAGTAGACCCACTGTCCCCACATTTCTAATATTAAACAACTGACCTGCAGGATGGGAAAGAAGGAAGTATCCTGGGCTTAGAAACCTCAGGTTTTTAAATTTTATTTCCGTCACTTACTCTATCTAAATAAGTCGCTTTAATCTCTTTGAGTTTTGAATTTGCCATGTGAACAACCACTTGGCCAGGACATTACACACAGGTTGAAGTACTAGAGGGTGTTTTGATTAATTAATTGCTGAGATTCCTTAAATTTCTAAAATTTTATGTGCTTTTGAGTCTGTCTATAGAAAAATGAAGAATTCTTAGCTGGCAGAAGTGGAAAAAATAACGAAATGAAAGAAACAACAAGACGAGCAGAGAGGGTAAAAAAATCAAAGCAGAACTGCCGGGACTCGGGGCCCTGTCCAACGAGAAGAGTCCCACGATGCAGCGGCAGATCTCCAAGGACACTGGCACAGCCACCTCTGCCAGGACGCAGCTGACAGAAATGAAGCGCACCTTGCAGCTCCTGGAGATGGCGCTGCGGTCCCTCCTGGCAGTGAAACACTCCCTGGAGCGCTCCTTGTTAGAGACCTAGGCAACGACTGTGCACAGCCGGCCCAGATCCAGGCTCAGATCTGGGCTCTGGAGGAGCAGCCGCACCAGGTCAGAACCGAGACCGAGGGCCAGAAACGGGACTACGAGCAGCTCCTGGACATCCAGATCCGCCTGGAAAAAGAAATGGAGACCTACTGTGCCTGTTAGATGAAGATGGAAACTCATGCTCTAAATCAAAGGGCTTTGGATCAGGAAGCTCAGCGAATTCATCCAAAGATGTAGCCAAAACCACACTGGTAAAGACGGTGGTTGAAGAGTGAGATTAACGTGGTAAATTCCCTTCATCGATGATTCACGCTACTGAAGGAAAAGCATCTAAAATGATCTATGACAAGGCCGAACAAAGTGTTTCTCTCTAGCTGTCATTTCTGAGAAAAGAATAATTTATTCTAAATATCGAAGAGATAATAAAAATACCTTCTACCCTTCAAGACGTTACTTAGCTGAAATAACTGTTTTCTTAGTTATCTTTTGCAAGAAGTTGGGTGTTTATTTTCAAATAAAAAAAGTTAATGTGTACTCATTTCCATTCACTCATGGCTAATAATTACTTGCAATCGAAAAAGAAAATTCATAGAATAAGAAAATAAGATGCTAGAGGAAAAAGAGAAGAAACTTTACCGAAGTAGGCAGAGGTACTAGCCTAAGAACAAAAACCAGACTGGGAAGATAGAAAGTAGAGAAGTCAATTACAAATAGCCTTTAAATAGTTGCTGACCTTAATTAACATAGCAGGGTCTATGCATAGATAGACCTCACTTACAGAGTACTAATTTGCCTCAAGAAGAATAGACATCATTATAGCTAAAAAAGGTTTGCCTAATTAGGCCTTGCTGTGTAAAAACTAGGGTTCTGTGGCCATAGCTGACTGAGATCTGCCCTAAACAATTTGATGGTAAAACAAGGTACAAGTTACCGCTGCAGCTGTCCAGTATACTAAGACAAATGCTTAGACTAACAGGGCTTTGTAGGAAAACTCTAAGTCAGCATCAACACATAACTAAATTGGACTCTCTGAACACATAATTAAATTGAAGACTTTCTGAGTCGATCCGACTAGAATCTGTATATTCATGCCAGTGCTGCACAGGAATTTATCAGTATAGACTAAGGGACATGATGATGGATTTGGGAACAAAGCAGGCTGAAGATCAAATCAGGGGCCAGCCACTTATTCACTATGGAGTCACAGGTCAGTGAATCAACAGCCCTGAACCACAGTCGTGTAATTGATAAAAAGCAAGCTAAAACAGCATAGCTACTTTGCCAAACCCATTGTGATGACACTATGCAGTAACAAATATCAAGCACAGATGTAGTGTTTATCCCACAGCAGAACACTCAACAAGTGTAACTTCCTTTACTCTGTATTCCCTTAGAAAACATATAATTTTTAAAACTCCATAAAATCCTACCTGCTTACAGAGTCTCCTTCAGAACTCTCATTCACTATTAAAGAAAAAAATTAAAATACATTTGTATTCAAAAATAGAAAAATACAGAACTATAAAAATATCAGACTGATGCTGTTTAAGAGGTATTCCTTTGAGAGCACACCTAAAGATGATACTTCAATAAATTTTAATGATGCTATTGACAAACAATTACTATATTAACTTTTATGTCCTCTCCTTTACACATATTAAATGCAAGAAAAACAGAATGGATTTTTGAAATTCAATACTTACAAGGGAACTGCTACTTACAATGATGATAATCCTAACCAAACTGAAGCAAACTGACAGAATATGGTATCATTAGTAGAATCAGTATCATAAACTAACAATGTCAACTTCAGTAGCATGATTTCTCTGGACTTCTGCCATGAAGAACATTTAGGGGAGAGTATACTTATTGTGCTGTAACACATTGCACTTTCTCTACCTCTTTAGTCAAGCCTGTTCAGTTTAGGATGAAAAGCCCTATTCAGGAAACGTGGTCTATACGTACTGCACTCTGCAGCATGGCAAAACATAGGAAAGAGACACTTTCTGGCCGAAGACTACTATCCTCAGATATCCCGTTTGAATGGCTCACCCATGGTCGGTGCCTGGGAACCTGGTTGAGGGAGGGTTCCACCACTCCTTAACTGACAAGAGTGGCTCACTGGGCCTCGACTGTCTGTAGAAACAACGTGGATCATGCTCAGCACCTGCTTTCCTTTAGGAAGTCTGGAATTTTGGTCAATGCTAGGGGGAGGATGCCTATGTGACTAGCGTGCCATAAAACCTCAGGCAATGAGCCCAAAAAGACTCTAGTCCTGGTAGACAACGTCTCACTTTTGGTGTCAAGACTGGACATGGGTGGAATTAAGCGCATCCTGGGAACTCCATAGAGAGAGGACTCCTAAAAGCTTGAGCCTGGTTTCCTCCAGACTTTGTCCCATACCCCTCTTCTCTTTCCGATTTACCCAGATTCTCACTGTAATAAATCGAAGCCATGAGTACAGCTATATGCTGAATCCTGTCAAGTTTTCTAGTAAATAACCAAACCTAGGTGTGGTTTTAGAAACCTCAAATGAAATTAAATTATATAAATTTTTTATTATTTGGGTTATGAGTTATACATGATTAGAGTCAGAAGGTTATTTTGCAGATTACCTGTACTTGAAGTTGATTTTCTAGATACTTGTTTTGGAGATTCCTGTAATTCTGTTTCTATTTAAATAAAGACATAAACAAGATAAATAAAACAAAGATGTCAGAGAATAATGTGAAACAAGCTACAATATTAATCAGCATTTACATATATAGTATAATAATATGCTACTGAAGGTATTATTCTTTTTGTTTCTAAAATTTTTTCAATTTCTTATAAAACTAAAAACACACCTCATCTATTGAAAGGCAGAAGTTGACTAAACAAGGCAACAAGACAAAAAAAATTATATCCAAAATGTGAGATGAGTTATCCATGGATATCCCATCAAACTTAACAGGTATATTGAAAAATGTCCTTGTCTTCCCTGTTGACCTGCTGCTCTTCTTGTTCATCTGACAAGTCCTTCTCATTCTTCATGTCCAAGTGAAATGCTACTCAATTGCCTGGGTATCTATGAATCACCTTAGATTTCTCTCTCACTGCTAACTTTTTATATTCCATCATCTCTAAATTTTATTAACTGTACCTCTTTTCTGTCTCTGCTTCATTTTGCCAATGTCACTACCCAAGTCAAATACAAGCTCTTAACAGATGATTTTCACAGGAAAAAAAGAAAACACCAACTATTATTGCTATTTCTTAAATGAATATGATTATTTTCAGTAACACAAATGAGAAAGACATAACTCTAGAAAAAGACCAGCATTTTAAATGGAATAAACTGAGCTTCTTAACCTTTTTTTAATTTTAGCATGGATGGGTGACAACTTGATAACGTACCGATGCTAGTAGAAGGAAGCAAAAGCTCCCTTTGTCGGCCTATGTGTTTTCGTTCAATCTCTCCTTTCTGTGAGAGGACAGAAAACTGTCACCCACAGGTCACATCCAACCTGCTATCTGTAAATAAAGCCTCACTGGAACACAATCATGCCTATTCACTCACATATTGTCTGTGACTGCTTTCACATTCTAATGGCAGATTTGATTAGAAATGATAGAGACCAGATGGCCTAAAATCTGGCCCTTTACAGAAAAAGCTTGCTAATCCCTGCTTTACACCACACCAGAGTGTCCAAATCAAATTTAATCTTCTCACACTTTTGCTCAAAACTCTCCAATGAATCCCTGCAGTAACTAGTGTTGGCCCCCTACCCACTGGCCATTCAAGGAATGAGGGCAATAATATTATGTGAGACTTTGTTGGTAAAACAATATGTAAAATAATCTATGCTTTTCAATGAGCTATTGCTTTTCTGACTTCTATACTATCATTAGATATCTTTTAAAAACAATCTCATTGGAATTGCTGTATACTGGCTAAGTTTTGTGGTTCTTATTGTTTGCCATTTGTTTACAGTACTGGGAAGGTATTGTTGAGTTTCTAGTTTTAGATATATTTTTACTGAGATAAATCACTATGTAATAACAGATATTAATTTGCTACATGTGATGCATTTGCTGTAAAAATTCTACAAAAGACTCATTTTTATAAAAAGTCCAATTTGTTGCCTGGTGATTAAAGAAGAAATATATAATACAGTAATTTAAAAAATCTTTTTACTTATTTACACAAAGATATATAGGATTCTAGCAGTCAAGACTAAATAAATGAATTTCTTTTCACATATTTGCGTCTCTGATTTTAAATACATACAATTATTTTCTTTAATCATTCAGAAACTAGACTATTAAGAAATTAATTAAGAAAGAAAATAAACATGTAATTTCAGTATTGGTTTTTTTTCACCTCTCTTTCATTTGTAAAACTTCCTTCCTTTTACTTTATAGTAAAACCACCAAGAGTAAGGAACTATCAAAAGTCTTACCTGGATTGCTATTCTGAGAAGACTCTTCACATCTCCTTTGTTCTTCATACTCAGAAATTAGTTTGCAATAGCTGTGTATAAAAAGGTGATCAATAACATTACTATCTTTACTGGAATGAAAAACATTTACCAAATAAATAAAATTTCTTAGAGTATCTCAGATGATATCAAAGGTAATAATAAAACTTTGATTATTCTATACACTTCAATTTTGTAAGTTCTACAAAATTTATTTAAGCATGTGATAAAAAAAGGAAGGTCAATCAGTCATGAATTGAGAGCAGTAGATTTCAGTCAATTAATTACACATAGCTTGACATAATGGTGAGTGTCTTGAACTTCAAAATCCTAGCTCTAAGAGCAACAGCAATTTGTTCTGGAACAAGTCGCTTCTCTGTGGCTACAAGTCCTCTTCTATAAAACAAGGATCTTACTGCCTTATTTACAAGGTTGTTAGGAGAATTAAATGAGATAATACACCAAAAAGATGCCCAGGGTAATATTAATGCAATGGAATAAGATTTTCTTGAACTTTATTTGTTAAAACTATTTTGGAATACCAATAAACTCCAATATGTGTTTTTCATAGGTGCTAACATTCAAATGTTACAGTGGTTGAAAATGTTATTGTCTATGGCCATGCCACCCTGAACAAGCCTGATCTCATTTGATCTCAGAAGCTAAGCAGGGTCAGGCTTGATTAGTACTTGGGTGGGAGACTACCTAGGAAGACCAGGTGCTATAGGCATAAGAAATAAAAAAAGTAAGAGATTGTAAACTGACAAGGTCCTCGTAATCTGTGAGGTCAACCAAGGGTTGCTTCACCAAAAAAAAAAAAAAACCAAACATGTTATTAATTTTGATTATTAGTTGTCCTTCAATGTGGTTTGTAATTCAGGGCATCTCAGCTATTTTATAATATGTAACTAAATATATTTATAAATATATTATCTCATTAAGTCAGATGACATAAGTGTCCCCTGTGATTGCAGCTAACCACACTAAAGACAGAAACCAAATAGAGGTCAAGACCTGGCTTGTACTACTACTATGCTTTTACTGAATACTCAATTTCTGAAACATCAGATCTTTTTTAGAATGATGCTGACACTGTCCTTCCCTAACTGACTTAGAAGATATAATCCTGCATTTGTACATGGATATTGATGAGTTATGCATGAGGCTTAGCTACTTTGATGCCAAAAAACCTACTTTAGATTCAGAGCTTTCTGTTGCATGGCTTCCATGGGAGGCACAATTATAAATATTTTATAACCTGAGGTAGATTCAAGATATTTGGTAGATTTTCAACTTATTTATTTTTTTTATGGTGATATTGGTTAACGAAATCCAATAAGTTTCAGCTGTACACTTTAACAATAAGCATATATATATTTACACTGTGTCTACCACCCATAGTTAAATTTCTTTCTGTCACCATATATTTGACTTTTATCCTGTCTACCTCCCCCTTCCTCTTACCCCCTACCCTCTGGTAACCACTAGTCTATTGTCCATGTCCATGAATCTGCTTGTTTCTCCTGTTCATTTGTTACTTTTAGGTTTATATGTGGTTTTCAACTTTTTCTGTCTGGCTTACTTTTAGGTTTATATGTGGTTTTCAACTTTTTCTGTCTGGCTTATTTTTCTGTCTGGCTTATTTCGCTTAGCAATATTATCTCGAGGTCCGTCCATGTTGTCGCAAAAGGCAATATTTCATCTCTTCTTATGGCTGAGTAATATTCCATTGTATATATGTACCACAATTTCTTTAGCCAATCATCTATCATAGGACACTTCGGTTGCTTCTATGTCCTGGCCACTGTGAATAATGCTGCTATGATCATCAGTGTGCAAATATCTTTTCATATATGGGTTTTCAAGTCTTTGGGTTAAATACCCAGTAGAGGGATTGCTGGATTTTATGGTAGATCAATTCTTAGTCTTTTGAGAAACATCTATACTGTTTTCCATAGTGGCTATACCAATTTGCAGTCCCACCAGCAGTGTATGAGGGTTCCTTTTTCTCCACATCCTCTCCAACAGTTGTTATTACTTGTCCTGTTGATCATAGCTATTCTAACAGGTATGAGGTGGTATCTCATTGTGGTTTTGATTTGCATTTCCCTAATAGCTAGTGATGTTGAACATCTTTGCAAATATTTGTTGGCCATTTGTAGATCCTCTAGAGAGAAGTGTCTGTTCAGGCTCTCTGACCATTTTTTGATTGTATCATTTGGTTTTTTTTATTGTTCTTGAGTTGTATGAGTTCTTTGTATATTTTGGATATTAAGCCCTTATCTGAGGCGTTGCTTGCAAATATATTTTCCCATTGGGATGGTTGTCTCTTTACCCTGTTGACAATTTTTTTTTGCTGAGCAGAAGCTTTTTAGTTTGATGTAGAACCATTAATTTATTTTAGCTTTTCCTTCCCTTGCCTTTGAGGTCAAATTCATAAAATTCTCTTTAAGTCAAAGGTCCATGAGTTTAGTATCAATATTTTCCTCTATGGATTTTATTGTTTCAGGTCTCATATTGAGGTTCTCAATCCATTTTGAGTCAATTTTGGTGTGTGGTGATAGACAACAATCTATTTTCATTCTTTCCAGTTTTCCCAGCACCATTTATTGAAAAGGCTTTCCTTTCTACACTGTATGTTTTTGGCTTTTTGTCAAAAATTAGTTGCCTATAAAAATATGGGTTTACTTGTGGACGCTGGATTCTGTTTCACTGGTCCATGTGTCTATTTTTCTGCCATACCATGCTTTTTATATTATTGTCGCTTTGTAGTATAATTTGAAGTTAGGCAGATTAATGCCTCCAGCCTCGTTCTTTTTTCTCAGGATGGCTTTGGCAATTCCGGGTCTTTTGTGCTTCCATACAAATCTGATGATTTTTTTCTTCTATTTCTTTAAAAAGTGCCACTGGGATTTTGATGGGGACTGCATTAAATCTGTATAATGCTTTAGCTAATATAGTCATTTCAACTTTCCATTTCTTTGTATCTTCTTCAATTTCTTTTAATAGGGTCTTATAGTTTTTATTATATAGGTCCTTCTCATGTATCATTAAGATTTATTCCTAGGTATTCTTTTTGTTCCAATTGCAGAAGGAACTATTTTTTCCATTTCTTTTTCTGAAACTTCATTATTAGAGTATAGGAACACTATGGATTTTTGAACATTGATTTTTGTGTCCAGAAACTTTACTGTATTTGCTTATTGTTACTACTATTGTTCTTGTGGAGCCTTTAGGGTTTTCCATATAGAGAATCATGTCATCCACAAATAGTGACAGTTTGATTTCTTTGTTTCCTGTTTGGATGCCTTTTATATCTTTCTCTTGCCTGATTGCACTTGCTAGGTCCTCCAATGTTATATTGAACAACAATGGTGATAGTGGACAGCCTTGCCTTTTTCCTGATCTTAGAGGGAAGGTTTTTAGTTTTTCACCATTAAGTATAATGTTGGCTGAAAGTTTGTCATATATGGCCTTTATTATGTTAAGGTACTTTCCTTCTATACTGATTTTGTTAAGTGTTTTGATCATAAATGGATGCTGTATCTTATCAAAGGCTTTTTCTTCATCTATGATATAATCATACAGTTCTTATTTTTGGTATATTTTCATAGACCATTTGAGGGGCCAACTTTAATTATGAAATCTCAAGCACGTTGGTGTCTACTCCGGGAAAGGTGCTATGAGACTTTTCATCACTTAAGGAAAGATGCTCTACAGGATATCAAGTGGCCTCGGGGTGCCGATCTGGTAACTAAGGAGCCTGATCTTTTCCTGCAGCATCATTTGAACCTTTCTGACAACTTAAAATGGTTTCAACTAGCATATGCTAGCAGAAAACTCAAACGAGACGCTCAAAGGGTAACTTACCCTGAAGACCTGGGCTAAGAGGTGGACTCCACCCAGGTTTTTGAGTGTGGGGCGAAGGAGGTCCAGCTGCCAGATGCTGATACTTTGGAATAGTGGTTGAGCAAAAACGCATATGTGTATAACCTAAAAATAGTTGTAACTTGGAAGTCCAGGTGTGGATCACCATGAAGACTGAGGAATCTGGATCAGCAAAGACAACCTGGGATCAAAGGTCAATCATGACCCCAGGACCAGATTCAATCAGCCACTGTGCAGCAATAGAATCAATGCAAACCATAGACTAGTATGTCCTCCTTTACCCCTCCATCTGACGAAGGAGAGAAGATTGTCTCCCTTGGACTTAGGAAACCCTTTAGCTTCTTGAATAATTCAAGGGAGAGAGTATAAAAGATAGGTCCCAGAAAATACAGAAGTTTCTGCTAAACTGACGTTTCAAGACCCAAAGTAGAGAGTTGGAAAAATCAGAGAAGAGACATTATTTGTTTTCCATGCATAGGGTTTGTACTTGGAATGAAATAGGTTATGCTGGGATCCCTAAAGAGAAAGTTCTTAAAAGTTTTAGAATAAGGAAACTGTGCCCATTGCTACTTCTAATTTGTCCAGCCTTTTGCTTGGTCTCTATTTGAGGACGGTCACTAAGTCACTGCCATTCCCCAACTGCCTGAGCTGAAATGTGACATCTCACTTGTTATGTAAGAAGTAACAGTTAAATTATTGCAAACATCAGTTTTTTTGATAACTACCATTTTTAATGTAAATACTTACAAATTAAAACCTCTCTTTAAAGCATGTTCTTTCGCAGTCCATCCATTGTTATCTTTAGCGAAGACATCAACGCCTTGCTGAAGAAGAAGCCTGACTATATCTGAGGATGGATCATTTACAGCAAGTATGAGGGCTGTTCTAAAGTAACAGAAGGATAACTTCACCCTTAGGAACATCAATTAAGTTATTTAAACAGCTAATTTACCAGTTCATATCATCCTTGTCTGTGTAGAATTGACCGTTTACATGGTTATGTGTTTAAATGTTCATCTTTGTAAATTAACTCCAAGGCTAAAAGGAAGGGACAAAAAGGAAGCCACTGGCCCCTCTTGGGGTTTACATAGAAGTTGTAAATTTAAAGTCCTTTAATAAACAAGAAACTATGCTGAAGAACCTTATCTGAAGTGGGTGAAGATTTAAATGAAGAACTTCCTGTTTCATCCTTAGTCTGATATATTGTACCTCAAAGTCAGCTAGAAGTCAGGTGACTAAAAGGTGTTTTGCAGGCTTAACGCAATAATATTAATAATTATAATAATAATAGTCATAGACTTAATGATGCTGATAAGCATGTGTTGGGCACTAAATTAAATGCTGGATAATCTTACGCAGAACTGTGCTTGTGGGATATGTTCTTGTCCTCCTTTTCATATCAGGATACATATTTGGTGATGATAAGTAATGTTCCCAAGGTCACACACCTGGCATGTAGGAAAGGACCCAATCTAGTGTGAATTGAAAGCCCATCTCTTTTTTTTATTTATCACTCACTGATAACTTGTTTTTATTATAGGGAAAGTCCATTCATTAAAGTTATCTTTCTTCCTTCTACTGTACCAATTAAAATTGAAAACATCAAACTATACCAGAAATGAAACAGAATAGAAACTGATGATCCCATAGTATCTGGTAGTAATTCATAGTCAATTAGGGATAAACTAATAACATCAGTATTCTTCAAAGAAAGCAATAAAGCAAAGAGCCATCCAAAAGACAAAACCAACACCTATTTATGTTTAATATGCATCTTTTTAAGGAAAAAGTAAACAAAATAGAAGTTTAACAATACCATAAAAGAGACTAAGTTTAATATTGTATCATAAGTAAAAGTTAGAGTCCATACAATATAAAACTAATAAAACTAATACAAAACCCTTTGACTAATATGAGATCATATGATAAAAATTCAAATTACAAAAGGCATCTATCAGTATTATAAATAAATTTGAATGTGAATACTGCAGTGTACTGTTCTCTTAGTTGTCCAGTCAGAAGAATTGCTTTTCCACTTAACTGGTAATGGGTTGATATCTTTCACTACAGGATTACAAGTTAACCTCTTGTTATTAATTTAAAACTTCTGAACTGAGTGATTGTTACCACTCTAGAACAATATTAAGGTTAAAAAAAAATAATGAACAGCTATACCTTTTCATCTTATCGACTGCATGTACATTTGCATTTTTCTTTACTAAAAATTCCACCATTTGCTGTTTGTTTTCAGTGATAGCAAGTAAAAGTGGTGTGAGTTCATCCTGTAAAAGAGCAAAAACCATTTATAACATATGAGATTACATATTTTGAAACAGAGTTTTAAAACTTATAAAATATAATGTGAACTTAAGCATGTGATATACAAGGTAAAAAAATATCCCTCTGGGCTTTCCCCTGCTGCTCCTTCTCTTTAAAATACCCTCCTCTACCCTTCAACAGATTTGCTGCAGCATTGTTCTCCAAAACTCACTCCAAGCATTGACAGCATTGGTTCCAAGAATCCTGGCTTCTACCATAGTATCTCATAGTATTCAGTAGTTATTGTATCGCTGCTCCCATCTAAACTGAGAGCTTCTTGAGGGAAGAGGTTATTATTATTTTTTAATCTCTAGAGCTCCAAGCAATAAATCATAACAGTAAACATTTTAAGTACTTTTACTGAATTAATAACCTAAATAGTGTTTCTCTAAAAAGTGTAGTGTTTCTCAAATCTTAGTCCAAAGAATATCTACCAGAAGTACTGTGCACCAAGAGAAAAATTACAGAAAGATTTATTTTGTTTATGTTTTAAGGTAAAGCCTATATTCAAGGAAAATTTTTGCTTTCCTGCATTATTTACATTAATTAGGAGAAAAAACCAGGATGGAAAATATATTTAAAAAAAAATTGCCTTTGACAAATGTTTTCACAAATATTTGCCGTAAGTGCATAAAAGAGAGCTGTACCCTCCACTACTTCTTTAGAAGTATTCTTATGTAAACCGAAATCTTAGACAATTAAGTTCTTTCAAAATGTTGTCATTCAGAGATTGCTTGAGCTTCCCAATATGTAAAACTGACCTGTGTCAATCGAGGACTTTCCTGTCAGGGTTGCAGTGACTAGAGGTAAAAGCAAAAAGCAGAAGCAAAAAGCAAAAAGCAGAAGCATAAAGCAGGTGACTGTTTTGCCATCACACACTCCCTGTACAACTGCAACCCCACCAATATGCTCTGGGAGGCTGAGCAGGAGCAGCACTGTGAGGTAGAAGACTCCAAGGTGCTAAATGGCTGGCAAAGAGGCTATGAGCACAAATGAATGCCCTTGCTGGAGGTCCAGACTTGACCTGTCTCTCTTGCCCTAATCTTCAGAACCTTGGGGGATTGTTCAGGGCGAGTGGCCTGCTGCTTCCCCTTCCCACTGGCACTCACACAGCTCCCCCTGCTGGGGGCTAGGTCTCCATTCCTCCTCTCCCCCATGCCCAGAGGAACCCACTTCCTAGGCCCCTGCCTGCGCAGCAGCCATCCCCCACCATCGCTTCACTCCCCCCAGGCCCTCAGTCCTTTGTGGGCTCTGAGCCTATCACCCGCTCCCAGGTACTAGCAGGAAGTTCTTTCTTCTGGGGCGGAAGGGTGGTAGCCAGGAGACAGAGCTTTGCTCATTCCGTGGATACCACGTCTCTCCATCCCTCTCCGACTTGGCTTTGGAGTTCTTTTTATGGTGACAGGGCCTGATGTATATAATATGCAGTATATGTATTAGAAATATAATGCTTGTGGCTAAAAAAATAAACAAAAAAGCATATGTTTCCAATATTTTGTAAATAAATTTAGTTGATCTATACCTTGTTCCTTGCTTCAATATTGGCCTTGTATGAAAGCAGCTTTGCTGCCATGTCCATATTCTGGCCAGCGACAGCATAGTGCAGAGCCGTGTTGCCATAGATGTCCATTATATTTGGATCAGCACCATGTTCCAGCAGAATAGTTGCACATTCCTCCTCTTGGCATTGTACGGCCTGTCGGTATTGTCCCCAGAAACAGATGGGAAGTGTTAGGAATTCAAAGTGAACCTTGCGCTAGTTTTATGACGTCGTTCTATTTAAATGAGATAAATTCATTCTAACTATCCATAATTAAATCAAATCCATCTCACATTTTAGTGTTGGCTACTATGTATGTACCTTAATCAGAGCTGTCTTGTTTTCATTGTCACAGAGGTTAAGCTGGCATTTACTGTCTGCTAGAAGAGCTACCACTTTCGGATGGCCATTGGCACAGGCCAAATGTAGAGCAGTCCTATGAAAGTGAGAGGATGTTTTAGGAAACTGGAGGGCACTATCTCAAAACATATAATTATTCATATAATTGTAATTATTAAGTGCTATTCCTATGCCTTCAAAACAAGTATTTAGTTTTCTTCTGGAGAATGTACAATATTTATTCGCTCATGTTACTCACCATATTAATAAAAGAGCAGCCTATAGAGAGAGCATGACCTGGGCATTCAGCTCAACTTGCCTTTGATCCTGTTTTAACTTTGTTACTCAGCTTTTCTATGCCTCAATTTCCCCATCCACAAAATGGAGATAAAAATAATGGTTATTTCACAGGACACTGTTATTTGCTTAAATGGAACCTATGCAAAGTGTTTGCTACAGTTCCTAGCACAAAAATACAGCTCAACAATTGTTAGATAAATTATAATTATTACCATTACTACTGCTTTAGAAAGACATTTCAATTTAGTAACATGATATCATCCTGCCTTTATTTGCAGCTATGTCTTAAAAATTAGAAAGAACACAATGTTTCAATGATGCTAAGATGCTTATTTTCTCACATTTTAACACCTCTGACACTAAGACGCAATTTATAATTCTAGATGCCTTTCATCCACAATTGGCAGCATTTCTAACACTCTCTTACCAGTGCATAAAAGAGTGGGCATCATACCATAATCCATTGTGCCTTACATTAAGTGAAATAATGGTTTATACAACAGACCTATTGCAGTTCCAGATATTTGGTTGGTACTGAAGTAAATTTTAGTTCTTAAAAGCATTATGAGGAAAGACAACTAAAATAACAAAAGAGGGAAAGCACTTTTTTCAAGTAATTCTTACTTTGTCAATAAATTTTAAGTGAAAGGGAGCTCAGAATTCAAATGAATAGGGATGGCTCATTTTATTCAATAACTGGATTTATAGATTATATAAAAATCAAAAATTTCAATGATCGACATTAGTATTTAATACTATTATACACTTTCAAAAGGGCCGGTAAATGTTATCTTTTATAATTATCTACCTTCGGAAATACCTTTCAAAGGTGGGAGAAAAAGCGTCAAGTTGAGATTAGGTCCTAATACTATAATTTAAAATTTCTCGTTTGGTTCATACTGAGCAGCATGAAAATTTGAAGGATGAAAAAGGCCTGAGAGACATTGAAGAGTCCTGAGAAGACAATGTCTGCTATGAAATAGGTATTTAGATTATATTTGATGAATAAATGGATTGACAGAATAGATAACTATAGTTGCAGAGTTCAATGTTCATAAATAAAGCTTTTTTAAATGTAAAGCAATACTTTTGCAATAGTGGTAATCACTTATATTTGCTCTTATTGATTTTTATATGTCATGAGGACACAACTAAAATGATTAATCTATAATCGTTTTCATATTTGTAATAAGGCCACATATAATAAAAAACAAATATGTGTGTGCTGAAATATATACACAAACTCTACAGGCACCAATAAAAGGATTCTTTTTATTTCTGAAGATGTTAATTCATCAAAAAACTTCAAAAAACAGAAAGTGAGAAATCATTTTCATCTGTGCAAGATTTATATTCCTGCTCTTCTCAAGAATTATTTCATTAATAATAAACTTACTAGGAGATATATATTATATATATATATATATATATATATGTTCATTGTAGAATTCAGATTTTTAAAAAAGAAAAAGAAAATTTCACTTATAATACAATTGCTCAGAAATACATTTTATCCCATTTTGCACATATTTTCAGCTATCATAAGGTCATGGTCAGTTTGGGTGTATGTATAATCAAACTAATTCTTTTCTTCATTTCTGATCTACCAAAGTACATCGTTACGTGACAACATACATCTGTGGTCTATACCAACTTTAATAGTCACATATTATCTCATCCTGTGGATGCATTCCAATTTACTTATAAAATTCATTTCTATGAGTTCATCTTATTACATTGTTATGGTAAGCAGTGCTGAGAAAACTCAATTGTATGTAATTTATCTAATTATTTCATGAATATACTTTAGTTGATGGGTAGAGGGAATATATATTTTTAGATGTGATACTTATCACCAAACTGCCTATTTGAAAAGTGAAAAGCTACTTGAACTTAATTTAGAAAGAACACTATGTTTCAATGACCCCATGTCTTCAGAAATGTTGTAGGTAGAAACATTATTTTATTTCTTTTTTAACTTAAATTTCTTTTCTTACCAGAGACACTAAGAATTTTTTCCTATGTGTACTAGTCACATGTAGGTATACAAAAAGTGCTTTGTCCAGTTTCAAATTATAGGTTTTTTCTTTGATGATTTCAAAGATTTCTGTGGAAAATGAAAATATAGTTTCCCTTTGATATATATATGTTGTAAATATTTCACTAGAACATTTTCTTTTATTTTGTTAGTATCATTTTTTGATATACAGAGGATTTTGACTTTTTGTATTGCTGTCAACCTTCCGAATTCTTGCTTTTGAAGTCTTTGTCAACATAAAAAGTATCAATAGGCGGCTGTGTTTTCTTCCAGAACTTTTCTCATTTTCTATATTTAAAATTTTAGCCTATATTTTATTTGAAATATATTTTTTATGGTATAAAAATTGAGCTAGATTTCTCCAAATGCTTATTTATTTACCAGTTATGAGTAATTCATCTTTTCTACTAACATGAAATGTCACCAGTAACAAGTTCTAAAGACTTACATATATATATTTGGGTGTTTGGACATTTTCTGGGTTGTTCCAATCATTTTTCTGTCTTTTCAGCTATTACTAAACAAATTAATTTCTGGATATCTATAGCACATGTTAGTATCTAGAAGGGCAAATCTCTGTCTATTATACAAAATTTGTCTTAATTTCATCATGACAAAAAAACACAGTGTGTGTAACCCCAAAATTTTAATACCATGATATTGTTGGTTTATGTAAGAATGATAAATGTAGAAAGACCACACATTTTGAGAAAACAAGTCTTTCTATTCAAGACCACAGACATTTTCCCACTTCAAAGTTCCCTTCCAAAGTCCCTTGATAAAGACCCTACATCCATAGGTGTGCACTGCCATAAAACGGACATTGAATTTTATCTGAAGAGTTTTTAGCCCACGAGTTGATCTATTATGGGATCTGTTTTCTACATTACGCATTTTTCTATTTTACATAACATTATGGTATAAAAATCTGAACAACAAAAATAAAATGCCATGTATACGTAATTTTATTTCTATTATTCATATTAAGTTAAATTCCTTTAAAATCATCAGTAAAGTGCTCGATAAAGGAATTAAGAGTGGGTCTTAAAGTTTTCCTTACTGCTACTCATCAAGTTCGCCTGATCGCTAGGCCCCAGGTAAGGTCCCTACCGCCAAGGCGCTGTGGGGCTGAGCCTGGGGAGGGAAGACAGCCCAGAACCCTCCATGATGGGAGGGCTGACTCCACCTGGCTGCGCCTGGGCAGGCAAGCCCTTCTCCCAGGTCCACCCCTGGCCACTGGCCTCACAGTCCCCATTACCTGTTCATTTTGTCTCTATCATTTAAGTGCCTTAAACTTTTCAAAAGAATCTCCTCCATTTCCTGCGCATCGCCTACGCTGGCAGCTCTGTGGATCTTTCTGAGATCTTTATCTCGGATGTGGTACCGGTTCCAAGAGGTGATACTATTACAAGCCTCAGGAGTGAGGCCTGTGTTGGTCTTCTGTTGGCTGGTTAGGGATTCAAAGGGTGACTTGCCCTTCCAACTCTCAAATCCAAAAATTTTCTTCATGTCCCAGTCTTTGTCAGGTCTACGAACTTCAGATACACCTCAGCTACTCTTCTCCTTTTCTCCACTCCTGAGCTCAAAAGGCGCTTCCAGATAAGCCAACAGCCTCTTGACACAACATTCCAGCAGGGCAGTTTGGCGGTTTAGAATCTTTCAGCCACAACTGTTACCAAGCAATGCCTCTAGACACAAGTGAGCATGTGCTTGTTAGAGGTTACTTCACTACACATGCGCACAGAGGCCACAGGCCAAGAGGACACAGAGCACGTGAGGAAGGCCCAGGTGTATCTAACCTCAGAGGTCGCTGGTGGGCAGCGCCTGCTTCCCTTCAGATGTCCCTGGACGTTCGCCAAGCTTTTGCTCTTTCACATGAGCCCTGAAATAGAAAAGCGGATATATAAGAGGCAGAAATCTTAGGAGAAGCAAAAATCATAAATGAGAAAAGAAAAAAAAAAACATTACTTACCCTAAGAATGCAAAATCTATTCATTTTTATTTATAAGATATAAAAGCATTTAAAAACTTGGTTTCCAAAGATAACTTTTATACTTTCAAATGTTCTATTTTTAACCTCAAAATGCATCACATAGAACAATGATTACCTTAGACCAAAAGCAAACTGAAAATATTAAAATTTTTAATGCTATCTGCTTTTTAAATCAGACCTGTGAGCACAGATAACTATTTCTCTATTTAGTATATATATTAATAAAGGAAGCATACTCCTTTTGCCTTTTGACTTCACCAATTTATAGGATCCAAAAATGATCTTTACATTCTTTTACTTGGTAATGTATTCACTTGTTCATTTGTGAAAACTGTAGCAGTATTATAATTACAGCTAATCCTTGTTTTCCATATATTTATTTTGTAACTCACTTTAAATCTGTTATTTAAATCCTTCAATTGTCTTTCTAAAGGCAAGTCTGGATGTCATTTATCAGTTTATCAGTTAACTGATGTTTATCAGTTCAAGAATATCAACATTACTTATAGTTGATTTTTGGCAGTGTCACAACATTTGTCTGTACAATGGTTTTGCCAATATTTGAGTAGGATATATATATATATATATATATAATATTAGAAATAAATCATGGAAGATTATAGCTAAAAATTAAGGATCAATTTGTAACAACTTTGAAAACTTTCTTGGGATGAAATTCTTATGTTATAACATGTGAAGACAACCATTAGTTTTTTATACATTTAACTTTCATACACATCTGAATCTAAAATGCTATTAACTAGGAATCATTTCCCTTTAAAAATAATATAAGCTTCTCATCTAGTAGAAAGAGTACTCATTGCCTTTCCAATCTATCATTTGAGAAGAGAAGATTCTGGTTGTTGCTATTCTGTTTTATGAGTTTTCAGAAATGTATTACAGCAAAGAAAGAGTGTTTCTGATGCTCTAGGAGACTATTTTGACCCTTTGCTCACAAGCACTGAATCCAAGTGTTTGCAGGTGTTTCTAAGCATCTTGTATGGCCTATGCAGTATATCTGGGTTTTTCCAAGGGTAGGAAGGTTTAGACCTTTGAAATTTGGCAAGTAACAATCCCTACATGACACCATATTTTAAAAGAGATGAAGAGTATTTTTCAGATTATGGTCCCAGGGCTACTGTTATTGTAACTGAAACCCTTGTCTACTGGGATAGAGCTGCTAGGCAAACACTGGGAAAATGTCTGACAGACTATGCAGATAAACATCTTACAGAATTTTGGATACAAGAATATGTGCAATATATGAAAGATAAAAGACCACATGGCCATAAAAGAATGCTTTTATAAACAGTATTTCAATGTCTTATGGATTTTCCACTTTTTATGCATGATAACAATATTTCATTATCACATGAAATCATTTCTTCTTGGGCCTTAATTCAGACCATGGGTGTTTCTTCTTCAACCAATAAGAAGATGACCTTATTCCTGTTACTACACTTGGCTGAAAAGTGTGATAGTCCCCTATTGGTGTATAAAAAGGTGTTCCTATATTATGATCCATATTCTGCAGTATTAGAAAACACTTCAAAATGTTGTTTCAGATATGTTCATTATTTTCTTATTGTTAATTCTTCATCCACTGTATTCCTTGTGGGTAACTTTTCCTGTTGATTCTGTGACTATAAGAGCAATGAGTTTCTGGGTGTTCTGGAACATCAATCTTGATTCCTTATCCATGATTAGAAGGTTTTCTTTCTGTTTTTCTGCACACATATCTAAAGCATTCGTTTCCAGTTCTAAGCCTTCAGGCAACCAAAAAGCAACTGAGACATTGTATCTTCTAGGCTACCCAGTGTTACAAAGTGCTTCTTCAATAATAATAGGGATGTGTGTTTTCTCTGCAGCTAAAGTGTGCATCTTCAGGACATTTTTTTAAGATTATCTTTCTCGTTATGTTCTTTGGAGCTGCTCATGGCCTAAGTTGTATTTCATTATTCTTAACTTTTTTCTAAGTTTTGCTTGAGTATCCAGTAGCAAACCAAAGACCAATTATAGAATTCCTGATAGCCCCAAAGCAATCTGATAAAAATGCATGATTAAAAATCATCAATAAACTAAAAACAAAATCATGTTTCCTTGGCATAGAATTCTCATCTTATTTCATTCTTTTTTTTTTAATAGTTTTTTCTTTTTAAAAATCCACCCCCCAACTTCCACTCCTGACCTATGGATGTTGCCGTCTCCCCTTAAGAACTGGATCTGTGAAGGCGGGGCATCTCTTCCCATTTGCTCGTGGCGCACACCCAGGGCCTGGCGCACCCAGGACCTGGCACACCCAGGGGGGCTGGCGCACCCGGGCGGCCTTGTGCTCCCAGGGTATGGGCTGTGGCTCCACTGGGGCTCAAACCCAGGACTTTCTGCGTGTAAAGCAGACGTGCTAACCACTACTCTATGGAACCACCCCAGAAATTTCATCTTAATATGTTATTTAAAAGATCATGAGAAAAATTAGTCTTACATTAAAATATCTTTACTAAATTAGGAAGTGTTGTCATCTTTATTATGGTCTACACAATTAAGTATAAAATGTAACTTTCTAGTTATTTTTTCCTTCTATTTCATCGTTATAAGTTTATGCATGGAATTCAAGTAGTCTGTATATTATAGTATAAATAAAATACTATTTTTATTTTACTTCTTCTATGCAGAAAAATGTGGGAAAAAGTACTAAGAGCAGACATCACTGCTTCATTCCCAACTCTGTGGGAAACATGCTCAATATCTCCTTAAGTAAAATAATTACCTGAAGATGTTTCACAGCTGTTTCTATCAGGTTGAGGAAGCTCCTTTCTATTCCTGGTTAGCTGAGATGTTTTATCATGAATGAGAATTGGATTGCATTATATAATTTTGTCTATCTCTTAAGATTCTCAAGTCATTTTTCTATTTTAATCTGAATATGGCAATTTATGTTAAATGATTTTTTTTCATATGACACCAACCTTAATTCCTAGGGTGACTCATATTTGGTCATGTCATAATTTTATTTTCAAATATTTATCTTTTTGTTTTATTAATATCTTGTCAAATATCATTGTTCCTATGGTCATGAGGGATATTGGTCTACAATTCTCCTTTCCTGGAATGTCTTTCTCAGATTTTGATATCAAAGTTACACTACCTTCAAGAAGTAAGCTCGTAAATAATCCTTCTTTTCTTTTTTTCTGAAATATATGATGCATGGTTAAAATCTTTCTTCATTTTTTCCTTAAATATTTGGTAGAATTCAACATTGAAGTTATCTGGGCATGATTTTTTTCTGGGAAGGTTTTCTATTTCAAATTCACTTTCTTTAAGGCCATTCAGATGTTTTGTTTTTTCTTGGGTCAGTTTTGGTATGTTTTATCTTACAAGGAATTTATCCGTTTTTCCAAGTGGCCAATTGATTAGCTTTTCATTATCATTTTGAAACTGCTAGTGATGTTCCCTATGCAATTCTTGATATTGGTCATTTGTATTACATCTCTTTTATTTCTTGATCAAGGGATTATTGATTTTATTATCTTTTTCCAAGAACCAAATTTTGGCTTTATTAATGTTCTCTGTCATTTCTCTATTAATTCATTGACTACTTGTCTTTATTTCTTGTTTTCTACTTTGAGTTTAATTTTCTCTTCATGTTTGTGCTTTTTCTGGTGGTGGGTTAAACCATTTATTTAAACCTTTATGCTTTTCTGAGAAAGCTTTCAATGCTATATATTTTTTAAAAAGTAGAGTTTTCACTATATCCACAAACTTTTAATGATGGGTGTTCATTATCATTCATTTCAAAATAAATTTCCGTTTCCCTTGTGATTTCTTCTTTCACCTTGGATTAAAAATATCTTTATTTTTGTTTCCTTTTTAAAGACTATTTTAATTAAGCATGAAATCTGGGTTGAGAGGTTTATTTTCTCTCAGCACTTTAAAACTATATTTCCATTGTCTTCTTGATGCAGTGTTTGGCTTAGAATTTTGGGATACATTTTTCTTATAGGACCTTTTTTTCCCCCCAGCAACTTATGAGATTTTCTCTTTATTACTGGTTTTCAGCCATTTGACTATAATATAGTAGTGTATGGTATGTTTCCTATTCAACTTTCTTGAGTATCTTAGAGCTCTAGAACCTGTTTGATATTTTCCGTCACATTGGAAATAATTAGCATTTATTTCCTCAAATCTTTTTTGGCCGTATTGTCTCTCCTCTCCTTCTTGTGTTCCAATTACAAATATGTTCTTGTTATTTTTAGTTGATTTATAAGATTTTAATATTTATCAAGTTTGCATTTTATCATGAATAAAGTTAAATTTGTTGACAACTTCAATAAATGCTTCTCTATAGCCTATAATTTAATGAAATTTTTTTTACCTATAATGAGATTCCTGATAAGCTCAGGAAAATTCTGATATGTGGAGGTTATAAATTACGCTTTCATGTAAGGAAATGTTTAAATATTTCAGTCAAAATAGGTTCATCATCATTGTCCTTTTTCATTTTGTTGATATTAATTCTTAGACAAATATTTTATAACAAAAACTCATTAAGTTCTTGCTCTTTCCGATTACCATGAAGGTTTCACCAAAACAAATGGAGATGTTGCAAAATCATAGGCCTTTTCCATTTTACTCCATTCAATACAGAATGTTAATCTATCCCCAAAATGGAAGCACATCAAAAAATTCTTCTCAAAAGTTATGAAAATACAAAGCAAAATTATAAATTTTCAAAATTAAACCAGGTACATTGTTTGAGTTCTCCTCATTTGATCTGTTCATTTCCTTCCTCACTTTTGTAGTGACAAAATCAATGGCTTTAGTCCTCATTTGTATTTGTTCTAGATATTATATTGAAAATGAAATATTATTATTAATGATTGAATTAAAATAAGCCTAGATTGGTTTGATATAGCTCTGCTTTTTACTTTCAGCTTCTGCCATAGTTTTATCTAGTGATGTGGATGACACAAGTTCACTGAATAGAATTCTCACTTCAACATGAGATGAACTCTGAAAATCACTCACTGATTCACCATCTCTCTTCCTGATTCTTTACAAATTGCTTGGTTACTAACAATTTCCTTTTATTGGAAGTGAGTAATGCACTAAGTATAATGAAATGTGCTCAAACATGAGTGTATAGGAACAGCTATGCCATCACTGGATTCTTTATTACTAAAGCCATGATAGCCAAATTAATAAATAAGACCCAAGCTTTCAGTGGCTTATCATAATGGAAGTAGATTTCTCATTCACGTAACAGTCACTGTAGATGTTCCCAGTCACTGAATAGTTATCTTGCCCATGGTGATTCAGAGAACCAATTTCCTGCCACCTTATGCTGCCACAATTCAAACGGGCACTTCCCTTGCCTTGTCCAGATTATGAATGGGACAGAGAATGTCTTAAATATCTTGGCCTGTAGGTCTCACATATCACTTCCGTGTATATTCTGTCATCAATACTGGTCACATGGACACATATGCAAGACTAAATGACTAGAAAATGTAGTCTTTGTTTGGACTGCCATGTTTCAATGTCATTTTCCTATTATGGAAAGGAAACAATTTTTGATTGACAGCAACTATCCATGTCATTGATTCTTAAACTCTTATATTACACTAAAATGGATCGATATTTAAATTTAGATAATTATAATCACAAAAAGGGAAAATCTATTATGACACAAAATCCAGGACTCATAAAATGAAATAATTAGTTAATTCAACTGAAAATATAAGCCATGGCAGCAGCAAAATGGGTGGGGGCTCATGACTCAAAATTTAAGAAAAAATAATTGTTTCCATCATTTCAAAATATAAATATTTCTTATCAATCAAGAAGAAAATCCCAACAGTCCAAAAGGAAAACTAGCAAAAGATATAAGGAGATAGCTCACCCATAAAGCAAATATGATGATTCTAAAAAGTAAATTGAAAAATAAAACCAAAATCAGACACCAACACTTGGAAGAAGCCAAACACTTGTCTAACATTCTGGAATAGGCTGTAGCAAAACTGAAACTGATACATTGCAAATGAAGACGTAAATTAAAACAACCTCTAGAGATATTAATTTAACAATAATTCTAGAAATTTAAAAGGGGATATGCTTTGATGCAGTAAATTTACTTTTAGAAAATTCTCTCTCAGATACAGCACTTGTGCTCTAAATAAAGTCATGCATTCACTTAGCACTGCTTATAACAGCCAAACACTCTAAGCAACCCATAGACCTATCAATAAGGTTATGACTCATTAACCTATATTTTACCCATACATTGGGAAATTATGGAGGAGTTCAAGAGAATAAGATAAAAATATTTGTACATATTTTGATATGCCTGTAGAAGCATAGGGTTTAAAGAATAAACACTCACTTTTGAACATTTTCTTTAAGAGGAGGAATGGGATAGAAGGAAGGTTCAGGGTTGGGTTTAGGGGTTTTTTTTTTCTTCACTTTTCGTTCTCTGTAATTACTTCTAATGTTTTACAAAGAAAATGTGTGTGTGTGCTATTTCTGTAGTTAAAAAAAATTATCTTTTTATTATTTTTTGGCTCCTATTGTTCAAAAATACCTGTGTCAAAACACAAGGTGAACAACTGCTAAAGGATCAGATACTTGAGAGATCACACATGATAAAGATATAGACTTATAAAAGTTGTTTATAAAGGACACGAAAAAGAAAGCTACAACCTACAAGCAAGAGAAACTCTGATGAGGGACAATAATTGACTTACAGAGACTCCACATCATAATATTCAGAATGTCTAGTTTTCAATGAAAAATTAAAAATCATGCAAAAAAAGTTTGGCCCATTCACAGAAAATTTAAATTTAACAGACATTGTCTCTGAGGAAGCACACAGATTGTAATTACTAGACAAAGATGTTAAATCACCTATCTCAAAATGCTAAAGTAGTTCAAAGATGCTGGAAGAATGATGTGTGAACAAATAGAAAATATCAGTAAGCAATCATAACTTATAAATCAAGGAACTAAACAAATTCTAGCACTGAGTACAATAATTAAAATAAAAAAACAGAGCAAAGAATCAGAAAACTGTAAAACAGGTCCCCTGAACTTATTGTTTGAAGAAGAGAAAAGCAAAAGAATGAAGTAAATAAACAGAGCCAAACAGATCAACCAAATCAACATATAATGGGAATCCCAGAAGGAAAGAAAGACAAAAAAGAGCAAAGAGAATATTTAAAGAAATAAAGCTGAAAACTTGGCAGATTTGGTAAAAGACACAAATTTATGCATTCAAGAAACTTAATGGAGAGATCCGGCGATCATCAGAAAAGCCTCCAATGGTCCTAGCTCAGCCAAGAAGTCAGGGGACCACACAGTCTGAGAGAGCAGAGAAGCAAGGAGGAAGAAGGCTCTGAGGCTCCCCTGCCCTAACGTCTCACTCACATTTCCCACTACTTGCTGGGTGTCCGCACCAGAGACATAGCAGTGTTCCCACGGCCCATACCCACCACTTCCTTCCTCGCCTCAGCCTGCCACCAGTCTGCACTGTCGTAGCTGCCCAGCATACTGCTCTGACGTCCATTAGGTCTGTGTCCTTCTCCTCCCACTGCAGGATGTTCAGCGGCCCAGGCACTGCCAGCTTGCCAAGCTCCACCTGGAGCTACAAGATCACGTCCACCGGCACCAACAGCCTGGGCAATATGCTGTGCCCCAGCACCAGCCACAATGTCTACACCTTGTCCCCCCGGGGGTATGTTCACAACATGCTACTTGCACTTCTCGGCTGTGCGCCTGTGGAGCAGTGTCCTAGCTTGTGGCTGCTGCAGGACTCGGTGGACTTCTTGCTGGCAGATGCCATCAACGCCAAGTCAAGAACACCTGCACCAAGGAGAAGGCAGAGCTACAGGAGCTGAATGACCGCTTCCCCAAATCCATCGACAAGCAGCAGAACAAGATCCTGCTCACCAAGCTCCAGCAGCTCAAGGGCCAGGACAAGTCATGCCTGGGGAGGAGATATGGCAGCTGTACCAGCAGGTAGACCAGCTCACCAAGCACAAGGCCCACGTGGAGGTTGAGCCCAGCAGCCTGGCCAAAGACACCATGTGGCTCGGGGGAAGTTGCAGGAGAAGATGCCTCAGAGAGAAGAAGGAGAGAACACCATACAGTCCTTGAGAAAGGATGTCAACAGTGCTTTTTTGGCATGTCTTGACCTTGAGCGTAAAGTGGAATCCTTGCAAGAAGAGATTGCCTTTTCGAAGAAACCCTATGATCAGAAATCCAAGAGCTGCAGGCCCAGATTCAGGAACAGTATGTCCAAATTGATGTGGGTGTTTCCAAGCTTGACCTCATGGCTGCCCTGCCTGATGTATGAAGTATGAAATCTTGGCTTCCAAGAACCTTCAGGAGGCTGAGGAATTATACAAGTTCAAGTTTGCTGACCTCTCCGAGACTGCTAACTGGAACAGTGATGCCCTGCACCAGGTGACACAGGAGCCAAATGAGTGCCAGAGAGAGGTGCACTCCCTCACCTGAGAAGTGGATGCACTTAAAGGAACTAACAAGTCCTTGGACGCCAGATGCATGAACTGGAAGAGGACTTTGCTATTGAAGCTGCTGACAACCAAGACAATACAGGCTGCCAGCAGGCTGAGATTCAGAACATGAAGGAAGAAATGGCTTGTCACCTTCATGAATACCAAGACCTCCTGAATGTTAAGATGGCTCTTGATTGTTTAGATTGCCACCTACAGAAAGCTGCCTAAAGGAGAGGGGGGCAGAATTGCTCTGTCTCTTCCAGCCTTTTCTCTTCTGAGTTCACTCTCTCTGGTTGACACCCATGCAAAAAGGACACTTGTGATTAAGACTGTTGAAACTAGAGATGGACAGGTTATCAGTGAAACTTCTCAGCATCACAATAATCTGAAAGAAAAATTACACACACTCGGTGCAGCAATATATTACCAGCAAGAATAAAAAAGAAATCTATATCTTAAAAAAATGGCTTTCAAATGTCTTTCTGCAGTGTTTCAGGAACACAAGTTAGATTTGGAATAGAATAAGCTCTAGTTCTTAAGAACCAACGCCTTTAAAAGATTTAGAGAAAAGTTTACAACATAATCTAGTTTATTAAGAAGACTTGTGCTACAATACTTTTAAAAAAAATATTCTTGGTCTATGACCATGCCACCCCGAACAAGCCTGATCCTGTCTGATCTCAGAAGCTAAACAAGGTCGGGCCTCGTTAGTACTTGGATGGGAGGCCACCTAGGAAGACCAAGTGCTGTAAATGTAAAAAATAAAAATAAAAAATAAGGGATTGTAAACTACAAGATCCTTGCAATCTGTGAGGTCAACCAAAGATTGCCTCGCCTAAAAAAAAAAAAAATATATATATATATATATATATATATATATAGATAGATAGATATATAGATAGATATAGATATATATAGATATAGATATACAGATATATAGATATATAGATATATAGATATTCTTGAATACCTATCAAATTGCTTTTTTCCAACAAGTATCTGACCAATTTGTTTCTGCTTCAGTAAATCTTTGGAAAACTAAAAAAAAAGAAGCTTACTGAACTCTTAAATCTGTAAACCAAAGAGGTCCACACCAAGACACACTATAAGCAAACTCTTGAAGCCAAGGACAGAGAGAATCTTGAAAGCAGCAAGAAAAAGTGACTCAATACAAAGGATCTGCAAGTAGATCAACAGTATATTGCTCATCAAAAACTATGGAGGCCAGAAAGCAGGTGATGGCATTTTGAAATTGCTGAAATGGAGTCTGGTTCAAGATGTCCACACAGGAATATCCTAAACTCACTACCTCCCACAGACACACTGAATCTACAGCTACATATGAAGCAATATACTCTGGAAAAACAAACAAACAAACAAACAAACAAACAAACAAACAAACACCTAACTGGCAGGCCAACCCTTTCATGTCAGGCAAACAAAAGGGAAACCACATAACCACATCCAAACAGATAGGAAAGGCTGAGGCCTGGTAACTATAGTTAAAAATACTGTATTGCATATTTAAAAGTTGCTAAGAAAGTAGGCCTTAAAAGTTCTCATTGCCAAAAAAAATATTTTGTAATGATGTATGGTGACTTACCGTGGTGATCATTTTGCAATATGTACAAATATCAAATTACTTATGTTGTAAACCTGAAAGTAATATGATGTTTTATGTCAATTTACCTCAATAAAAAGAAGAATCAGATTATAATACAGCTATACTTATAATGAAGATATAAGTATTTTTAATCTCCACTTTGTTTTGATAGTCTATAACGGATAGCTGGCATTATATATGTACATGTTAATACACATTATAAAATATAATATTAAATATATGATAAAATGTCTATATGATATATAGATATAAAATATATGGTAAAATGTTCATATATGATATTAAAACATATACAATTTAAATATTGTATATGTGATACATAAATATATATTTATATATGATAATTAAAATAAAATACTTATCTAATACTGTACAGAGAGAAGCTGATATTCCTGGCAATTGTAGATTTAAAACAATTTTACTTGTTATTTGTCTAAAGAGAATAACAGAGTTCATTTTCTCTTCTTATAGAGATAATTATAAAAAGCATATTGTTTTCTCTGAAAAGGAAAAAGTTTTGAAAATTCTAAAGTTCAAAAATTTCTCAGTGGGGATCTGGCCTGAACCCTAGTCACGGACTAGAAGCTACTGTCAGTCTCATAATCCTTACTCTATAGGAATGAGGCACTGAGATATAATGCTCTTCACAGAATTTCTTCAAGAAGCAGGGCAAGGTTTGGCAAATGAAGTCATCATCCAGGAAAAGTCATTAAAATCACATTTCCTTTCAGCCATTTCAATCCTGACAGGAAGAACAGGTCCAGACACCCTGCATTAGAAGAGGGAGGGTAGGAGAGAGGTAGTTGGTAACACTTCTTTTTTAAAAAAATTCATCTATGTATTTTCCTTTATCAGTGCTCTTTTTTTAACTAATAATTATTGAGGTGACATCGATCAACAAAATCCAATAAGTTTCAAGTATACAATTCAACAGTACGTTGTATATATATTGCAATGTGTGTTCAGCATTATTCACAGTGGCCAGGACATGAAAGGAACTAAGGTGTCTTACCATAGATGATCGGACGCTTCCTTTTTTTGATAACAGTCATAACAGGCCTCCTTCCTAGTGTTAAATGCCTAGCGTCACATGCCTAGTGTTAAAAGTGTGCAAATCGTTTATTCACGTCACAGATGTTTATTTTGAGCACTTGCATTGTGGCAGACACTCTTCTAGGCACCGATCACTAAGTGATGAACAAAATAAACAGAAGTTTCTGCCCCATGGAACTTAACATTCTAGCGGCAGAGGAAGGAAATCTACAAGATAAATAATTAATTACATAGGCTGTTAGGATGCAGTTACCATTATGGAGAAACCTAACAGCAATTACCATGAAATTTAGCAAGTTGCTGTGAGTCCTTTTCACTAGATAGGAATGTTTGTATGCATGCACACACACATTAGCCTCCATGCATGTGTACACATGTGTTAGAAGGAAGGGCACAAAATTGCCACTGCAGCTTATAACCAAACTGGGGAGAAATCAGTGCTTAGTCTTTTAAGTATATTAACAGATATTAACCTGGAAAGTAAATTTAGGTTATGCTGTACTCTTACATATTTTTAATCACAATTATTGTTTTATTCTCTTTTCTAAAATGTTCCCAAGTTGATGCTTGGGAACAGCATCAACTTTCTGGATATTAACAAGGACTTTGATTTTAAATAGTGAATTATGTACTTAATTATTTTAACAGAATTTATTAGATTAAAGGGTTCACTGTCAGGTTTTTGGTTTTTAGTAAGTAGAAAAACAATAAAAAGTACTGATATTCCAGGGATATTTCTTAACATAAAGCCTACACCTCATTATTTTGCCATAACTAAGTCTTCACTCACTGGACACTCCAGCCTAGCCCTACAGATCTTCAGCATACTCTGCTGTGTTGAAGGATACTGTTGTAAATGGAGGAATGAATAAATGTGTTTTATGAAGAACTACCATTTGGAAAGTAGAGAACAAAAGGAATTCCATCATGTGACACCACCAAATCCAACCAGAGGGACATTTTCTCCCTCAAATCTAATGTAGTATCTGTCCCCTAGACACACATGAGGGTCTATTGACTTTAGCGGTATACAAAACCCGTATCTAGCAACAGAGAATTATAGCAAAAAGCATGGGCGTATGCTTTGAGGGAAAATGGGTGATTATGTTTTCTAAAGGAATGTCAGATGTCCAAAGCCTTTCTTAAGGGATTCAGAATGATACAATTTTTTCATCCTCTGTTGTAATGTTGCTCCAACTAAATAAGACACACACACTTAAAGCTTTAGGTTGAGTAAAATTAAATTATTCTAATAATGTCCAATCATTGTCCAATCATTCTAATAATGGCTATTACCAACAACGTGATGAGTAAAATCACCAAGGTTGTGATTTTAAAAGACCTTGAAAAAATTTATAAAATAAAATAAATAAATGCATAAGTCTTCCTCCAAACAAAAACTATATTCCAGGTGTTACACTACTGTAGAAATCATAAAAAATGTTAATCAGAAAAACATATAACTCATCACTAAGAACCTAAAGCCAAATAAATCTTGAGCCAAGAATTGATCTTAGGCCATGATGGAGATAATGATGTTTTTGAAAAGTCATTTATTGAAGAAAAAGATATTTGTAATATGCCTGGTCAAGCCTAACACATTCTTAGTTTGTATGCATAGCTTCTAAATAGATATTACCAGTAGAGGTAGCAACCATTACTCATTCTCTTTCTCTCTCTCTCTCTCCTCCCCCACTCTCTTTCACACATGCATGCACACACACAGCAACACACACAAGCTTGCAAACTTTATTCTCAAATTTATTAATTTTTAAAGTTTTACTTTTTTTTTACTGAGTTATTTTTCTCATAATGACATTTTTATAATGATTTTACTTCTCTGAACCAGGAGCCTAATAAAATCACACAAATATACACCCACATAAACAACAAAGGCCTCTTTTTCTCAGTTTCTATCTTCTACCCATACTGATTACGTTTTTAAAGCAGTCTTTTATAATGCTAGTCAAATAATAAGCCACCAGATATTATTCCCTCTAAAAGTGCACCTGTATCTTTCATCAACTCTAATGGAAATTCCGTGTGTGAAAAATGTTGCTACTAGGTTCAGAAGTTGAAGATGGGACAAAGTATTAAGAATTTTTTAGACCAAGACATAAAGTTCATTTCCTACATAATCAATACTATATAAAATGATGGTCATAATATTTCTGAGACAAAACTAAGGTAAATTGAAAAATAAACAATAGCTTACTTTTATTTCAATACTTTTTTGTTTTAAAGGAAATCTATAAGGATTTTGTTTTTTATGTATTCATCTACCCTATCTTTTGATTGGAGCATTTAATCCATCTACATTTAAAGTAATTGTTGAGAGATATATAGTTATTGCCATTTTATTACTCATTTGTTTGATCCTTTTTTTCTTCTTTTTAAAGAAGTCCCCCTAACATTTTTTTTTTTTGTAATACTGCTGTGCTGTTGATGGATGATAAGCTGTTGACAAGAGACTCATTTTATTTTTTTTATTTTTTTTAATTTTTTTTTATTATAAAGAGACTCACTTTAAATTGAAAGACACACACAGACTAAAAGTGAAGGGATGGAAAAATATATTTCATGAGAATGGAAACAACAATGACAAAAAGCTGAAGCAGCAATACTTATATCAGACAAAATAGACTTTAAAACAAAAGCTATAACAACAGAAAAAGAAGGACCCTATAATTCTACTTTTGGATATTTATCCAAAGAACCCCAAAATATTACTTCAAGGTGATATGTGAATCCATATGTTTATTGCAACATTATTTACAATAACCAAGATATGGAGGCAATGTTCATCAATGAATGAGTGGATAAAAAAGTGGTACATGTATTCAACAGATTATTGCTCAGCCTTAAAAAAAAAATTGAAGTCATCCCATCTGCAACAAGAGAAGAAATTATTGTATCTACTGCCACAGGAAATCCTTTTTATTTCTTAAAGTTCAGAGACGAACTCACCTTTGGAATAGTGTAACAAATGCCCCCGTATTAAGTGACAAAACTCAAAGTGAAAGATCAGATTATGCTTATTCACAAGTATGAGACAGGAACTATTTGACATATTGAGTGTGTGTGATATTTATTCTGACAGGTAAGACATCCCTAAAGTCAGAGTTATTTATTTTAAACTATAAATGTGATATCTTAAGGGTTTTTATATCTCAATAGTTATAGCTGTTTAGATACAAATTATACTGAAGGCGAAGAAATAAGGAACCATGTGAACAACACTTCTAAGGCAGGAGCCTGACATCCTAGATAATAAAAACTGACACTTTAGACTTGGGAACTCACAGATCCCAATTTGAGAAACACTGCATTTAAAACTAAAAGTTGTCCTTTAGAGAACCATTTCACTCAAAGCCGGTTGTGAAGACAAATGAAAATGCTGGCACTGAAATCAGGGAGGGAAATGGGATAGAGAGATGTGTCCATTCTTTACTTGGCTCTTTCCCTTCTCCTCTTGAGTTCCACAGATGGTGTTTTTTTCATTCCCTGATGCAGAGGCTCCAGCTGACCCCTTCTGTGGTTCACTCCACGCAAACTCCTGCTGAGGTCCCCTGCCTTCCCAAGAGAGACTGCCTGGTTCACTCAAGCATAGCTCCTCTCTGCAGTATCCACTTGATCCGTAAGATCATGTATGCTTATTCCCAAATGATACGTTTTTCTGCTGCCCTTCCTTCTGCCCCTGCTAGTGGATAACTCCTGCCAAAGTCCTGCCTTTACAATTCTTAAGGCAATAGTCACACACTGGTCCCTCCACCAGGAGGAGGAGAGGAAAAGCCCCAGCACTCATACCTATGCATTCCCGCATTCCCACCAAGAAATACTTCAATAAATTTCTACTCTTCTCTTTTTAGACTGTTGAAAATGAAGAAATGACTGAATCTTATGGATGCAGTAAAGATTCCATAACACATTGTTCTCAGACAAAATTTTGTAAAAACAGGAAAAGCCTCGCTCCTATTTTGTTTTACATGTTTGTAAATTATTGTAGAACAAAAACAAGATTTTAGTTCTTCATGCATAAAGCATGCGCCAGCTAGAATACATTAACTGACACAGAGGAAAGAACACTGGATGAGTAAGAAAATCACAATTCACATATTATCTACATTTCTTTCTAGCTATGCACCTGGATAAAAGTAGCTTTGCCTCAATAAACTTCCAGTTACTCATCTATAAAATGAAATACACACATACACTTTTAACATATCTGGAACAGAATAGAATAGATTATCTAGAACAATATTTACCTTACCATTAAAATGAATGCTACAAATTCCTTTGACTCTAAACTTTATATAACATATCAGAGAGAAGTGACAGAGATATAAAGGGATCTGCTCTGGGAGGCACCTTTTAAGATGAGGAGAAACTAGACAGCATTTGTAATCAGCAGAAAAACATGAATTACTCAGTAAAAATACATGGAGAACCTGCTAATCAGTTGGAAAAATGCATTCCAAAATATTTATTTCAAAACAAATTCTCCATAAAATAAAGATTTACATTTTTAAAAGAAAGTCTAGGAAGAAAAGAAGAAAACATGGATATTCGTATAAGCTTGAAATAGGATAAGATTTCTAAATATCAGAAAAAGAAAGCCAGAAACCATGACTGTAAGGCAGATTTATCTGACCTTATAATACTTGAGATTGACAGAACCTTCAACTTCAGGGTTAACAGTGACAGTTTATCAATCTCATCTCTTTCCAGGTGAATGAAAACGTATCGCCTGGCAAATTTCCAAAAGAACTCTTGACTTGAAAACATCTAAGGGTGTCCTGAAATAATTGGATCTCAGCTTCACTCCTTTAAATCACTTTCCTCGTGCCCCACAGCTAACCCAGCATAAAGTTATTCTCAGCTATTCCAAGTGCTCACTTCCCTTTAATTGACTTTCATTCTTTACAACTGCACTGTCCATGGTGCAGCTGTTTTGGAAAACAGTCTGGCGGTTTCTCAAAAGGTTAAATATACAGTTATCTATGTGGCCCAGCAATGCCACTCCTTCATATATACCCAAATAAAAGGAAAACATGTCCAGAGAGAAACTTGGACATGTATGTTCATAGCATCATCACAATAACCCCCAAATAGAAACAACCCATATTCATCGACTGATGAATGGCTAGAGAGTAAATAAAATGGAAGCAATATTCTATTTCTTCTGGGAAATTAGGTTATTGTACCCACAACCTCCTCTGAAATAACATACACGAAAGCCTCTTACATTCTCTTTAACGTATGTAATGAAAGATTTTACTGGCCACTTCAGAATGACTCTCAAGATACCCCAAACCTAACAGTAATTACAGATCTCCATTCTCCTTTACATAGAAAAATGTATTATACAGCCATATGAGTGATTTTTCATCTCATAGATATCTATTGAGCTTCTATTGTTTTCCTGCTTGAGACTAGAATCACAATGGTTAGTAAAAATATACATAAATCATGACCTTGTGTAGCTTGAGCCTAGAAAGGAAGCCAGACATTCACCAATAATAACGAAGCAAATGAAAAAATTGTAATAGTGGTAAGTGCCAGGAAGGAGACATGCAAGAGAAGTCAGGAAATGGTGACCTGAGGAGGTGATGCTTAAGCTTGTACTGTGGGAAGATAGGACCCTACCTGCTAAGTAGTAGAGAAGTAGAAGAGTGATTCAGACAGAAGGAATAGCATGTGAGAAAGCTCTGTGATAAGAGCGAGAGTGGTACATTTTGAAAAAAGGCCTAAATGGTGGGAGCATAGAAAGAAAGGTGAGGAGAGTGGTGCAGGAGAAAGCCAGAAACTGAGGTAGGAGCCAGATCATGTAGGCATGGATGACTCGCTGTTTGAGTTTTAGTGTTTATCCTAAGTGTAAAGTAGAATATCTAAAGTGTATTATCTAGGGGCTGGCAGATTTGCATCTGAAAGGGTTATTCTGCATGAGTGGAGATCATATTGGAGGCAGTAAGGCCACTTTTAAGGCTAATGCTATCTTAGACTAGGGTGGAAACTGAGATGAGAGAAGAATTCAAAAGATATTCAGAAGGGAAAAAATTTTCCAGAATTCAGTAATGGATTAGGTGAGAGATAAACTAGCATAGTGTGAAGAATGATGGTGCCAGTCAATGAAAAGGGAACATCGACATAAGACTGGGTTTGGGGAGTTAAGGAGGAAGTTGTAGAATTGCTGAGCTGAAGGTATCTCTGAGATGACCAAATGGACATGTCAAGAAAGCAACTGAATCTATAGATCAGGATTCTGAGAACTAAAACAAAGACATATTTGTGAGTCATCTTCACATTGCTGATAATTGAAACTTTGGGAATAAGTGAGATAAACCAGAGCAAACAGTAAATTTAGTGGCTGGAAAGTGAAAATTCAAAGTAAGGGTAAGAGGATACATCTGTAAATGAGACTGAGAAGTAGCCAGAGAAGAAGAAAAAAATAAAAATAAAAAAGTGAGAGTTAGGTCACAGAAGGTAAGGAAAGAGCAAAGGAGAACCAGTGGCCTGCTGCATGGAAGGATGCTAAGAGAGCTCAGAAGAATGAGACCTGGACAGTGTGCATTGGATTTAACCACCTGGAAGAAACTGGTGACTTCAAGAAAGGTGTTGAGAATAGGCAGAGGTTAAATGGAAATGGGTTGGGCAGTAAGTGGGAAATGAGGACATAGATGCTATAGAAAGAAATGTCCCAGAAATTTCTGGATTGATCAAAGAAATAAGATCAGCATGAGCCTAGATGTCTTCTCAAATGCTCCACATTCTGTAGAGTAGACTGAAGCAAACTGCCAGAAACTGACTAGTGTGCATCCTTGCTATGATTACAAAGTGGTGCCATGGAGAGCTGAAGCAGGTCTTCCTTCGCATTACTGACTCGGTCAGGTTCATCCATGAGAAGATCGGCTGACAAAGGTTTAAAGGATCTCTCCATAAGCGATACTAGTTGGGGATATGCATGTATTCCAGCAGATAGACCTTTTAGACTAAATTGGTATAGCCATTTAAAAAATTTATATTTAAACTTGATAATATACTTTTGCATTTAATAAGAAACACTTTACAGGGAAAAAAACATACAAATTTACACTATTTCCTGATGGAATTATTAATAGGAAGGATGACAATAAAAATAGTAAAAAAAAAAAAACTTGGAGGATGACTGTGGAGTTGGCCAGAGCAAAGAGAGAAAGAAAAAGATAAAAAATGAGAAAATAAGGGAAGGGAGAGAAAAAGAGTAAGAAGGCATTACAGAGTTTAGGGAAAATCAGTGTACAATGATCACATGTGGCTGAGCAGAATAAAAGAACAATAACCATAAATGCCAACATTTGTTGAACACTCACCATATGCCAAGTAGAATGTTATACTCTGATTGTGGGACTTTTAATTTAATTCTCTTCTGAAAAAAAAGAAAAAAATAGGTGAGTTTCTCCACCCTGCTAGAATTGAATGGCTTATATGTTTTGTTTTGTTTTTCTAAAAATTTTCTCCAGCTTTAAAAAAATCTAGAGACCACTTTTAATATGTATGGCATTCTTCTTCATCACTACCTGCAGGGTTCTCTTCATTGACTAATCGAATGTACTAGACATATTTTTAAAGGAGAGGCTGAAGTATTTGTAAAACTAGATACTATGGTATAAAATGACCATGTACATTACAGATTCTTGAAATCGTTTTTGAAATTTCCTGAAAACCTACTTGAAAGTGAGTTACATGATTTTAAAAAGTAGAAACAGGGTTGCGGAGGGGCTTTGCCAAGGAGTAGAAGGGAGCAGAGACATGTGCTCTCTTTCTGGTCTGGAAGGGTTGGAGGGTAGAATGTACCCCTCCAGCTGGTCTGGGGCCCTGGCCCACAAGGTAGCACAATCTTTCCTTGTCACTAGCTCCAGCTTGTGGTGTTGGGCCTTGGACCAGGGCGGGGACAACTAGGGCTTGGCCTGAGGAAGCAGAGGGAACTTGGTCAGAAAGCAGGCACCAGAATTGGGGGTTTCCTCAGAAAACGAGACCTGTCCAGTCCTTGGCAAATGGATGAAGGCAAAAAAAAAAAAAGTATTTCTTTCTGTTTCTCCTGGAGGAGAGCATTCTTAGGGATAGCAGTTTGAGGTCCAAGTGAGTTACTGGAAGATGTGTGTGTGTGTGCTGGATGAAAATCTGTTGATTACATTTCTGCCTGGTTCTCTGTACCTGAAATGTCATTGTTTGGTTTGAGGACCTTCCAGGTATGTTTGATTTAATTCTTCACCACATAACTTTTCAATGCTTACCTGCTTAAGACCTTGTTTAGTATGGATAGAAATAAGAGAAGTCAAACTCTCCTCCAAAAAAAAAAAGTAAAAAAGGACCAGTTTTTCTACATTGAAGCTAGAAACAGGTCTGATCTTCTACCGCAAACCTTGCACCAAATTAAATTATAATACCAAGAATGGAAAGTAACTCACTTTGCAAAGGAGAGTATGCACAGTAGCAGCAAGTTGGGGGAATCAGTACTTAGTGTGGGCCATGTAGGGGGCAGAAAGAGAATACTTGGTTCCCAGACTCTTTCCTATGCTGGAGGTAAAGAGTTCAAGTCTTACATGGAAGAGTTGCCAAGTTTATCCTCCATTTTTGCTCAAGGAGAGAACACTTAAGCTCCAAAGTCTAATCTCTGTTTTTACACATTTGACAATATCAGTAGCGAAAGTTCAGCTCTGAGAGAAAATCCAGGATTTTTTCCCCACATTTTAATGTTTCTGTAATCTAGCTGCTTAAAAACTCTACAGCAGAAGAAACTTTCCATCTCCCAGTTGGAAGGGTAAGTGATACTATAATCACCATTTCCTGTGCTTTTGCTCTGAATAAGAATTATCTTGTGCTACTTTTATTTTTTATTGATTTGTTTTATTGTTTTATTGAATTTTAACAAAGAAAATTGAAGGTTCTGTCAAATATTCTACCCTTTCATGTCAGGTGGGGCCAGTACCCTGTCAGGAAGCAAGACTGTGAACCTTGTGCCAAATAGCTATGTGAGCAAATAGTAAGATAAACAAGCCATTTGTGGAGACAGTGGTGGAGTTGCGCTTGTTTAGGAATGAATCGGGTCATCCCACAGAATGGATGTCTCCTTCACAAGATGGTCTTCAGGGCCCAATGAAAACCTTTATCAAAGGCCCAGCTCCCAGCTTCCCAGTGCACTTGCCAGTGGCGTTAGCGGGTACTGGACTTCCCCCTTAAGTGAAGTGAGTGAGTCTCATTCAGTGGGATCATGTTCTTCTGTATGACTTTATTTTCCAGCTGTCGTAGGTGTTGGAGGGGCAGGGGCAACAAGGGTCTTTGAGCCACAAGGCATCAGTATCTTACAGGGAAGTCTAAGTCCCACTGACTCTATGCCATCTTCTCACAGTTAGAGCCATCTCTCAAATGGAGACATGGCTCTTCTCCCAAGGCTCTAAACTCTGCAAATTTGTTTGAATTTCAGGGTTGGAGCATGATCACCAGTAACTCTGATGGGGTTCATCTTCCTAAAACCTGCCATCTAACAGGTTTGCCAACACTTGGTTCTCTTTTAAATTGGTTCTACCCAATCTATATTCACCCAGTGAATATAGGTTCTCTTTTAAATTGGTTCTACCCACTATACTCACCCAGCCAGTGAAGCTTTCCATGTATTCCTTTTTTTTTTTTTTTTTTTGGTAGAATCTTTTTTACTCAGGGAAAAAAAAGTTTTCCAACCACACACAGGAGAGGTATGGGAAGGAAGAGGTGTCTGTACATCCAGCCCTGGCCCCCAGCCCATATCATATGGTTTTAACAGCAATAAGGGGTATGGAGTAATGGCCAAAATATATAATAGGTCTATGTGTGTGCATGGGAAAGAGAGGGGTACAAATGCAGTGAGGAGTGGTAGAGGAAAGGGAAAGATAAGGTCTGTACTGAGAATGCCGCAGGTGGAAGGTCATTTCATAACATTTCTTGTTGATCACACCACTGTGGATACCTTCTTTGCCTATCAGCTGAACTAGCGTCTTGGCAGTCATGATGACAGTGATACTGAAAGTGGGAGCTCTGCCAGTGCTCTTGGTACAAAGATTCATAATAAATTTCCCATCTTGGAGCAGTGAGTCCTGAACTACAGAACATTTCTGGCCCCCAAGTGTCAGCCCATTCACACACACACAAAAAACTTAACTGGTTTTTGCCAACCAGGACACCAACCTCAGCTGGTATGATGTTGATGAAGGTTTTCCCAGGGATGGTGGCCCAGATAGAGGGTGAGTCCTTATAGCCCATGATGGCTGCATCCTACCAGGTCCCATCAGCCATAAGGTTGTCGATGTAGGCATTCCAACATGCCGTGATACTGCTACAAGGGCTGCCTCTCAGCACTGCTGCTGGGGCCACAGACTGGACTCCAGCTGCCTCAGGTTGGCAGGCATGGGGAGGCAGAGAGCGTGGGGCACATGCTGCCGTCCCGGCTCCATGTATTCTTCTAACGTGGATCTGCTTTTGGCTAAGTCCTGTGTTTTTGTTGTTGTTGTTGTTGTCGTTTGTTTGTTTGTTTATAATGCCAAGATTCAAGTGGTTTATTTGGATTTAACCGATGCTAATCATAAGACCAATATTATTGTTTTCCAGTTTCAGTGTGACCCATGGACTCTGGTAACCACTTCTGAGAAGCATCTTCGATATCACTAAAATTTTCAATTAATATGCCTCACATGATTGTTGTGGTGCAGCACTATGCATGAAAGACCTGAAGAACTCCCTTGAAAGAAATTTGGGAGCTGTCCTTTGGGTAAGAAATAAGAAGAGGAGGAAATCTCTCTATCGGTTTAGGGTTATGAACTTTCTTCTCAGGAGAGACCAGAGCAAAGAATGGTGACTTTACATCATTTCACACATGATCAGCTGTACACTCTATTTATTTCTTAGCCTGAGGTACTTAATTGGCATTGTAATCTGAGTACTAAAGAAGTAGCTAGCAAGTGTTTCATGTACTTGATGATGATGTCAACATGAAGAAACTATTCATGAGACGTGATCAACAAAAGTGTCAGATCACAGTAGGCTTGGAAAGAACTTAAATGTACTTTCGAATTTCAATTATTAAAATCAGCCTATCCTCTAGTAAAAGGGTGTTACCATAAGCATTTTGCTCTGTTTTCAAATGTGGAATAAACATCAAATCAGGAGTACAGGTTATTTCAGATAGAAATAGCTGCTGCCAACCTTCATAAATTTCCACTGCACTTCTCACTTGAGAATGAGTGCATTCATGTTCATTCAGCTAAAGAGAACTGTGTTGATGAACTTGGAGAAACATGGCAATGAGAGACATCTCCAGATCTCTCCCCTTGGAACAACAATAAGCCGAACATCTAAAACTTAACAAAAAACACCCAAACTGTACACCAGCATGTCTGAGTGTGAGATCTGCGCATAATAGCTACTACAGGTGTCGGGGGGTGAGCTGGGAGAACCCCAGGTGTCGGGGGGTGAGCTGGGAGAAATAAAGAAGCTGCCTCTCACAGTAGCTGGAGTTCCCTGTAGGAGTTGGGGATGGCGGGGAGAAGGTGCAGAGAGTTCCCTGAACAGCCCTGCCTGGGAATGCTGTGAGCTCTACATGACTGACCACAGGGCAGAAAGCAGAGAAGCAGGATGGCAGGGAAACAATAGTTGATTTTTACGAGATGCAGTTGCAAAACCAATGCTTAGCTGCAGCTCCCAAACCCATATCCTCCGAGACCAAACACTGCCGAACCGAGGGGAATATGAGCAAAAGTTACCAATACTGTCACTAATACTGACAAAAACTGAGACCGAGAGTAGTGAGCGCGATTAAACATCTATAAAAAAAGAAAACGGCATTATAAGGGCTTTATATAAAGCAGGGATCCAAGAGACTTAGACGCCACTGACTGAAAACCAAAACAAAAGCGCCTTCTTTGCAACAGGATAAAGAGAGACCTTTATATAATAAACCTTTCTGGAGAAAAAGCAGGACACACTTCCATTAATGCCTAGGCAGAGAAATAGTCCATTAAACACCATGAACAACGAAGATGACAAGGCATCTCAGGAAGAAAGAGAAAAATCTCCAGAAAATAAGCTTAAAGACTTAGAAATATGTGGCTTAAATGACAGCAAATTTAGGATGGTATTTCTGAAAAAACTCAATGAGATCCAAGACAATTCATATCAAAAATTCCATGAATTGAAAAAACAACTAGATGAGCAGAATGAATTTTTTAACAAGGAGATTAAAACCCTCAAAAAGAACAGAATAAATTTTCTGAAGATAAAAAACACACTGCAAGAGTTGAAAAATGAAATAGCAAGCTTGGGAAGTAAAGGTGACCAAATAGAGAAAAGGATCAGTTATATTGAAGACAGAAATCTAGAAATAAATCAGAAGGAAGAGGAGAGAAACCAAAAATGAAAAATAATAAAAGAGAAATACAAAAACTAGCTGATACCATCAGGAGAGGAAACATAAGAATTATGGACATTCTTAAAGAGGAGGAAAAGGAGCATGAACTGGAAAGCATTTTTAGACAAATAGTTGACGACAATTTCCCAAATCTAAGGAATAGGCTGGAGTTTGGAAATCAAGAAGTCAACAGAACACCAAATTATCTCAACCACAAAAGGCCTTTACCAAGACACATTATATTACAATTATCAAAAATCAATGATAAAGACAGAATTCTCAGAGCAGCCAGGGAAAAGAAGATGGTAAACTATAAAAGAAAACCCATTAGATTATCTTAGCACAATCCTTACAAGCAAGAAAAGAGTGGAATCAAATATTCAAACTATCAAGTGAAAGGAGCTACTAGCCAAGAATAATGTATCTACCTAAGCTCTCTTTTAGATATAAAGATCTTTCCAGACATACAAAAATTGAGGGACTTCTCTATAAGGCCTGCACTACAGGAAATACTGAAAGGGGACAGCTCAACCAAAAAAAAAGACAAAAAAATACATAATTCGGAGTAAGGTAAAAATCGGGTAAATAGAAGTAGAGGACTGCAAACTTTACTAAGAGCAAAGCATTCTAAGCTTAAACAATAAGAAGAGAATTGCTATAACAAGATAGTAATGAATGTTCAGTATACATAGGGACAAAGTGAGATAAGAATGACTGAAAAGGGGAGGATTCAAAGATCCAAAATCTCAAAAGGGAATGGAGATAAGGCAAGACAAAAGAAAAGGGATGATGTATATATATCACTATCCTTTACAAGTTCGTAATGTTAAACACATGCCAAAGATTCAGAACTTAAGTATATAACATAAAACAAGAACCAGAGGAAAATCCCACAGAAGTCAACCAAAATAAAGAAAATAGAATCATAAGGACAAGGAAGCAATGGAAACATTGAGCTACCAGGAAGCAAAAGATAAAATGGCTATAGAAAGACCTCATATTTCAATAATCACCATAAATGTAAATGAACTGAACTCATCGATAAAGAGGCACAAAGTTGCAGAATGGATCAAAATACAAAACCAAACCATATACTGCCTGCAGGAGACACATCTCAACTCCAAAGACAAATATAGGCTCAAAGTGAGAGGATGGAAAATGATATTTCAAGCAAATGACATTCAGAGAAAAGCGGGAGTAGCAGTACTGATATCAGATGAAATAGACTTGAAAATAAAAAAGATAAAGAAAAATACTAAGGGACACTTCATAATGATAAAGGGAATCATGCACCAAGAAGACATAACACTTATTAATATCTATACTCCCAATCAGCGAGCCCAGAAATATGTAAAGCAAATAGTAAGCAGAACTAAAGAGATAAACAGACCAAAACACTATTGTAGTAGATCTAAATACCCCACTGTCAGATATGGACAGATCATCCAAACAGAAAATCAAAAAGGAAATAGCATCCTTAAATGACACATTTACAGACATTTCATTCCCCAAGCAGCTGCTTATACATTCTTCTCTAGTGCACATGGAACATCCTCAAGGACTGACCACATACCAGGACACAGAGATACCCTCAACAAATATAAGAGATTTGAAATCATACCAAACATATTCTCTGATCATAATGCTTTGAAGCTGGAGATCAACTGCAAAAAGAAACCAGGAAGAACCACAAATATATGGAGATTAAACAACATGCTACTGAAGAATAACTGGGTCACAGAAGAAATAAAAAGACAGATCGAGAGATACATAGAAACAAATGCTAATGATAGTACAACATGTCAAATCTTGTAAGGCAGGCAAAAGCGGTCATAAGATGAAAGTTCATATCATTACAGGCCTATCTCAAAAAACAACCTAACACTTCATCTTAAAAAACTAGAAAAGGAAGAACAAATGAGGCCTAAAGTCAGCAGAAGGAAAGAAATAATCAAAATTAGAGCAGAATTAAAAGAAATTAAAAACAAAAAGAAAAAAAAGAAAAAAAGAAATGCAACAAAAAGCTGGTTCTTTGAGAAGGTTAATAAGATTGACAAACCCCAGGCTAGACTCACTAAAGAAAAGAGAGAAAGGACACAAATAAACAAAATCAGGGATGAAAGAGGGGAAATGACCACAGACTCTGCAGAAATACAAAGGATCATGTAAGAATACTATGAAAAAGTATATAACACCAAATTTAATAACCTAGAAGAAATGGACCAGTACTTAGAAAAATACAACCTTCTTAGACTGAATCAAGACGAACTGGAAAATCTAAATAGACCGATCAACAGTATGGAAATGAAAAGAATCATCAAAAACCTACCAAAAAGTAAAAGTCTAGGGCAGATAGCCTCACCAGTGCATTCTACCAATTATTCAAAGAAGATTTTATACCTGTTCTCCTCAAACTCTTCCAAAAAATTGAAGAGCAGGCAATACTTCCCAACTCATTCTATGAGGCCAATATTACTCTGATACCAAAACCTGGTAAGGACAAAACAAAAAACGAAAACTACAGACCAATATCTCTCAAGAATACAGGTGAAAAAATCCTAAAAAAAATACTAGCGAACTGAATACAGCAACATATTAAAACGATTATACACCACAATAAAGTGTGCTTCATCCGGAGGCACAGGGATGGTTCAATATATGAAAATCAATTAATGTCATTCGCTGCATAAACAAATTAAAAATAAGAACATTATGATCATATCAATAGATGCAGAAAAAGCCTTTGACAAGGTACAGCACCCACTTATGATCAAAACACTTAACAAAATTGGTATAGAAGGAAAGGATCTTAATATAATATACATATGACAAATCATATATAGGCCATATATGACAAACCTTCAGCCAACATTATATTGAATGGTGAAAAACTAAAAACCTTCCCTCTAAGATTAGGAACAAGGCAAGGCTGTCCACTATCACCACTCTTATTCAATATAACATTGGAGGTCCTACCAAGTGCAATCAGGCAAGAGAAAGATATAAAAGGCATCCAAATAGATAACAAAGAAGTCAAACTATCACTATTTGCAGATGACATGATTCTTTATATAGAAAACCCTACAGACTCCACAAGAACACTCCTAGAAACAATAAGCAAATACAGTAAAGTTTCTAGATGCAAAATCAATGTTCAAAAATCCATAGCATTCCTATACTCTAATAACAAAGTGTCAGAAAAAGAAGTGGAAAAAATAATTCCTTTTGCAATTGCGACAAAAAGAATAAAATACCTAGAAATAAATCTAACGAACTATATGAAGGACCTGTATAATGAAAACTACAAGACCCTATTAAAAGAAATCGAAGACAACACAGAGAAATGAAAAGATATTCAAAGAAATGAAAAGGTGTTCTTGGATTGGAAAGATCAACCTAGTTAAAATGACTTTATTATCTGAAGCATTATTCAGATTTAATGCAATCCCCATCAAAATCCCATCGGCATGTTTTAAAGAAATAGAACAAAAAATCCTCAGATTTGTATGTAAGCACAGAAGACTCTGAATTGCCAAACCATCCTGAGAAAAAAGAATGAGGCTGGAGGCATCACTCTGCCTGACTTCAAATTATACTATAAGGCGACTGTAATCAAAACAGCATGGTATTGGTAGAAAAACAGACACACGGACCAGTGGAACAGAATTGAAAGTCCAGAAGTAAACCCATATTTATATGAGCAAATAAATTTCGACCAAAAAGCCAAAAACATACAGTGGAAAACCTTTTCAATAAATGGTGCTAGGAAAACTGAAAAGCCACCTGCAAAAAAAATGAAACCAGACTGTTGTCTATCATCACACACTAAAAGTAACTCAAAATGGATTAAGGACCTGAATAGAAGACCTGAAACAATAAAATGCATAGAAGAAAACATAGGAACTAAACTCAAGGATCGTGGACTTAAAAGAATTTTATGAATTTGACCTCAAAAGCATGGGAAGGAAAAGTCGAAGTAAATGAATGGGTCTACATCAGACTAAAAAGCTTGTGCTCAGCAAAAGAAACTGTCAACAAGATAAAGAGACAACCATCCGAAAGGGAAAATATACTTACAAGCAAAGCCTCCGATAAAGGCCTAATATCCAAAATATACAAAGAACTCATATGACTCAATAATAACAAAAACCAAACAATCCAAATGAAAAAATGGGCAGAGTACCTAAACAGACACTTTTGCCAAGAATATACATAAATAGCCAAAAAACATATGAAAAGATGTTCATTATCACTAGCTATTAGGGAAATGCAAATCAAAACCACAATGAGATTCCATCTCACACTTGTTAGAAAAGCTATTATCAACAGAACAAGTAATATTAAATATTGGAGAGGATGCGGAGAAAAAGGAACCCTCATACACTGCTAGTAGGACTGCAAATTGGTACAACAACTATGGAAAACAGTATGAAATTTCCTCAAAAAAGTAAAAATTGATATACTATATGATCCAGCAATCCCTCTACTGGGTATTTAACCCAAAGACTTGAAAACCCATGTCAGAAAAGATATGTGCACTCCGATATTCATAGCAGCATTATTCACGGAGGCCAGCACATGGAAGCAACCAAAGTGTCCTATGATAGATGATTGGTTAAAAAAGCTGTGATACATATATGCAATGGAATATTACTCAGCCATAAGAAGAGATGAAATACTGCCATTTGCAACAAGATAATCATGCTAAGCGAAATAAGCCAGACAGGAAAAGTCGAAAACTATATGATATCACTTATATGAGAGATATAAACCTAAAAGCAACAAACAAACGGGGCATACAGAGAGTCATCGACATAGACAATGGACTAGTGGTTACCAGTGAGTAGAGGGAGAGGAGGGACGAGGTAGGCAGATGAGGTTAAAGAGGTCAAACATGTGGTGACAGAAATAAATCTAACTATGGGAGAGGAACACACGATGCAATATATATATGCCTTACTGTTAAATTGTACACCTGAAACTTTTTGGATTTCATTAATTATTTCACCAATAAACAAACAAACAATTAAAAAAATAGCTAAGAACAACAACAACGAAAAACCTACAACTAACTTCAACAGTGGGAGTTACCTGAAGTCTAGCTGAACAAAAATTCTACAACTGGGGACACAGAAGAGTCCACTTCAAGACTGGTAAGAGGGTGGACCCCGAAATAGGCTTGTTCCACTCCCATGTGTGGTGGATAATTTGGAGAAATATCTCAGCAGTGAATGTTCTCTCTCAGGTATGAGAGGTCCTGGCCCCACACTGGGCTCCCCAGTCCAGGGTTCCAGTGGTGGGAAGAGAAGTCCCCACAACTCTGACTGTGAGCAGAGATTGTAGCTGAGTTGAAGGGCTGGGTGAGTCCCAGGTACTCCTCATATAGGGCCCCACATGAACTTAACTGGCTAAAAGACACACTCTGTCTGAGCTCCAGGGCTGGGGCAGAAGCTCAAAGGGTGCCAGAGACGTACAGGGAGGAACTGAGTCATCTGACTTGAGAGCGAGGGCTGGAGGGGCAGCTTTCTCCCAGACAGAAGTGCTGACAGAGGTCATTGTTCCTTTTTGAGCTCTTCCCTGCCCAGTGTGCAGACCCAGGCTACTGCCATATTTGAGTCTCCAGCAGTTTAGCTAACACTGGTGGCCCTGCCCTGATGAGTCCCTGAGATTCCACCCTTCCCAATATGTGGGCCCGCCCAAGGCACTTTCAGTGGATTTTCCATAAAAAACACCTCTCTAGGCTCAAGCTGCAGACTTTCCTAATATCTCTCAAAGGTTCACAGAACCTAAACAAGCAGCAGTCTCAGTACTAGCAGCCTTAGCCGACACTAGTGAAATTAATATAATATTGTATATCATCTATAATTAAAAAAATAAAAATATAAAAAAAGAAAGAAAAATATGGGCTAGAGCCAGTTTTTAAACTTAGTTTCTGATTAATGACTTTCTAGAATTAGAAACAACAAAAAATATATATAATCCTTTCATTGTAACTTTGTTTCCTTTCTAGAAATTAAGGCGAATTTTTGAAACATTCAACTAATTATCATTATAGTCTACTTAATTATGAAATGTGTGGGAATGTTTCAAACAATATTACAAATGTCCCCATCTAGAGTGTTCTTCAGATATTTCTCATAAATGGTATCTTCTCATTAAATGCCTCAAAAGGGTTTAAAATAGTTTACTGAATATAAACACTGTGGCAACAATGACTATGCCCCTCCAAAGTTTAGATGTGAAGAAAAATTTGTTGGCTAACGTTAACCATTATTTCCAAACTGTTTTCCATAACATCTTTTTTGACAATGACATGAAAGGCAGGGCTTATATAATGAATAATGTGACATCATTACTTGAAAGGCCTTATAAAATCAAGAACTCAATACCAGATGAAGGGAGAGGACTTTATTGAAACAGTTTCATGTTATCATTCAAAATCACAGTTTTTCATGAGTTAAACTAAGAAACCACCAATATAGCATTATTACTTTTGCCCCAAAAAGCTCTTTTCCTAAATATTTAATTCTGTGACCTTTATGTTTACTTCTAGGTGAGGATTTGTGTTCAGGTGGTGGAAGAAGCTGGAAGTCTAACATTAATGTGGAGGACACATCTGCAATTTGATTTATACTTTTCCATTTATTAAAAATATAGAAAGGTGAGAAAATTATACGAAGGAAAACAACGTGTCAGCAATTTTAATTTAACAGAGTTTTACTGAGAAGGATTTTCTCATAACTAGTTGTTCTCAAATATGCCCCATAAAAATCTAAGTTTCCACTGGGGACACATGCAAGATTACACAGCATCAGAGGCTCTCCCTTCTTTAGCTAGGCAGCTCCATTTGTCTTTGTTTTATATTATGCAATTTCATACAAAAATTTAAAACAAAGAACAGTTCAAGTCTTTGAAAAAAGATTTTTTTAAGAATGATAGTCAAAGTCTCTAATTTTACGTAAAAGGCAACAAGAGTCAGAGAGACTATAGATTGCTTAAGGTCACAAAACCTACTAGCAGCAATCCAGGAATGGGCTTTGAGTTGTCTTACTAAATCTAAAGTTCTAAGCCAGCTACTTCTTCATATTCCTGAAAAAATAATAATAATAATATTGATTTTTAACTATAACTCAGAGAAAAATAAACATGTAAAACTTGGTCATGTAGGTCAACAATATTTAGACATAAGACACAATTAATAACTTTCTAACTAAATTGTAAGTTTTAAGGGATGAATAAAAATAACATACCATAAATACTATAACTCCTAGTACAAAAAATCAATACACTTAATTTACAAAGCACACATTTTTTTAACCATATGACAGGGAACTTGAAGGAGAAAATCATTCAGTAAACCAAGCAAGCTGAAATTGAAGAATTTGATTCTTTTAAAAGCACTTCTTTTCCTCCAAAGAGAACTTTGTTTACCAAAAATAATCAACAAATAATTATTCATGTTGTGGGGTATCAATAGCAAACTGCTAAACACGAAAGAGACTTCTCTTTACCATCTAGCATACTTCTGTCCAACTTCTCACCATTAGTTGGTATGTACAAAAGACATGAGCTTAATTTCAACTAGAGTTTCAACCCAGTTAGAAATTATAGGAGAACCTTCATTTCTCTGGCCTCAATTTTTTTACATGAGGATTTATATACTCTCTACCCTCCTCATGAAAGTAGGGGAGAATTTCCAAATGGGCTAATTTGAGAGATGAAAACTTTAAGAAATGCATACTTGGTTTTTCATCTTTTCTTTAAAAAGATATGTTTTCTCACAGTAATGTGTAGTCGAACCTGCCTTCATCTCCACAGTAAGCAGCCTGGCCTTGAGACAGATGTCAAGCATTGTTTCCTCTGCTTACAACTGTGTGAGGAAGTTCTTGATTTGGGATCAGTGTTTGGAAGCCCACTGTGGCCACACATCTAAACAACACCCTCCAGGTCTTTAATATGTGTCAGGAACAAAGCAAGTAAGGTGATCTCCATCTGTCCAACTCCTACATTCTAGCTCAGAAGGGGAAGAGGAGTGTCGTTTGTCACCTCCCCCACCATAGCTCCATCAAAAAAGATGACTACACAACATGTATAGAAATGTTTTCTTCTTCATTGACTTTAAATTAATGTACATTGTTCAAAACAACTCTCATTTTAAAGAGGGAAAATTGAAAGGAACATTTTAGAAAGAGAAACAGAGAGAATCCAATAATAATAACATAGCATAATAAAATATAAATATATGTTCATTCATTCAACAGTAATTTTTTGAATCGTTACCTTTCTATTAGATTTGAGACTGCAGTCTGAAAACTAATGTTGCATTCTTTTTTTGAGACCAATTTGATAAACACGTACACACCCACCATACATATCCACATTTCCTAAATTAAAATATTTTCAGTAACTATGGATGCTTTTCAGTTAAAATTTGATGTCATTCTTGACAGATTTGGCAAAATGGTGTAGATTATAGAGGCTTTGTACATCTCCTCTTGAGACTACACCAAAGTTGTGACAGAAACATGGAGCAAACTGCAAGCAAAATTGCCTGTGGTCTGGATAAACAGAAGCTCTACAACTAGGGAGAGAAATAAGAAATCACTCTGCTTTAAAGAAGTACAAATTCATGGTTGACAGATGGTCACGGGGATGGGGAGAACGGCATAAGAAATACAGTTAGCATTAATATATTGGCTAGGTGGAAAACCAGAGGAGAGAAGGAGCAATTAGGAGAATCGTTTTATAAGCCGTATAAATGTCTAACCAATGTACTGTATACTTTAAACTAATTAAAATAAATAAATAAATTTAAAAAGAAATCACCCTGCAATGAGAGGAAATAGGAAAAGGCAAAGACACGAGGCTACCCGTCCCAATTGGTTGAATGGGACAGAGGCTATGGCAGCTGCAACCAGCAGGTATAGACTTTCCTTTTAAAGGGACTGTGTCCAGGACCAGACTTTCCTGGTGATGGACTCAATCATTCTGAGCACCAGTGACAGGTCAGGTGTTCCGGAGTCACAGAGGCCTTACAGGGGAATGCTGAGTTGTTGGAGCAATGGCTGGAGGTGAGGCTTTCTCCAGGGCAGAAGTGCTGGCAATATCCACTGTTCCTCTGTTGACCACTCCTCCGCCACCAGTGTGTGGACACAGCACCATCATAGCTGAGATATCATCAAACTAGATAACAGGGGTTGCTCCTCCCAGATGATTCCCTGAAACTCTGCCTTCCCCAGCTCATGCTTACCCAAGCCACATCCAGTGGTTTCCTTGACTTGTCCTGTGCCCCTTCCTGAGGAGCTCCAAGCCCCACACTGGTGGTATATGGCCGCAGTTTCTGGCATTGCCTTTTGAGGCAACCATAAGCACAGCATCTACAAATTGCTTGTGGAATCTTACCAGGTGGCCCCAGAGGGGCACAGGCTGGGGCCAAACTTGGCCTATAGTTGGATCCCTCTCAGGACTGTGCCACTGGACACCTACTACACAAATACACACTAATAAGACCAAGAGACAGGAGATTTTCTTAATACATAAAAACAGACACAGAAAGGCAGCCAAAATGGGGAGGAAAAGAAGCAGTTTCCATACAAAAGAACAGAACAGAGCTCCAAGAAAAATGGAGTCAAACAATCCACCAGATGCAGATTTCAAAACACTGGTTATAAAGATGCTCAAGGAACTTAGGGGAAGGGTAGATAAATTCAGTGAGAATTTTAACAACGAAATAAAAAAATAAAAACGTAAATTAAAATTATGAAACAGAACCATTCAGAAATGAAGAACACATTATTTGAGATAAAGAATATATTAAAAGAAATCAATAGGGTGGATGAAGTAGAGGATAGAATCACCAATATACAGAACGGTATAGCAGAGGACACCTAATCAGAACAACAACAAGGAAAAAAAAATCAAAAAACATGAAAATAATTTAAGGATCCTATGGAACAAAATTAAATCTAACAGCTTTTGCAGCATAGGAGTACCAGAAGGAGAAGAGAGAGATCAAGAAGTTGAAAATCTATTTGAGGAAATAATGGTGGAAAACTTTCCTCACCTGGTGAAGGAAATAGACAAATACAACCCCAAGAAGCTCAGAGAGTCCCAAAAAAGATGAACCCAAAGAGTCCTACAGCAAGACACATTATCATTAAAATGCCAGAGGTTAAATACAAAGAGGGAATCTTAAAAGCAGCAAGAGAAAAAGCAGCAATTAGTTACCTACAAGGGAGCTCCCATAAGACAGTCACTGGTTTCTTAAAAGAAACTTTGAAGGACAGAAGGGCTTGACACAAAATTATTCAAAATGATGAAAACCTAGGATTTACAGCCAAGATTACTTTATCCAGCAAAGCTATCATTTAAAGTTGAAGGACAGATAAAGAGTTTCTCAGATAAGAAAAAGCTAAAGGAGTTCATCACCAAGCCACTATTACAGGAAATGTTGGAGGGACTTCTTTAAGAAGAAAAAACATGTATCAAAAACATGAATAAAGAATAGTAATAACTATATAGTTAGCAACAACTATCTCAAATGGAAAAGAATTAAGTGCTCCTACCAAAAGATAGGATGACTGAATGGATAATAAAATAAAACCTTTACATATGCTGCAAACAAGAGACTCACTTCAGATTAAAAGACACACAGAGGTTAAAAGTAAGGGGATGAAAAAAGATATTGCCATGATGGACCTAGAGGTTATTGTGCTGAATGAAGTAAATCAGAAAAAGTCACTCGATTTCATGTACATGTGGAATCTAAAGAACAAAATAAACAACAACGACAATGGAAATGGAAACAAACTCAGATACAGAGAAAATTTTGAAAGCTACTAGACAGGAGATGGTTGGTGGGGGATCGGTAAAAAGGGGCAAAGGTATTAAGTACAAATGGATAGTTACAAAATAGTCATGGAGATATAAAGTGTAGCATAAGGACAATAGTTCGTAATGTAATCAATATGTAAAAGTGAAGAAAGTTATTAGATTTAGGGAGGTGATCACTTTGTGACTTATACACATTTCCAATCGCTATGTTGTACAACTGAAACAAATATATTATTGTATGCCAATGATAATTGAAAAAAAATTTATTGAATTGTACACTGTAAATATGAGCAGCTAATTGTCTATTATGTTTCAGTAAAGCTGAAAAAATTTGATGTCATTCTTATTGTGAATGTTATAAAAATAAATATAATGCCATAAAAATCAAGTAATTTTGTCCATTTCAAACTTTGCTATTTATTATCCAAATGTAGATGGGTTAATGTATGAAGGAAATGCACTTGTCGATTTGTAAATGTTAAATACATGAATTTTGTTGCAGAGTCAAGAACTGAGGAAAAATTAGTTGATCAAAGAACTGAAAAATTAAGTACAGAGAAAATGAATGAAAAAAGAATAGAAATAAGTTGAGTAATTATCTTTTCAAAGATGAAGTGACTTCTGGACATTTGTTCAAGTGGCAAAATAAAGTGGAGACATGTGGAATTATATCGAACATATAATCGATATAATAAACAAGTTTGTTAAACTCTCTCTCTGCCTTATGAGAAACTAGAATCACCGCTGTGATAGTTGGATTAGAGTTTAAATTTGAAATGGAAAGACATTGCCTTGGTTATGCAAAAATGAGGCATATTTTTCCTTGAGAAGAAATATGACTCAATATTCTGTTGAAACAATGTTCTGTCATGAGAAAAATTAAAATCTTAATTATTTCCCTTCCAAAACTGATAAATTCTTACAATTATTTATTTATTTATTTTTATTTAAAAAAAATTATTGGGGTGACATTGGTTCATAAAATTATATAGCTGTCAAGTGTACAATTCAATAATGCAATATATGTATATTGCTTTGTGTATTTCTATAGCTGTTTTCCTCTAGTAATGGTGACCGCCAGGCCTCTGCTGCCATACCCCTGTCACTTGGAGCACTGCAGTGTGCATCTGCACCTCAGCTCCCGGGGTTGATGATGTGGTGTTCTGTAGCCCAATACCGGCTGCTACACTTTCCCTTGGGGGCCTTGAAAGCTCTGGGAGTGTTGAAGGAGGTGGTCAGGCTTTTTTCCTGGCAATGGCAGCTGCTGGAACACAGCTGTTGCACTTCTATATTCTGTCTCTGCCCTGATCACTGGGTTCTGACAGTAGTATATGCTGATCACTCAGGCAGAAATGTTCGGGTAGACAGAGGGTACACAATGCAACTTAGTTTCTCCCCTCTCCTGAGTCCCACAGAGACCTTTGGGCAGTGTCCCTGGCTCCAGTCTCTGCTCCTCTTACTTTTCTCCATTTTTGATTGTCCAATTCACTAACCTTCAGTTACTCTGATGCACATATCTCTCAGAAGTGTTTGTGTGTTAGGTTGGGAATCTTCCCTTGGATTATAGTTGCTCACTTTGTTATAATTTCAAGGGGAGACATCAAGGGGACCCCTCATGCCATTGTGCTTCTGATGTCCTAGAGTCTTAATTATTATTCATTTTAGCTTTGATGTATTTGTATAACCATTTTAAGAAAAAGAGTTGTTAAACTGAATAGACATTTGAGAAATAAAAAACTACTCATTAAAAAATTTCTGAAAGTGTAAGTGATGGACCAAAAGTTAAAAATCAATGTAAAATTGAATCTTCCTATTTAAAGAACATTTATTGAGTAACTATTGTGGCCATTCATCGTCTTAGGTACACAAATACTAAAAAAGCCTTGAACATAAAACATTTTGAAACCAGAGAAATTTTATCTCTTATAAAATTGTCTGGAGTAAATTTTCAGGTATTAGAAAAACATTTCTGTGCAGAGAACTAGTGATATATCTGAACTCTAACTACTGATATATCTAATTTTAACTTTTCTCTTTTATCACAATATAATTAAATAACACAATTGAATTAAACTGTAAATTATTTCTGAAATATAGGGCAAACATCCCATGATTTAACTAGAATATAAAAATTGAAGGTAAAAGTTAGCAAAACAGATGAGTAGTGACCTGTGCCACTACAATGGTATCGTGTGTGTAAGGCTGAACTTCTTGCACTGGTGAGAGAGGCCATACACCTAAGTATTATGAACGCAGAGAAAACTTGCTTCGACTACCAATACAACTGAAATCACAGACTTAGAGCAATACTTTATTATCATTACTGTCATTAAATTTAGAAAGACAATGCTGAATCAGTTAAAACTTTATAGTAGAAATAGTCCAAAATGTTAAAACCTTACAAATAAAGGGACTGATAAACACATTCAATATCAATGTTATTTTAACATTTGACTCTTGAGAATCATAGCTAAAAATCTTCAGAAGGTGGTTGTTTTGTAATGCCCCATTCAAAAACCCACCCCTTTCTATGATTTTAGACAGGATGTTACCCCCTCTCAGAGTATTATTTTATGTTTTCTGACTAAGAATTCTGTAAATACCAACTGTATAATAAGCCTTTCCAGGCATTCTGTAGTGATATTGGAGACTTACGTCTGGATCTTGACTGAGTGCTGCTCTTTAATTTCTCTAATTAAGACTGGCATGATTTGGCAAACCAATGCCTTACAAGGGAACTATATATCCTTTGGAGCTACAACATTAAGTTTAAAATAAACTATTTTTTAATTTATCTAGAAATATATTTAAAAAATAATAAACATCTCTTTTTGACCAAAACATTAAATAAGAAAATATTTTCTCAAAAATCTTCTCTTACATTGCTTCTACATTTACATGCTCTTTCATCTTCATCTTGTAAAATGATACTATATCTGATTTTTCAAGTGAGAACTAATGAAAACATTTTAAGTGTGCATCATGCTTAACAATTTACAGAAGTATTTGAAACTCATTTCCTTTGGTACTCAGTAGTTCGGTTTCACTACTTCAAAGCCCTTAGAACCTATTTGGCCAAAAGGCTGTCAAAAATTCTTATTTCTGCTCTCCTATGACTTATTATGATGAAACTAAATTCAAAACCAGGATTGAAGCTTCATTTAGCACAGACTTCTTCTATTTTGTTCTGCTTTGAGAAGGCCATAAAAACACCATCAAAAACATAAACCAATGTGCATAGATTGAAATGGATATTTTAGAAAGTGATATAAGCACCTTGGCAAGTGAGACAACCCTTTTGTACCTCCCCTTACATCTACAACTAGTCAGACATCTATAATCCAACAGGAATTTCTGTGCTCAGCACACTAGGACTCCTAAAAAGTCCACACATCAGTATGTGGGCAGGTAGGCATATTGGAATGTGTAGGGAGGCAGGATGGGGGAAGGACAGGGGCAAACCCTTAACTACAGTTCCAGGCAGACAAGCCTGAGTCTGCGGCCTTAGCAAAGGCAATATTGGAGGATTCAGGTTGCCACTCCCATAACATAGCCCAGCAGAGGGTCAAAGGGGCAGTCGCAGCATCCTCTACCTCCCCAAGAACCCAGATCCCTCCTCAGTTGCAGCAGCACTTCCACAACCAGAAAGATGAGGTACCAGCAGCAGAGACAAGTCCCCAGGTCCAGGCCAGAGCACAGCTATGCCAGAAGCCCGGTAGCCCCTCATATGGGCTCACTAACCGTCTCCCCTCCAACGACTACATCTTTCATCGCCACATGCTGGTGGAGGTGCCCCAAGACTCAGGGGACCTGGATACAGTGGCGACGCCAACCACCCTAGTCACTCAGCTAAGCTCCCACACATGGACCTAAAAGACTCAAGTAGCACAGGTGAGAGAAAACAAAAACTGGCTTATACCACCATCTATTGGAAAACAAAAAAAAAGACCTCTCTTTATCAACCTGCTGAGTTGTTCAAATCAAAAGGTATCTACTTAATTAAGAAAGATGTCTACTACTTCAAATGTACCAGCAGAGGAACAACCCATTGAGCAGTGTGAATAAGGTAACATGGTAAAACAGAAAGGACATGATTGTTCTCCAGAAACCAAATTCAAAGTCATGGAAGATTGTGATGTAAATGATAGAGAATTCAAAACAGCATTCATTAAGAAATGAATGAGGTACAAGAAAAGTCAAAGGGTTGTTCACCAAGCTCAGGAATAAAATTAATAAACAAAAGGCGGACTTTACCAAAGAGCTGAAAACTATAAAAAAGAACCAAATAAAGACTCAATTAATGAGATAAAGAATGGATATTTTAATAACAATGATACACAATGAAAACTAGTTGCTGTCAGACTCCCTGTCATTGTTATCTTAGTCATCAATCTTTTAAGTGATGGCAAATTATACAGACACAAGTGTACTTCATTTTAAACATTGAAATATTTGCTTCAACATTTAGAAAATGTACAATTGCTCAGCAAGCCAATTGAAATAAAATAAAAATAGTATAAGTAAAATAGCAATTAAGGATGTACTCTCAAATCAGATGACAAATTTTACCTTAAAAAGAGAAATTGATCTTTTTAGTGTTACAAGGATACCTAATTCATAAAAAGGATTGATCTCAGTTTCATTTAAATAATGTACATTCATTTATGGTTAAGGGGTTGGATGTCAATCATTCACTGATGCTTAGGGGTAGAATAACTGGGGTGCAGCAGAACTTTAATATTGTTATGAACCATTGCCAAAATAAAATCAATTAGGAAATAAGCCAAAGCATCGCAAAGTATTACATTGTATTCTATTGTAATTTCTAAAACCAAATTTAAAGGCAGCTTTTCAAGAAACAAAGTGTGTCTGATTAGTTAATGATAGGTACCTCTTGAACATGAGAAATCCGGGGACTTCAGAAAGATTGCAAAGTTTCTGTTTCCTTTATTCGCACACATAATTATGACTTTTACTTAGTGTGCATTCATCAATGAAACAACTCAGAATTTCACCAAATTGGCAACAAAAATTATATCGGAAATCTGAAACCCAAAGGAAAGGAGATAATATAACCAACCTTAGTAAAGTAAGTCTCCACGCTATTATTTGAAGTCTGTGTGATTGAGGCAGGAGTCATCACCGAGTTTTCTCTTGGAGCAAGATTTCTATGGTTTATGAGACTATGATTAAGACTTCCAACACCAGGTGACTCCAGGACTGGCCCTGTAATATCAGTGCAGAGTGAAGTTCTGCTCTGCTGTTTCTTCAGAAGTTTGGAACTGATCTCTGCTAGACTTTCATTTTTCCTGTGAAGATTGTAAAAAACACATACTTAGTGTTTCATTCTTCCCTAATGACTGCATTTTTTTTCAAGTTGCCATAATATTACATGAAATTTCTCGTTAAACAGAATTTTAACACTGAAAATATGTCAGAGCAGACCTACTATATACCAGTATAGGTTTACAATTGTTCTAAAGAAATATATAGATTTCTAGGGGGATTCCCACCTAACAATCAATTCAAAGTAGGGAGGGGAGAGAAATGGCAATCAGTGATGCAGATGGCTTAATAGGTGATACTTGACGCCTTCAGGAATGGCTGTACTTATGAGATTCTTGAGGGCGCCATTAGGTATATGTAGTAAACCATTTTCGAGATTGTTAATAATCCCTCAAAGACATTTCTAAGCACTTGCTTTCCCCGCCCTACACTCATTACCTTAGAGAAATTAAACATTTGTTACTGGACATAATTTATAGCAACGGCCTCTAGGGGAGACCAGATAGCCTAGTTGGTGATCAAAATGAACCAAAACAGTTCCAGAAGCAATTAGTTTATAACATGTTATCAAAGAATTGGAAGTGGGATCTGCCCTTTCTGCCCTCCGCACACACCCCTCAGGAAGGCCACCTTATTATTTTTAGCCACTTTGTCAATTATAAGGCCCTTCAGTCTTATGTTAATCTTTCCCTATTTAATATGTATGCCTTTAGGTCGGCTAGAAAAACTAGAAAGGATCCTTTGTCTCAAGACGCCCTCTAGTGATAACAGCAAAGATCATAATCCAAAAAGTACATTTATCAAGTACCAGAAACTTAACTATTTGGGTTTAAGTTGTTATCTTCCCAAAAAATAATTTATTCATTAATATTTCTATTTATCTGAATTCAGACAGAATGTTTTATAATATATTGCCATCCAAATTATAAAGTTTCAAAAACACTTAGCTTAAGAACTAGTTGGTCAGGTTAATTGTATAAAAATATGAAAAAGGGGGGATAGTCATGTCAAAACAAAAATGGGAGAGATATGCAAACTGTTCTGGACTAACATTTAAAAGGTAAGTTCATTTCCTAACATTTTTTTCTAAAATTTTAATATTTAGTTAGCTTTCACTGCCTATTTAAGTCGTGAAACTTTAGAGGCCAATTAATGAGCTAAATTTGTTTTCTCTGATTCTATGCTTTGACTTACATATTTAGTTTATTTTCCAATAACATTCTAATCTTCTATTTCTCTAAGTAAAGTTGCTTTTATATGTTTCCAATTGTATTTTATTAGAATCTTCTTGAGAAGTTTTCATTTTGGAGACTTCAGATTCCAGATCTTTAATTCTGAGTTCCATTTGACTTCTTATTAAAGCATTATTATTCTCTCTTAACTGCTCTAAATTTTCTTGAGATGCAACTTGTGCCTAAAGCAAATAAAAAGGACAAATTTTTGTAATAATTATAACCTGAATAATTACAGTAGATTTGTTTCCTTTAATTTCGAGTTAAAGCTTCAGAGAGTAATGGGAAATATAAAAAAGCTGAAGTTTAAAATATTAGTCATCGGTGTCAACTGAATTAAATCTGAATTATGGAAAGAAAGTTGAATTATTATTCTATTCATACTTCTGTCATCTGGTAATTCAAACAACAGAATCAATTTAAAATTTTAAATATTGAACAACAGAATGTAATAATCTAAGAGGATGATACAACTCTTAAATAATAAATGTTCTTTTCTTCCTAATAGTCTTGTTTTATATTAATGGGACTTAAAAATAAAATGATTCTCTAGAAAGAATTATTTCAGAGATTAATTTAGTGGTAAAAATGATGGAAACCGAAATATTTAAAGGGAGAAACAAATGCCACCTTCCTTCCATAAATCTACCAAACAAATTGCTATTAAGGGAAGTAGAGTAAATATATACAATGTATGTATCCAAAATGTAATGTTTAGTGAAATGAATTAAAGCACATTCAAGATCAATAAATTAACCTGTAAAAGTAGATTAACTTCTTTTAATTTTTCCCCTATTTCCTGTCTTGCTCTTTCTTCAATCTCCCATTTATTCTGTTTGACTTCACTATATTCTACTATATTCATTTTTATGTGACTCTTGAAGTTTACTAATTCTTCTTTCAACTTCTTGTTTTCATTCTGTAGTTTTTCACATTTCTTTTGTGTTTCTTTCATAGATAACAATTTCTGTCAAAGACAATGAATTTCTTCACCCAAGAGTAGACCTTTTGAAGATGCAATGTCTAATTTTGAGGTAAGATCATCAGTGTGTGTGAATAAGATAATAGAGTTTGGTGATGAAGGAAGTCAACTGAGAATAGCCTAACTCAAAACCAGTATCAAGTTTTGAAATAAATTTAGTTGCAATAAAATGTGATCTGTAATGTAGTGGAGTCTTAAAATGTGGCAGCTTGGATTACTCATAATCAAGAACAAAGTTAAAACCTTTAGGAGTAACAAAACTACATTCCTTCCTGTCATCGCCTTTGCCATAAAACATTTGCACTTGATTTTCTACACTTCTGTCTGTTTCATGTCTTTCCTCCATAAAATAACTACAAGTAACCTCACTTAGTATAAAGTCTCTCACCAATTCCTCCATCTAAATGTCCAAAATTTTTAAAGAATTTTTGGGGATAGTGTATTGAATTATTTAGGCTTCAGTCAATAAATGGCTCTCAAGATAAATTTTGAAAAAAAGACTCTAATTAATAAATCTTATAAATATTGATTCTACTACCATAAGCCTTTTACTGAATTACAAATGTGTTATGCTAATTTGAATTACATTCCATGAAGAAATGATTCTCAACATCAAGGAGAAATCACATTTCCCAGTGTAAAAGTTTGATGAGATGATCTTTACATTTTTTTTCTTAAAAAAAAAAAAAAGTCTTAAGTAAATAGTGCTATTTTATAATCCTTTGCTACTTTCCAAAAAAACAAGAGATCACACTAAACAAAAAGTACAACAACATCAATGACAACCACAAAAATCTTGCTAGAATTCCAGTAATACTGAGTCAAAAAGAACTACTTTCCTGTAGATACAATGCTTATTTTGTAAGAAAAGGTGAGTGGATGTGGTATTTTTAAAACATGTCTACAAATCCTTCATTACATCATCCATAAAACTTTCTCTCATTAAATACGTGATGGTCTTAGTAAGTAACTGGTTTCTAGTGAATAGAATATGGCCGATCTGCTGTGTGACTTCTATGTCTGGGTTAGAAAATGTGATACAACTTCCATCTGACTTTCTATCTCTAGATAGAAAGCTTACCCTAAGATCTCAGCTACCATGTTGTGAAGAATGAAGAAGCCCAGGGCACACAGTCAGTCCTCCTATAGATGTTCCGACTGAAAAGGCCTCAGCTAATATCCTAGCCAAGAGCCAGCTTCAACTACCAAACATGTGCATGACCAACCTTTAGAAGAATCTAGCCTAGAGGGTACAGCGAAGGGCCATGGAGAAGCGTTCCCAAGGTTTGGACTAAGTCCTCATCAAAGCACTGGTGGCGTGCACCAAGCTGCCTTTCAAAATTGCTATGGATGAGTGTGCCTCCAATTTCACATTTCCAAATGGGTGTCTTTAGCAGTTTAGCAGAATGTTGAGTGTGTAGGTGGTAGATAACTTGTGTCTGTGATTCTCAGTTTTCATATTGAAAAGAATTATCCTCAAGGGGCTTTGCTCTGGCAACCACACCCCAGGCACCTCATCTCCACATACACCTGATTTATGTGCTAAAATCTTGGACTCAAGCCTGAGCCTGATGCCATAATAATTGAGACTTGTGGAGGGTATTAGGTAGAGATCAATGTATTTTTCATGTGGGAGGAATATAAACAATTATAGCCAGGTAAGTGCTTGCCTTTAAATTAATTTTAACAATACCATCCAGAAGTAGAAAATTATTTCACATTTACAACAAATTATATGTATGTGTGTGTATATATATATATGTGTATATATATATATGTATATATACATATATATATACACTCAGGCTTGAGTGTGTGTGTGTGTGTGTGTGTGTGTAAACATACACACATAAATATATACACATACATATACATACATATATATGTGTATATATATATGTGTATACATATATACACATATATATATGTATGTATATGTATGTGTATATATATATATACACACATATATATACACATATATATATGTATGTATGTATATGTATGTGTATATATTTATGTGTGTATGTTTACACACACACACACACACACACACACACACACACACACACACATAGACAGACACAAACAGAGAGCTTTTAGCCATGAGAAAAACTCACTAGTTTATAAAAGAACAATTGGATCTAAATTTTGCCCTGGAGGTATTTACAAATTTATATCTGTCCTTGAAAAGTCAGGTTCCAAAAGATCTTCCCATTTCAAAATCAGGAAGCCATTTTTAATACCTCATAGAATTGGGTTGACTCCTAAGGACGTGATAGATTGATCTCCCATGTTAATTTTGAGATCTCTGGAATCGGAACAAACTTCTAGGGAAAAACCAGTCCTTATATACATGTCTCCAGATGAGCCAAACACTGTGAATATCCCTACTGGACTGCTTTATGCCCTAGAGGAAAATTTTTCCTCAGGCAATCCCACAAAGATTCTTAATCACCTACAAGTATACAAGCAAAGTCAAGTGAGAGCTTACCAAATGCCTCCAGAATTGTGACACTTTCCAAGGCATGGGCACCTCTCTTGGACCACTCTCTCAGGGTGCACACATTCCAGGATGCCCTGCGCCTTTCCCCAGTGCTCCTGCTGGCTTTTCCGGATTTGGCTGCAGTACCATAATGGACGATTCCTGGCACACATTTCTGCCACTCCAAATTCAGGGGGTCTGAACTACTATTATCACCTTATCGGCCATTCCAGTTGGGGAGGCAAGGGTTATTTTCTCTTTAGGAGTTAAAGAGAGTCTCACATTTAATCAGCAAAGGTTTCGTTTAGACTCCCAGTAAGCAATCCAATTAAAAGCTAAAATTAAAAGCAACGCTTTTTTTTTTTTTTTTTGCTTTCATTTTAAAACACTAGCTTTTGTATCCTACATACAATGCAAAACTCAGCGGTAAAACTGACCGCATTATATACAGCTGAGAAAATAGAGTGGCCACTGTATGTCCATACAAGATGGCAGCTGCCATATATTTGGAGATGAAGAAGATAGAGAAGAAGAAGAACAAATCTCAGACACCATTTTACTTCTTATTTCCATACCAATAAACAAAATAAAAACTGGCCAAGTTATGTCACACAAAACTAGCTCAACACACAAATAACACACAAACAAGACAATAAAATTGATTACTCTTCTAACCAAAGCTTAGATAAACTAGACAAATTACAAATTTCAAATTCAAACGACTGAACTAATAAATGCAAATGAACCAGTTCACGAATTGGGTAAAAGTCCTAAAGCAGTTTTCCTCTCCAACAGGGTACCTCAGACATGTACAAAACAAATTGGCTTATCCCCACGGAAAGGCCCAAACAGAGGGGCAGGAAGTTCCTGATTGTATATACTAGGGTAACGTACCGGACTTCCAAATTGGGCTTGTGGCTTGCAGAAAGACACAACGGAGACAAATAATCCTGATCTTACTCTCAGACAGAAGCCTCCGACTAATGTAGATGGCTTCGTCCCAAGGGAAAGAAAGTCCAGATAGAGAGGAAGGATTCCTGGTTGGTCCTGCCAGAGCTACTTACCCCAGAGAAACTCTCCTAAAAACAAAACTGATGGTAGAACAAAGTCCAAAGATATTTCTTTATTCTAAATGAGCCATGTGCCTGAGGGCAGCCAGCATCTGCTGAGGAAGATCCCTCCCGAGCCCCCAAAACAAAACAGCATTGACAGCTGCTCAGGATTCATGAAGGGAAACTTCAGCCTTCCATGGGAATCACCTCCTGGCTGGCTTGCCAAATTGTTACTAGACCAAAGTTCATATACCCGATGCTTCAAAAGGCCAAAAACTCAAAATGTCAGAGTTTGGAGTAAGAAAAGTTTTATTGATTGAAAAGGCTCCAAATGAGAAGATGGAAAACTGAGTCTTATCTCAAATTCATTTTCAAAAATATCTTATAAGGTTTATTTGAGCCAAACTGATGAATATTACTGAAAAGCAAAATCTCAACGGATTGAGAAAATGCTGCAGAGAATGGCAGTTTTGCAGCCTTTTTTATACATTAGAATCAAAAAAGGAGATGTAAGGAGGCTAATATAAAATCCATTGGTGGTAGATTAAGGGGACCAGAGCAAACAAAGTGGAGAAATTTCCGGAACTGAATAAAAAGCAAAACAAAGAGACACATAAATTTTTTACTTTGGTAGGTACAGGATGGTTAACCTTTATAGTACATAGAGATAATATGTGGGCAAGATAATAATGTGGGCTTGTGTTCTGGTTGTGCCTTTGAGGGGTCTGGAAAAGAAAATTACTCTGACATTTCAAAAGTATATTATCTTAGATGCACAAAGACAATAGATACTTTCAAAGTTAAAGATTGACCTTTTTCATAGAAGCTACAGGCCCAAGACATCACTACCCACCATGACGTGCTTTTGGTTAGGGATTTTTATGTTCTGAACATCCCGTGTAGTTACTTTCAGTCTCTAAGATTATAAGGCCTGCCATGTGGGTTTAATATGTGGCCCCTTTTTCATCCACACATCCCATTACTCATTGTTGGCCTCCTTATTTTTTTTCTTTCATAGCATGTCATTATAATACCACACATTCATTTGGGGTTTAACTTGTCTGTCTCCTCATCAAAAGCAGAGGCACTCCTCTTCTATAATAGAAAACTGAATATATTTCTTGCTAAGGAAGAGACAGCTGTCAGGTCCGGTCTCTGAGCAAAAGGGTAGTGGGTCTCAGGTTGTTGGAGAACATGGGATTCAGGGATTTCTGTCCCCAGAGTGTTTAGGGCTCAGTTGACCTTCACCTGTGGGGTGTGGTTCCTTAAGTGAGATTGTTGTTGAGTGCTTGGCCCTGATGTGAAATTCTCATTGATCAGTGAGATCAGTAAGCTCTTTAAAATAAAAAATATTCTGTCTTGTTTACCACCGTTTACCTAGAGTTTGAAAAAATATCTATTCTTGGCACTCAATAAATATTGTTGAATGAGTGAGTGAAAAAAACCTAACAGAGCCCAGGTTCTCCTGTGCTGGAGGTGGAGGGTTGTGAAACTTGAATTTCGAAGGATCGAAAGAAGAAGATAAAAGATGGAGTAGATATTACTCTTGTTCTAGAGGGCAGAATGGGATTCAGCCATTAGTACAAGTTACAGAGACATGGATTTCTGCTCACTTCAGGGAAGACCCTTTAAGAGTGGCAGTTGTCTGAAGGTGGAAATGACAGCCTTGTCACGATGCTAACTGAGAAAACTGCAGCAGTAGCTGGGCCGAAAAGAAACCCAGAGGCCTGTCTGACTCCTCTCTAATTAACAGAAGGCATGACTTTTTCAGAAATCCTATGGGTCAAAGATGTGGTCAAAGATAGTATGTGCCTTCTCTTTTAAGTAGGACACCTTTTCCAGACTACACTGCTTTTCTACTCTTGTAATCACAGTAGTAAATCATGATCTTTAGCACCAACTCCTATTCATTGTTTACAAAGACATTGGTCAGAAATTTCCCTTTTTCCTTCTAGTATTAAAAGGTCTGGAGACAACTGACTAAAAGTATAGACTGAGCTGTTTAGAAAGGAGAGAATGTGGAAAGACATAGCTAAGCAGCTTCCCTACCATTCATTCATTTATGACATATTTTCTGTCCTCCATGGATTCTTCTCTGGAATATCAGAAAAGACCCCCAGCCTGAAGGCCTCTGTCGCTCAGTTCTCAGAGCATGAGGTGCCTGTGTGGCCACATGTTCTCCGTTCTAGGTGGAGAACCAGTGCTTTCTATGTGCATGCTGACTTCCTTGGGTGCAAGGAGAACAGTGAGAATCAGTGAGTCAGCTCAGCTTATAGAGTTTGATCTGTATAAAGAGGCAAAGGAAGAGTATCTATCTGGGGCCAGCTGGGTAGCTGAGCCCTAGCTGGGATGACCCAACTCCTTCTGCTAGGCATCCAGAGCTAATGGAATCTGTCACTGTCATCTATGAGGTTAAAGCTGGCCAAGACAGGGTCTTAAGAGAGCTAAAGCTTTCAGTGAGTGATGCAGCATGTCTTCCCTCAGTCTTTTTGGCAAAAGCATTCTTGCCACTTTGGAACACTTACCCAGTCACTGATCTGGGGAAGCCGGATGGCAAAGATGCACTGATGCTGTTGGACCCAAAGAAATCCTGGCTAAGGAGAGAATCCATACCTGACCGTTCAGTTCTGAGCTTGATTTGACCAGTTTCTTCTTTAGCTGCTGTTCCGTGTTTGTGATCATAAAATAGAATTCTTAGGAAGGACCTCAAAGATCACCTAGTCCAGTCTACTTACCTGTTAGATAAGAAAGCTGAGGTCATGCAACTATCTGGAAGAAAACTATGATTTAGAAGTTTTTTTTTAACACTTTTCTCCTCAATATACTATAGTCATCTCCAATTTGTACACATAGTTGTGAGAAAGAAGAGCGGTGTACCTGGGATGTCCATGGTACTTACAGCTCTTCTCTCTGATGCCATGGGACAGCTGGGTGGGGACAACCAGCATAATTCATGTTTAAATAATAGAAGCTATCATCTCACTGCATGCTTACACCAGATGTGCACACATCAGTGGTTATTATTGTTGCCTGCATCCCGTTCATACTGCGAAGTCCTTTTTGGAAACCCAGGACAGAGACATGTGGATCTGCTTCAATGAAAAAAATGATGGAAGATTGCATTCCACCCACTTAACAATCACTAAAACCATGAGCAAACTTGAAGGTTCTAAAAAACAAGTTTGAGAATCATTTCTTACATCAAATAGGAAATTCCCAATTATCCTATGCAATGTTATTTTCTCCACTTGCCAGTGGAGAAAACTTAAGGGAAGAGAGGTTAATTAATTCAAGTTTGTCAGAGCAAGGATTTGAACTCTCATCGATCTGATTCTTAAATTCATGCTCACAAACTCCTACTGAATGGTTTATTTATTAAAGAGCCTAGTACAGAATACCAATGAAAATATTTCCCATACCTTGCCCGATTAGGTGTCCAGCTCCTTAATATAGTGCTATCTTCTGTCACCACCTTCATATTCTACTAAATGGGTACTTTGAATGGCCCACTAGCTGTGTAACTTGAAATTGTACATTTGTGGGTGCTTGAAGTTTTTAGCACCAATTGCATTTTATCTTTTCACTCACTGGTTAGTAGCAGAAATTGCTCATAGCAAAGCATACTCAAATCCTATATTTTGTTGTCTCCACTAGAGGACATTTACTTGTGCAAATTGCTTGACTTACTCCTTTCCTAAACTTTTTAAAAGCTATAATTGCGTTACAAACATAAGCTGTAGAGACACTAATACAATAGAAGAATTTAATATTAACAGAGAAAATAGCCTTTAAATCTTCCCCATGATGATTTCAGCTTCCCATACCTGTTCTTTGAGTTTACAAAGAGCACAGATCTCCACCACAGCAAATCTATTCCCATGGTACCCAATTAGCCTAACGTGGTGCAACAACAAACTCATTCTGCTACTTTCTCCACTCAGGGTCAATGGGTTTTTGCAACTTTCCCTGAATTCCAGTGCTCAGATCTCTTGGAACCAAATACTGGGGAAAATCTGAATGTCCCTAGCTGTTGAAATAGCTTTGCTTTTGTGAATAAATATTTTCAGAGTAAACAAATTCTGTTCTTAAGCCCTCAGATCAAAAGAGTTCGTTAGCTTCGAATAAACTGGATTGACAATTTGGTACTCCTGTGGAAATTATGTGGAAATTAGAGACAACATGTTAACAGAAAGTGTTCTGAAATAACTGCTGCACATAACACAGGATTTTCTAGCATTGTAGTGCTTTTACCTAGAAGCCCAGACCCAGACCAAGTCTGGATACTCAGAGTCTTGGAGGTAGTGAGATGTTCTGGAATGCCATAGATCTGGGCTAGATTTAGAAGTGCAGCTTTATGAGAGATGATTTATTTGTGCAAATCAACTCTCTATTGATTCAAGAGGTCTTTCTAATCACTTCCCTCCTGCTTCTCTTCAAGAAAGCCATCCAAGGCAAGCCAATTCCCACCCAATTCCTCATCAATTGGCCTAACTGCTATCAGAAGAGAAGACTGTTCAACTTTCCATTGATAATTTTAGCAGAAAAAGGGTTTTGGAAAGTGCTTACATGAGGCATGTGACCTCATTCATATGAGCAAAGGAGGCTTGAACAGTAGCTTGGGTACAAATGGCTAGCCACATTTGGTGGGGCAGGATGAAAGAGGAATGAGGAACAGGTGGCAGCAAAAAGTCAAAGTTAGAGAAAGAATTTTACAGTAGGTTAGGTTGGTGGATATTTCCTTCCATAGACACGCTGATATCTTATATATATATATAAAAGTATCACTGTAAATCTACAAAAAAAAAAAAGGAAAGTTGTATTTGGTGGGAACCTGTAATAGAGGTGATAAAAATGGAAACTTGTTGGGAAATCAAGGACATTTCTCTAATGAGCAGGCTGTGTACCAGCTGGCCTTCTACTTGAGAATTTCTAAGTTTTTAACTCCAGCCCAGAACACTTTCACACCCAACTGTTAAAGACATCACTGCTTGACCAAGGCTGCACTTCCTCCTTCTTCAACCCCACCTCTGTACTGCTCTGATGGCTCATTTCAGTCACTGGACTGGGAGACTTCCTTTCCTTAGGCATTCATGTCTCCACCTCAACACACATAAATACCTTTACCTGTCACTTGGGAGAGGAAAACACTCTGCAGAGAGCAAAGCACCATGTTGATATAAAGTACTGTGAATGATATTATGAAGCTACAGAGCCATTTAATGGAAAATAGCTATAGAGTGAAAACACATTAGCTAACCCAGCTAAAGAGAAATTACTGTGCTTCATAAAACAAGGCTGAAAACACCTTCAAGTAAGCTGAGCTGGTGCCTTGATACTGGGTGGAAAGCAGAGAACTCTGACCAAATGTACAGGAAGAGAGGAAGAGATAGAGATAGAGACAGCAACAGAGACAGAAACAGAGAGAGAGAGAGAGAGAGAGAGAGAGAAAGAGAGAGAGACAGAGAGAGAGAGAGACAGAGAGAGAGAGACAGAGAGAGAGAAGGAAAACCTGTGGATGCTCTACATTACAGAAGCATCCAGGCAGCTGGCCTTGAAGAAGCTTTCAGTTCAACAGGAGTTATTTATTCTTTCTTTGAGGAAAGTTGTTCAAAAATAGCCCTTATCTAAGCTTTTAGGCACCACGGGAATGCATAAACATTTTCCCTTCAGCTGGGTATGTTCTGTGGTGGCAGCAAAGGCACTTACAACCTAGAATAAGCTGGAGTCATCTGAGAAGGGAACAGAGGGCCTGCAGCTTAACTCAGTCCCCAGTGCCATGGGTCCCCTCTTCATGGAGCTCTCTCTCTTACTCTGTCACACACACACCCTTACAGAAAGTGTCCTAACCCCAGGAGACCAGATTTAGAGTGATACACCACCCATTCTGCTTCTAATTTGAGTCTCTAGAATGTTTCTTATGACCATCATAAGTAGCATTTAAATTGCACACATTTTTCCATTATAGATGTCTATGCCTTCATAGAACTATATAGAGAAAAACTCTCTTAAAGTCTCAGTGAGTCCTCTATTATGTACATACATGTGTGCATTAATAGCTCTGTGGTTTAGTGAAAAGATCACAGTCCTAGAAGATTTAGAGCTCTGACCCCAAATTCTTACGTAATCTTGGGCAAATTCTTTTACTTTCTGTGTTAATTTACAAGGGCTATCATAACAAACACCACACATTGTGTGGTTTACACAACAGAAATTTATTTTCTCATAGTTCTGGAGGCTGGAAGGCCAAGACTAAGATGTAGATAGAGTTGGTTTCTTCTGAGGTCTCTTTCCTTGGCTTGCAGATGGTTGCCTTCTCTGTGTCTTCTATGTTCACACATTCCTGATGTTTCTCTGTATGTCCTAATCTCCTTTTCTATAAAGATACCAGTTTTATTGGATTAGAGCCCACCCCAGTAGCTTCATTTTAACTTAACTGTCTCTTCAAAGGCCCTATCTACAAATACAGTCACATTCTAAGGTACTAAGGGTTAGGACTTTAACATATGAATTTTGAGGAAACACAATTCAGCTCTTAACACTTTTCTTAACTTCATTTTTTGCTCTTTGATGTCTGAAATAGTTGAGCTAATGACTTTTTAAGTCCTTTTTCAGTCTACCAATACTATCTGAGAATGTGTTTCTCTCTCACTCTCATGAGTTTATAAATACTTAAATGCACTGGCCATATTGTTTTCTTTCTTTAAATATTTCCCCAACTGAAGATAACATCCCTCTCCTCCCATCCATTGTCAGCTACTGGTGTTGCCATTGCCAAGGGTATCTGAGTTGGCCCCCTGTCTTGCTGTTGAGGGTGGAAAATTTTCAAGTGAGCCAACTAGCTAAGTCAGCTACAGGGAAGAAATATCTTTAGATACCAGAAGTTGTCCTACTTGCTTGTGTGTGGTTTAGGAAGTGTATTGTATAAGATATGAAGATGGCCAACGTCTGCTTCTGTAATCCATTTACTTGTTAATTAAGGGTGTCGTTCCGGACAAAGATATGCTAACAGCCAACTTCCACTTCTATAATCTGCTTGCTTGTTCAGGAGACCACCAGGATATGGTCTTAAGCTTTATCAGCTGCCTCCTCTGAAAGCTCGGGGCTGATCTCCTCTAACCCTGCCTAGTAGAGAGTCAGTCGCCGGCGGCTAATAAAGGCTCATAATTAATCTCAATTGGCTCCGTGGGTCACAGTATCGTTCTTGCCATAACATTGCTTGGACTTCAGAATTGATTCAGAACAGAGCAAATTTCCTTGGGTTGGAAGGGGGAGACTAAAGCTGTTGTGGCGCGAATGATTCTGAGACCCACGGAGCCAACTGAGATTAATTATGAGCCTTTATTAGCCAGCCGGCGACTGACTCTCTACCACGCAGGGTTAGAGGAGATAAGCCCTGAGCTCCCCAAAGAGGCAGTTTATAAAGGCTAGAACCATACCCTGGTTTAACATCAAACAAGCAAACAGATTAACCACACCCTAGTTAACATCAAACAAGCAAGCAGATTACAGAAGCAGAAGTTGGCGATTAGCATATCTTTGCCCAGAGCCACACCCTTAACAAACCCTACACTGAGAGAAGAGGATTCTTTGGCGGAGAGTGTAGAAATAATTTGAAACACATGCCAAAAGTTAGAGTCAAAAGGAAAGTTTATTAGAAAAGGAAAAACACTCCACAGATAGTGTGGTCTCCTCTCAGAGGTAGAGAGTGAGAGTGACAGTGCAAGAGACATAGAGAGAGACACAGTGAAGGCACTGAGAGGGACAGTGACAATAGAGAGAGACAAGGACAGTGAGAGAGACAGAAAAGGCACTGAGAGGGACCCTGAGTGTTCAGAGAATTCAGTTTATATATGTCATTCTTTAGTTCTCACTTCCTCTGATATGGACATACAGTGAAGAAGGAGAATAATATGTAGCTTGAAAAGGTAAGAATATGTAGAGTGAAAGGCCTCCTGGCAGTCCCTAGACTTTAATCCATAAATTTCCCATGGTTTTAGCCATAGGGAATGACTCTTGGTTCCTGTGTTCCCCTACATAGGTGTGGGGGAATGCTTTGTTAGCAATTTCAATAGAAATCTTTTGTTCTGAAGGTGTCCTTCTGGCCCGGCCCAGGGCTGGTCAGTTTATTGCAGTCTCAGATTGTGGCTTGATTAACATTTTAATTCTCTTGCCTCCTCCCTACATTAGAATGACAGTGGATGAACAGAAAAACCTCTTGGGAAGACTGAGCCCAATCACAGTGGCTGATGTGTGCTCTGGCTCCACTGGGTCACACACATCAATCCTCATTAGGGTTCCACTCATTACAGACACATTAAGGGCACTACTCAGTGGGAAGCACAGGCATATACCTGTGATCTTTGTTTTGAGGGTGTAGAGCAATGCACCTCTACCTCACAGGTCCTGACTGGCTCCCACATCTGCTAATAGTTCTATCTTTAGTTTAGAATCAACAAGTATTATCTCCTTCTGAGCTGCCCTCATTTACAGTAAGGAGAGTGGTAGACTGAGTAGGAAACCCCAACAAAAACTCATGTTGGTGGCTAAATAAAAAAATTCTTGCTTGAATTTATGTTTTTAGGGGAAGGCTTTTTTGGCTCCCAGCTCCAATTAGAGGAAGCAGCCACATATCTAACATCAGAAGTTTATGCACATACTATCCTTAGTCACTTAAATTGCTCCCAATGCCCACATTAAAGTAGCTGTATTTTGAGACATCTTTTCACATCTTCAGTTCATCATCTTCCTCAGTGTCCCAATTTAACAAAAAGAGGAAGAAACAGGAAACAACTAGTTGTAGGTTTTGGTTGTCTCTGAGAAATGGTAGGAACACTCCCGTGAAATGCCCCGCAATTCTCAGCCTGTTCAGCCTTTGGATAAGAATCTGCTGAGACAGTGCCGGCATCAATAAATGCTGTTTCCTGCTTATAGCCTCGGCGTCTTGTCTCTCCACTCAAAAATCCCATAACATTTCTGGGGGCTCATCAGGGATCTGAAGATGGCAGTTTTTGCCTCCCTTGTCTTTGGAGTCTGGCCCCCAGGATGCAGAGAGACATAGACTTTGCTTGGCACGCCAAAGTGCCCCTTGCCTGTAAAGGGAGAAACGTCTCTTTCAGTGACGTTGGGCAGCTGCCCCAGAAGTACAACGGAACCCAGAGAGGCACAGGAACCAGCCCAGGAGCACTGCCCAACTGAATGGTATGGTAAGGACCCAGGTCCTAGAGACAGCCTGTCCACTAGAGGACAGAAGGGGAGTCTGATCAACTCCCGAGGTCACCCAAATACTCTATATTTCTTAGAGGAAACCGTGACCTCTCATGTACATAGGGTGGAGTGTGGAGTGTGTTTGGTGTGTGATTACATATGACTGAGATGTAGTCTAGTTACAAAGCAAGAGTTGAACCCCTATCCATGGTTCTGTGGTGAACCTCATACGGCTTAGGGTGGCGTCACTGGATTTCCGTGAGGAGTCCACTCCAGTGATCCGAGTCAGGGGTTTATACCGACGCACCAATTGCTAAGAGGTGCCTGAAAGATTCCCATGAAGGGAGCGGCCAGAGATGGGTGAAGCGAATCTCTGAGTGTATGTACGTCACTGACCACAGGTGGAAGGATGGGTGGACAACAGAGTAAACAGACACCTTTAGGTTGTATGCTTAAGAATTTCAAAAAGGGTTATTAAGGAGATTATGGAATTAAACTCACCCCACAGAAATGTCGCACCTTGTGAGATCAACTGGCCTGCTTTCGGCATTGGATCGCCAGCAGAGGGAGCGCTTGATAAGGGAATTATTGCAAAGGACTCTCAAGTTATTACAGGTCAACCTGGCCACCCAAACTAATTCCCTTATATCAATTCTCGGGAGGCAATTGTTTGCACTCAATACCCTTGGTTGAGAGTCCGCCTAGAGAACTGTAGGGTCCTCCTAGCCCAAGCCTTGGCACCCTCCCAAGGTCAATTAAATGAAAATAAGCCTGTTACCAACACTAGACCAGACCAGGCTCCATTCTGCTAGGCCCGCAGGAGCCTATGGTCCAAATGATAGTCAGAGGCCGGCCTGTTAACTTTATGGTTGACACCGGAGCTGAACATTCAGTTGTAACTCAGCCTGTGGGCCCCTTTTCTCAAAGACAAGCTACCATTATGGGAGCAACCAAGGGATGAATCCATCGCCCCTTCCTGCTGCCCCACCGGTACAACCTAGGAGGACAAGTCGTCCACGAATTCTTATATGTGCCCGACTGCCCTGTGGCACTGATGGGACAAGAACCTTTAGAAAAACTACAGGCTCAAATTACCTTTGACACACGTGACCAAGCAGCCCTAACCTTGGGGAGGCCGGAAGCAAGGATTATGTCATTCACAGTTCCCCAAGGAGAAGAGTGGCGCTTCTGTAGTCTCATAGAAGGGTCTCAACAGAGACCCGAGCACCCCTTCAAGATACCAAGAGTGTGGGCTGAAGACAGCCCTCTAGGACTGGCTTGATATATTCCTCCAGTGTGTGTGATGTTAAAACAAGGAGCTGAGCCAACCCTCCCAAAACAGTATTTCATCCCTTATAAGACACAAGTGGGGATCCAAAAACATTTAGAGAGACTTCTGAAGTATAGAATTCTTCATCTCTGACAATCATCCTGGAATACACCTCTCTTGCTGGTTCAGAATCCAGGGACCAATGAATACCAGCTGGTCCAAGATTTACGAACAGTCAACCAGGCGACTATCACCCTACACCCTATTGTCCCCAACCCATATACCCTCCTAGGCCTCATCCTCCCTGAGGCAGCTTATTTCATGTCTGGACCTCAAGGACACTTTCTTCTGCATTCACTTGGCTCCTCAGAATCAACCAATCTTTGCCTTCCACTTACGGAAAGAAAGATTTGATTAGGTCTGGGTGTCTTTCCGTAAGTAAACCAGGGCATGGGTATCACAATAGGGGTCTTAACCCAACTGCTAGGATTTTGGCACTGTCCCATGGCTTATCTCTCCAAACAGCTTGACCCCGTTGCCCAGGGAAGGCAACCCTGCTTGAGAGCACTTGCAGCCATGGCCCTCCTTGTGTCAGAGGCCAAGAAACTGGCTATCCATTGGACCTGGCCAGCCAGACCATGATTACATCGAAGTCATGGATGAAGTGTTTTCCAACTGACCCGACTCGACAGACCAGCCCCTCAAGGACCCTGATGTAAAATATTACACTGATAGTAGCAGCTTTGTGAGGGGAGGAGAATGCCTTGCAGGATATGCTGTGGTGACCTTATATTCCACCACTGAGGCAAAACCTTTGCCTAGGGGAACCACAACACAAAAGACAGAGATGATCACCTTGACCTGCACCCTTAAGCTGGCAGCAAGAGTGTGTGCTAACATATATACTGACTCTAAGTATACCTTCACCACCCTCCATATACATAGTGCCCTATACAAAGAGAAGGGTCTAATCAGTTCTGGGGGGAAAGACATAAAATATGGAAAGGAAATTGTAGAACTCTTAGATGCTGTATGGGCTCCCAAGAAAGTAGCAGTCATGCACTGCAGAGAGCATCAAAAAGGGGACATCATAATTGCCCAGAGCAACCGCAGGGGAGACCATGTTGCCAAAGTGGCAGCAGCCAAGGAAATGGCCAGCCCTACAGCTCTAAATGCTTCTCTGTTTCTCAGTCCCTTAGCCAATTGGAACCAAAGTACTCGCCTCAAGGAGATGCCTGGTTTAAGACTGAAGAGGGGAGCTTCTGCCCCAGTGGATAGTGGAAGTTCGAAGACAGACGAATTGCAGCCCCTAGGACCCTAGCCCCAGCTTTTGTCAAGCAGTTTCACCAAAGGGCTCATCTTGGTCGCATTGCCCTAGAAACCACTCTGGGCTGGTACTTCTATTTCCCTCGGCTGTCTAGCATCTCCAGAATGGTGTGTGAATGGTGCAAAGTCTGTGCCCGCGACAACCCCAGGCAAGGGCCATGTGCCTCACTGAGGATCCAAACTGTCGGTGGCACCCCCTTTGAGGAACTTGAAGTAGACTTCACTGAAATGCCTCGATCACGGGGCCTCAAGTATCTCTTGGTCTTTTTTTTCACCTATTCCAGAGGCTTACCCTACTCAGAATGAGAAGGCCCGAAAAATAGCCAGACTGCTCCTCTGAGAAATTGTCCCATGATTTGGCCTACCAATTTCCATTGGCTCAGATAATGGGCTAGCCTTTGTAGTAGAAATAATGCAGTTACTAGCCAAAAATTTAAATATTAAATAAAAATTACATTCCGCCTATCGACCACAGAGTTCAGAACAAGTGGAATGCATGAACAGGACCCTTTAGACTCAGTTGGGAAAACTATGTCGGGAGACACATCTACATTGTGACAAAGTCCTCCCCATGGCACTATTAAGAATCAGGTTGACCCTAACCAAGAAGACTAGGTTCTCTTTCTACGAGATCCTGTATGGATCTCATCAAAGGATTACGAGGAGACCTCAACGAAATAGGTGAATTGACTCTGAGACAACAGCTTCAGACTCTCAACCAATAGGTTAGGGAAAGGCTCCTTGTCAGTTTAACCATTGAAGTTCATTCCTTTAAGCCAGGAGACTCAGTCTGGTTAAAGGAGTGGAACATTCAGCCCTTAACACCCCTGTGGAGAGGCCCGGTTCCTGTCATTTTGTCTAACCCCACTGCAGTTAAGGTTGCTGAAATAATGCCCTGGATACATCACAGCAGACTTAAACCCGCAGCTGCCAAGTGAGAATGTGTTCCAGACTCTTCTGAGCCCCTCAAGGCAACCCTCCAGAAAAAAACACCGACTGTGCCAACAGACCAAGAGTAAGACTTCAGCCCCGTTTTGGTCACACCGGAAGCTGACCAATCTATGCGTGGAAGAAGACTAAGGACAACGTCTCATCAGGATGGCATCCCTAAAGACTTTTCCTTCTCCTCCTACTCTTCCACTTGTGTGGCACCAGTCTCCCCACTTCTTCCCCTTGTATCTATTGCATGAAAAGGTACAGGATAGGGTCCAACACTGCCACAGGCTTCACTTCCATAACTGGCCTACCTGAACGATGTACCCTAAATACCACCCTCTGCACTCATTGAGAATTCCAATATTGAATAGGGTACATAAAGGTTAAATCTGAATGTGACCAATCCTGCCAAGAACCTAAAAAATTAGAGGAAACTTGGGCATGTTGGCAATAGACCTCAAGTGGGGGAAAGGTTCATAATCACGCAGAGGGCCCACTAGTCAGAGAAATTGTCGAATGGCTGTATAATTCAACCTCATCTAAGCCTACACTGTCTCCTATGCCCCAAAGCCCACGAATATATAATCAGCTAAAGGCCACCTTGGGCTAAAACCTAGGGAAGAACCTCTTTATTGACCCAGCTGAGAGGATAGCCCATGAACATGGTGTCACTAAATGTTGGGTTTGCGGAGGAGCACTCGCGAGTGAACATTGCCCTTGGAAGGGAACTAGCCTAGACACCTTTTACATCCTCCAGCTGGGTCTTCTCCTCAAAAGTAGTAGGGGAAGAATGTCTTGGCCAGATAGGTCCGGAATATACTCACTAGGTTGGAGAAATCCCATGTAAAAGAATGCTATTTTTAAATCACACAGACCTAAACTAGTGGCCCTTGACTCTTTCCTGGAATTGAGCCAATAAAACTGCAACAAGAGTCCTCATGCTATAGAGGTACGGAAGAGGAATTTTCACTCAAAAAGCTAATCAGCTCTTTGTTCTGCTTCTGTAGATATGCTTGCTGCATAAGCTGTACTCAAAATTAACTAAAGACTCATCTTCCCTTTTGCTTGTTCTGTCTAAGCAACAAATGTAACTGGCACTTTGTAACTCTTTGTAACTACCTGAATCCATAGGAACTCCCATGCTTTGTAACCATCTGAGGACAAATTAACCAATCAGCTCATGCCAAATAAATTCTATATAAAGAATGTTGAAACTGAACTCCCGGCCCAGATTTTCAGAGCGCTAGCTCTACCACCGGCGGCATAATAAACCTGACTGCATAATAAACCTGAGTTTTCCAACTCTCCGAGTGATACTTGGTTTCTTGCCGGTCTGATTTTTGCAACTTTTCTGCAACATTTCCAGCCTCTAAACCAAAAGTTGGAAAAAGGAGATGGTGCTCTATGACCCAGTCCTGGGGTCTGAGCATCAAAGGTAGAAATGTGGCAGCCTGACCCTTCCTGGCCATTTCCTGCTTGAACAAGTTCTTTCCTCATAGCTACCTCCCCCACCTCAAGAACTCTCCAGCTAACATCAGTTTTTTCATAGCTTGCCAACCAATTAATGTTCTTTCTTATATATGTAGCTGCGTTGGAATGACAAGACTATATATAACTAGCTGTTTTGTTACAATTGGGGCTCAGCCTTTAGATAAGAATCTGGGGTGCCAGTGCCGGCATTAATAAATGCTGCTTCCTGCTTATAGCCTCAGTGTCTCATCTCTCCGTTCGAGAATCCTGCAACGAGTCCACTGTTAAGGTTTTTTAGTGAATAATGACATTTCCCCCCCTACACACGCACTGAGCCAAAAACAAACAAACAAACAAACAAACAAGCAAACCAAAAGCACATTAGATTTCCAGCCATCTGTCTTTTGTCAGAAAATAATGTCCTCAGTTTTGATAATTCTGGCAACTCTGGCAACAGTATGGGTTTTGTTTCTAAAGAGCTAAGTTTGAAATACAAGGAAGAAATGAAAAATAGGAGTAAGAACTAACTCAACACCTGTTGCTCTTTAAAATGGATTATTTATTGATGGCATAAACTGTACATAGTAAGCAGTTTTGCTGCAGAAGTTGAAGGTGCTACAGTGCATTAGCTGTATTATTCAGCACAGCTAGAACACTTACTAAGAAACGGCACTTACTAAATCTCCAGCATTCAACATCTACCTTAATTCCAATGCCAAAAGCTATTGTTTTTATAACTTTTCATTTTTTAATTCTTAAGTTAAATATTTTTGTCACTCTCACTATCGCTTTTCACTATATTGTTGTATGGACTTCTTATCATAAACATATCCTTCCTTGAAAAGGGAAAAAATGCAATGTATAGAAACAAATATTTTGGCTCCTTTTTCTAATTCATGCCTCAATGATCTCAGCACTCCTGGTGAGTCACAAGGCTGGAGGCAGAAGTGTTCTTATTCTTTTGGAAAATTTAATTCATAGAGATGTAAAATTCTTGTCTTTATCTATTTTTCTTTTGTGATGTTTTTTCTCTTCCTCTTCTCTTCCCTTTGCTCTTTCTCCTGTTCCATTCTCTTGCTTTTTTATTTCTTGTTCTTTCCTGAAGGAACACAATCTGCTCCATACATAATTATACTCAAGTTTACCTGTCATTTTCATGATCTGGTTGAAATATTTCAGATTAAGTTGATTTCAGAGTTCTGGAAGCAAATACACATCCCTGTATAGCAAGGATAGGTTAAAGATTAATGAGAGGGAAAAGCTTACTCTTTCTTATGTCTTCAGGGTAAACAGAAATTGTGGTCAAGGTTGACACAGATCATTAAGTAGGGTTTCTGCCCATAGTCATGACAGAATAAATGATACTGGACTAGACCTCACATTGTAAATAACTAAAAGGAAACTAGATGAAATACGTGAAATAAAACTTTGTAGATTATGAAAACAGGCAGAAAAGAACTGAGGGGGAAAAATAGAATGAACACTATGATTATTTTAGCATTCTTTGGACTGCATGCAAGGGAAACCCAAGCAGAGCATGGAGGCCTTACTGAGTTGAGAAGACACGAGATTAAAGTTTGGGGAGACTGACATGGCTAAAGAGCATAGAGAAAGATACCAGAGAAGAGAGAGCTCTATAGAACCCCAGAATTGTGCACAGAAATTCTCTTGATTCTTTGGTTGAACAGTAAGCTGTATGTGCAAAGAGCAAAACTCCATAAAGTCAGAAAATTAACAACTTCAAGAAAGGTTTAAGGTGAATAATTCCTACATCTCACATAGGGTAGACACTGCTCATATTTAACTTCCAGCCACCCAGAATGAAGATACTTTGTTAAACGCTGGGGAACTTCAGTAAAGAGTCTGGAAATATAATAGGGCCAAATTAGATATACTCTCACAAAGTTTAAAATAAGCCTCAGGCAGATCAAGCTAATACTCAAACAAGTTAATTGCCTGTCAAATCAAAATTTAACACTTACTGAATAAAGATAAAATTCAAACATTCAACAGTGTAACATACACAATGTTTAGCATTCAATGAATATAATTAGACATATGAAGAAGCAGGAGAATTTGATCCACAATGAGAAAATCAGTCAATATTAACAGATCCAGAAATAACAAATCTAGATGATGAAATTAGCAGACAAAGACTTTAAGACCAGTCATTCTAAATATACTCAAGAATTTAAAAGGCAACAAATGTAATAAGAAAAATGGCTATATTAATATTAGAAGGATGTACTTCAGGATAAGGAATATTACTAAATATGAAGAGAGATAGTTTATAATGATAAAAGGGCCAATTCATCAAGAAAACATCAAAACCTTAATACGTATGCATCTGATAAAATTTCGTATTACCTAAAACTGGTCAATCCGGAAATAACATCTATAGCTGCTATTTTAAATTAAAAAAAAAAAAAAAAACAAACACTACACAGCTATTTACAAAGTCTTCTTTATAACAATAGATTTATTGAGTAAGTAAACCTTCCTAGGGAATTATTGGGGTGACAGGAAAACGGTTTAACAGATTTGGCTTCGATCTCTAGGAGCTCACAATAGGGTTGAAATACAGAACACACACACACACAGATTAAAAGATTATAAGATATGTCTTACTCATTTTTCCATAAACTTCTGCCTTTTAATTTTTGAATCAAATAAATCATTAAGCTCTTTTTGGCTATTGTCCATCCTGAAGTATTAGTACTTGACCTTACAAAAGTTGTAGTTGCTTAGTCATCCCTGCTATGCCCAAGTGGCTACATAATCCTTCTCCTAGATTTAGCTAGAACCCACTGAGCTGGGAACCTGGTGGAGGATTATTGTTAGCATTACATAAGACCTGAGTTATACTTTGAGGTCCCAATAATGCTTACAATGAGCTGCTGTAGGCCCCCTACTTTCTACTAATTCTTGAAGCAAGCAGTGAGCCATCAGTGCATCTCACATTAGGAAATACTTTTAAAATAAGATTAGTTCTCAAGATGATTCACATTCATTATGCTTAATTAAACCAGTAAAGCCCTACTTAAGATGAAAACAGAGCCACTCCTTGGGAAAAATCATTCTCAAATATCCACTTCATACATACAATTTGATCTTTTAGAATTAAATTCTATTTCCAAGGATGCTGCCTGGAGGTAGTATTGAGATTAATGGATTACCTCTAAAAGAGCCTTTCCATAAATACAAGCTCAGCTAACAGGAAGGGCTTTTCATTTTTTATTTTTATTTTTTGCCTTTTAACAAACAACTGAATTTTTTAGTGCCACTTCTTTCCAAGAAATATTAAAGTAGCTTACCAACAAACCTGTGGCTCTTAGCTGGTTTCAGAAAGGAAAAGCAGAGGCCAAAAAATGTCTGCAAGAGTCTTGCCTAAGAATGAGAGCTTGTCTCTGAAGCTTGCTTTCATCTCTGTGTATCGTAGGAAGACTGTAGACCTTAGAGTCAAATAAATTAGGATAGAATCTCAGCCTTGCCATCTATAACCTGTGTGGTCTCAGTAAGTCAAGAAACATCATAGAGCTGTATTTTCTTCATCTATAACATACCTCACATGTGCTCACGTGCACACACACATACGTACACACATATGCACACACATACACTACAAATATTAGTTCTTTTCTTCATGTTCTTTTTATACCTCTGTTAGAGGTCTTATTATACATTACTGTTACGTGACCATATCTTAGATCTTTCAGGATCTGGAAAGTTGGTCACCGTTCTTACTGTAAGAAATGTACTTGTCTGTCTCCCTCTCCTTGAAGGGAAGGGCTGTGTCTTATTCACCAATGTCCTTAATCCTGGCACAGTGTCTGGCATGTAGGAGATATCAATATATTGTTAAATAAAGCCCTCACTCTTTTTCAGAACTATTCAACAAGCTATCCTTCACCTCTTTTTTTCAGAGAAGAAAAACAAAACAAAATAAAACAACTCCTTCCAGTTTCTGTTGTAGCTTCCTCACAGAACTGCTTCTCTTGGAAGCTGAAGCCATAGCACTCTGATGGGGTGCAAGGTGAAGAGCTCTGATATCAGGCCCTGTGTTTGAGTTCCAGCTCCTTCACCTACCAGCTGGGTGATCTTCAGACATCAAACGAGGAAATGTGTGTATACTGGCCAGGTCAGGCCTGGCTCATGGGACATTTTGTCTCTGATCTATGCCTTTATCCTACCTAGATTGCACTCTTAGGTATAAAAGTGATCCCTTTGACAGCTGATACCTCCTAATCCAACATTGCTCTATCACCCAGTCACTCTACTTTGCAATCTTTTCCGTTTTCCTCACATTTAATTTTTCTTTTTTGTTGTTTGTCTTCGCTTTCACAGGGAAATCGAGTTTGATAATTGCAAAGCTGGTTTCTGTGGAGGTTCTGGCTGTACCAACAGCACTGCAGCAAAAAAAAAAAAAAAAAAAAAAAGATATTTACTACCTTCCTTTCAGTTTTGTTTCTTAAGAGTAAACCTGAATTAAAAAGACCGCCTGAGGAGATTCCCCTGTCTCTCAAATTGCTGGGGTGCAGGGTATGGCATTGGCTCAGAGACAAATTAACTGTCACCTGCTCTTCAAAACACCACTGTCTGGGACTTCTGAATATTCCTTCATTTGCAACAAACTGGCTAATCACTTGTCCCAAATCAAAGTGGTTGTGAATGTTTTGAGAGTTAGTGTTCAACAGTTGTGAGTTTAAAAATAGATCGAATTCCTTCATTCTCCCTTCTAGTATTTCATGCTAAAGAACAGGCAAAGAGAAACACACAGAAGGGGAACATGAACGGGTTTGTTCATCTTAACAAGACTCATTCATCTAATACTGAACTCACATAGCAGTTGCAGCCACCCAATGTTTCCCTTTCCCTCTCCCTGCCCCTCTCTCTCTTTCTTTTTCTTTCTCTGTATCTCCTTCTTTCCATTCTTCTCTCTACTGCTGCCTAAAATATAAAAATGGATAAGAGGAAAATATGAGGAATCATAAACCTGAATGTGGCATTTGACTATGTGACATAGTTGGAGCTTGGGAAAATGCAAAAGTGTTTATGACATTCCACTATCTCCTTTTCCCTAACCAAGGTCCTTACCTTCATATAAAAGCCTGCTTCCAGGAATAATGTTTATAAACTCACATTATAGTAAAAATGATTGATGGTAGGAATTGGTGTATTTTTTATTGTATTTTTATTGTCATCACTTTTAAAAGCCAAAAGACCTCAAGCGTTTAACAATGATTATTAGATAGGAGTTAGAAGTATTTTGATGCAAGAAGTCCTACCAAGAGTCCCTGAAACTGCATCTCAATTACCCATAGAAGAAAATAATTAAAACAGTCATCATTCTTTTTTTCCCATCTAACTTTATTGGAAAAAAAATACATAAAAATAAAGCTTAATCAAAATATTATAACTTAAAACGTCTTCAAAAACAAAGCATACGCACTGGTTTCAAACAGAGAGTTCCACACTGTCACTTGTGAAATAAATATAGTATGTCAAGAATAGTAAGACTATGGCCAGCAATGCATATATAAGCCCATATAGAGAGCCAGTCAGAGCTCCTTCTGGGACAAGTCCCCACCATTCAGAAGGGCTTTTAGTGATACCTGGGGGAACTTCAGGGTGCATAGATTCTGTGTTCTCAGAGAAACAATGGAATACATGATGGTTTTGAGTAATTAAGATTTGGACAAAATATCTAGCATTCGGGAGTCCTAAGCTTCTGGGTGAAACAGAGAAGTTGGGACAAAATGATTAACACTAAACATCCAATTCCAAGGAAAATTGAGTAAGGAAGGGCTCAAAATGTCAGAAACAGCCTCTGATATACTATGATTGCTCTGTTCATGGAACAAAGGAAAAGAACTAATTTAGGTGGTTGGCCATGTCAAAAAAGGCTAGCCCTTTATGCAGAAGTAGGAGAGACAAAAAAATGTGAACTTAATTATAGCTGCCATTTATTGACTATTTTCACTGTGCCTGGCAGTTTACATGTTTTACCTCACTTACTTCTCTTAACTACCTTAAAGTTGGGTGCTATTATTACCCCCTTTTTACAGCTGAAGAAATAAGACTCAGATTAAGCGATAGGACTAAGATACAAATCCACTTCTTCCTATTGTGTTTTCTCTACTCTTTTGATTGTTAAGTTGAACTGACACCCAGCTTAGAAGCAGTGAGTATAAAGGAAGATGCTGGACAGTGAGGAGAACTGGAGTGTAGCTGTGGTCTTGTGAGGAAGGGGGTGGCAGGGCAAAGAGGCTGTGCAGGGGCAGTCCCTAAACAGTTGATTGCTGCGTCCAGCAAGAGGTAAATCCTGCCACGTCCAGCGCAGCCCTGGAAAATAATCCTGAGTGGGAACGGTGGGAAATTGAGAAAAGAAAGACAGAAACTTGGGATCGGGAGGCCCACTATCCACTGATAGTGGAGTAGAGAGTGATTTTATTTTTGCAAGTTGCTTTTATACAAGAGCATACATTTGCTGGCTAAAATGAGATTATCCCCACCTAACCTCCACATCCTACTATAATCATTTGCATTTCCGTAGGGTAACCCCCACCCTACACAGCCTGCTAAAATCATTTACATTTCAACACTCGCATTGTTCTTCGATCAGTTCCTACTTCCCATTCTTAGGAGGTTTCCTGCAGGTGAGACAACCCTTGGTTGGCCTCAGATTGCAAGGACCTTGTCAGCTTGCAACCTGCTCTCCACAGTTGATAATGCCCAGTGTTGCATGTCATGAGCATAAACACAGATGCTACATGAGCATAGACACAGGATGCTACCTGAGCATAAAAGAGGGCACCTAACCTGACCTAGAGCAAAGAAGAATGTCTCTGGAAGCCAGCCGGAGAGAGGATAAAGTGCCCCAAATGGAGGAAACAGCTGTGGCAGGTCTCAGAGGCAATAGAGATCATGGGGGCTGCAAGAATTTTGGTTCTGTCAGAGAGCAGAATGCAGGGGAGAGAGGAACCCAGGTCCCTGGGCTTGGTGATCTCTGCTTGACATTATCCCAGAGGCAATGGGGAGCCCCTGAAAAGCATTAAGCAGTGAAACTTTTTAAAAAGTATTTAAAGAACTTGAGTGCTGTAATTTTGGCTTGAGTGAGATGGATCTTAGTGTTACCCACATAGAGAGAGAACACAGGTGTAGTCTGTTAGTTTGAGGTGTAAGCTCTCCAGGTGATGTCGAGAGTGGAGTTAATCTTAACAGTCTCCTATTTTCCCACACAATGCCTTTCTGAAATTCTCATTAAATATGCAAGGGACCAATATTATTTTACTGTTTCTGGAAAATTTTGAAAAAGAAACCCCTAAACATATTTTGTGCTTAAGATATAATTTCAATTTTGTTCTTTCTCTTCTAGATTAAACAAAGTTAACTAGCTGAAGTCTAATTAACTCTTTTTTTGATGTCAATGACTTGCCCCTTGAGTCTGCTCAGTAATTCCCATGGCTTAACTCCATGAAAGTGATGAGATCTGCACTTCTCGTCATTAATATTATCACTATTATTTTCCAGTTTCCACTAACTTTCCCAAAATAATAAAGGCAAATAATGAAATTGGAGAATTTGGTGACTACCTCATAAGTTGCCTTCAGCTCTCAAGTAAATGGCTACTTCTGGGAGGTCGTCCCAAGGTGCCTGTGAGTTGGGTGCTCTTTCATGTGTTACCATAAAGCAGCACCTGTACTTTCCCTGTGCTGTACTCCTCACACTTTTGCTATAACAGCTTGTTCACTTCATTTAAGATTATCTTTCTGTCAAAACAGGAACCCATTGCCTTCTTCTTGATTACATTCTCAAGACTTGGCAGAGTTCAGTCCATCTGGAATGAATGAATTACTCCATGAAGTACGTATCATCATCCCCATTTCAAAGATTAAAAAACAAGCTTAGATAAGTTAATATTTGCTAATGATGAAATACTGGTGAATGGTTGGAATCAGGACTGAACCCAGTCTCTCGAACCTTGAAGTCAATCCTACAGCCCTACTAATTATCTCTGACTACCAGTGACTATTTTGATGAGGAATTTTTAACTAATTTTAACTTTAAAAGAAAAAATCCCACCAGTGAAAGGAATAGGCAGACATATTTGTGGCAAGTTCAGCTTCCCCTACTGAACACCTGTAGTGTTCATATGAGATAACGGTGAGGACACCTGAGAGTAGTCCCACTGAGTCTCTGCTCTGCAATGTGGCTCCACTGTTTCAATCTATGACCAAATGTTAAATAATATCACTGAGAAGTTGCAGTAGGTAGTATGTTCCACGTGCATGCCCTATAAGGGATTTGGGAACATAGTAATTCTCAAAATGTGCTCTGTGGCCCTGAGTCCAAGTGAATTAGAAAAAAAGAGTAGGAGGCCCCTCCCTCACCTGCTTCAGTCTTTGTTCCAATATGCTCTCCTTAGGGAGGCTGTCCCTGGACACCCCACTGGACCTTAGCATCCATTACTCCCTTCTCTGCTTTGTTCTCCTCCTTAGCACTTATCACTGTCTAGTTAATAATTCATTTTGCTGAAGATATGTTTTGTTTATTGTCAGTACTTCCCACTAGAACGTAAGTTCAACAAGGGCAGGGAAATGCATTTGTTTTCTTCGACATTTCCCCATTACCTGGAGCAGTACCTGAGACATAGGTCCTCAGTAAATATTTATTGACCGAGCTGTGTTTATCACACTATCAATGATATTTTGATATCACACTATCAAAGAGATAAGTAAAAGGTTATTGATAATAACAGCCTGGTGAGTGAGAAAATCTGTTGAATTTGATTTCAACTGATGTAACAGTGTCTCAGTCCATTTGGGCTGCTATAATAAAATACCATAGGCTGGGTGGCTTATAAACAACAGAAATTTATTTCTCACAATCTTGGAGGCTGAAAGTCCAAGATCAAGGCACTGGCAGATTTGGTATCTGGTGAGGGAAATTTCTGGTTCATAGACTGCCATCTTTTCTCTGTAACCTCACATGGCAGAAGGGAGAAGGGATATTTCTCAAGCCTCTTTTAAAAGGTCACTAATTCCATAAATCACCTTCCTTCTAAAGGGTTATGTTTCCTAATACTATCACCTTGGGGGGTAGGATTTCAACATATGAATCTTGAGAAGGGGCAAGGGACACAAACATTTCAACCATAACACCCAGGAAGGGTGTTCTGACATACTGCCCAAGGCATGTAAACAAAAAGCACGCTAATGGAGACCTTTGCCCAATTCTGATTGGCTGCTGGGTACCTGTGTACCCCTCCTATCTATACAGTCTATTCTGCTCGTTTTCCTGGTTTCCAAAGGGTGCCATAAAAAATTTCCATGAGAAAGTTAAAATAATATAATTTCAAATACTTAGAGGGCTAACACTATATTACTCCCACTTGGTTTCCTTTCCATTGGGTTAGGAACAATACTCCCTCAGATCTTCACTCTGCTTCACAGACACACACATGGAAAATTCCCCATTGATTATTGGGGATTATTTTATACAGAGTGTGCCACATGTTTGATGCTTTGCTACATCCTTCTCCTCTTCTCCTGAACTCATCATGCTTCTGGCAGCCACTGGGGTTAGGATTACAGGTAAAATAAAAATGTCTCCGAGCATGACAGAGAAGGAAAAAAATGAGGGGGAAAAAAAAAAAGACAAAGAATGAGGGCAGGGCAGACGTAGAGAAGAAAAAACAAAAATGATAAAGATTATGAGAACACAAGCAGCTTTGGCTGTTCAGAAGATGTGTGGGAGCAAAGGTAAAGACCAAGGTGGGAATACAGAGGGGCAGACCCTGATGCACCAGTCACTGACACTTTTGTAATTTTTTTATATATGAAAATCATTTTCATTTCTATGATCTCATTTTGCATATCACAACCACTCCGGTGAATGGCACATTCTTTTTCTACTTTACTGATGAGAAAACCAAAGCATGAAAAGTTTTAGTGATTTTCTCAAGGTCACAAAATTCTAATTTGCTCCACATTCAAAATAGGCTTTTTATATCACACAGCAAAATTCAGTAATTGCTTTTCTAGCATTTCCGTTTGTAAGCTAATACCATGTATAGTCTATCAGGCCACATACATACTTTCTTTTATTTTATACTTGGATCATATGAATATTTCAGTGTTTTTATTTAGCTACAACTTCTCTAAATTTTATTGCTCATGTTTAAGCATTTGACTAAAATATGGCATAACTGCTCCTCTTTTTAAGGAGTTCGAAATGTTTTTCATGGACGGAAATATGTCATGTGAATAAAGATGAAAGCAGCTTTGTTGTACTTCTCTTCTGGGAATCTTTCTAGAGATATTACTAAAGTCAAGAATAGGTCAGAAATGAAGAAAAGATAGGAACATAAAGAATAGCTTTCATGGAAAATTGACATAATTCTTTTTAAATTTACAATTTCCACCTGATGATAGATCCCCAGCCACGGTAGGATTTTGACGCAACTGTGATTGATGTCAGCAGGTCCAGACAGTGATATTTTCTTACAAATTTAATGAACATGTATAAAGCTGATTCAATGGGAGCAGCCCTGGATTAAATGGAGTCAGAAGATATAAAAGAAAGATGCAACCTATGAAGGGTTTTTTGACCAGCTAGTGATTGAAATTCCACTGAGATGAGTTGTTGCACACCCACGACATGTGAGTTTCTCTCAATGCCATCATGTCACGCCTGCCTTCCACAAACCCTGAGTGGAATGGTTTAGGGGATAGGGACTGTTTCTGTTGCAAGAAGAGGATATCTGGAGTGACCAGAAGGCTACCCCAACTTTGCACCCAGGCCTTCCATATCAAAGTAAAGAGCTCCTGTCACTAACCCAGACAGGAAACAGGTAGAGGATAATTGAGTCACAGCCTAAAGTTGGAACACAAGTCCAAGGTGCACATTCATGTTTTCTTCAATGGTACAAGAACTGAGAATGAGGACAAGAGTTGTGTGGGTTATAATGGGTTATGTTTCATAGAGAAGACAAAATATGAACATTTTAGTGTTTCTTTAACAAGTGAAGTGGTGCAGAAATATTTCTGAGGAGGAAACACCTTTTTCATAGAGAGTTTGCTTAACTAGTTAACTGAACTTTTCTTTCTGGGCTAAATGTAGTCACTTCTATTTTATATCCTGAATTGTCTCTCTCTCCTGGTGGAGACATGTGAGCACTGCCACAGGCCTGGAATGTCCCAAGAGGGTAAGAATAGCCCACAATGAGAGATGACTCCTGCTGTCTTCTGGTTACTGCAGTTGTCAGGAATGCTTTTCCTTAGAGGCAAACAGCTCCAGGACGTCTCAACTTGGAGACAGAAAAACTGACCTCTTGCTCCTGGGCTCAAATCTTTCCTTTTATATCTCCAGCTCTCACTTTTAAGTCTTTTGTAGCTAAGATACATTTATTACTGCAAAGATTTCCCTCTGCCTTGGAGATCACAGGCTTTCAACAGTTCCAGCAGTGTTAAGACTGCGACATTCTGGAAGCATGGACCGTTTGGACTTGCTGGGGTTCCTCATCATTACATTAAATTGCAACATGACCATTGTGGGTGAGTATAGGAAACACCCGCAGAGCTCTTATTCTGTTTTTCATTTTCATAGGTTTGCCTGTCCTATCCCCAGGAGAAAGGCCTAAGTTCTGCTGGAGCAAAGAGAGCTATGGGTTCAAGATTCTTCTAATTGCTCCTCAGTTCCACCAACATTTAAGGAAATCTTGAGTGTGCATGTGTTTCTCTCACAGGGCCTCTTCACTCTGACATTCTGGTGCTGAATCTGAAGACTGAAGTAGATGAACGAGGTGGTGTTGTATAACTCTTCTCTGGCCACATTACCAGGAAAAGGAACAATACAGTTAACGTTAAAGAGAAATTAGTGTCTCAATTATGCTTTCTTCTTGTTCATCTATTTAGGGTGTAATCTTGAAGCTTAATTTGTAGAGATTAGCAATTTCTCTTGTGTGCTTTAAACCAAATCCCAATTTTAGTTTTTTCTTTTTTTTTTTTTTTTTTAATTTTTTAGGTGAGGCAACCTTTGGTAGACCTCATAGTTTGCAAGGAACTTGTCAGCTTATAATCCCCTTATTTTTTTATTTGTTTACGCCTACAGCACCAAGTTTAGTTACTTTTTTAACAAAGAAAATAATAAGGATTTCTGAGTTTAGTGCAGACAAGTCAAATGTTTTTAGAGGCATAAACGTCCTCGAAAAAGGGATTGAGAAAAGGGTTAAAATATGTCCACAAAGTCATTGATATTTCTCTAACTTGTTATTTTCTAGAATATAAACAAAATCATTTTGGTCTTAAAAGTTTGAGTCAATGACTTTATTATGTAATGATATATTTTAACTGCCTTCATTTATAATAAAGTTTTATTTTTCTGTTTTCAGGTGATGTTTTCTGTATCTTATCACAAAACAAAATATTAACAAATTATTTTGACCTAGTCTTAAATATGTTCCAAAATAGTTTGCTCATGACATGAAAAGAGGACTTTTGAAGTTATTTTGATTCCCTGGCTTGGTCATATTTATTCAGAATGAGTTGAAAAAAGACAAACCTCATTAATTCATAACAATTGAAATAGGGGAAAAAGAATTCTGAATTACTGAAAACTCTGAGAAATTGAAGGTTCGTAAAGATATCTGATTTCAAGGACCATAAAGAAACATTACATACAAACCCCATTATTAAATTAGGTCTTCCGGACCATTATCATAAAAAAAAAAGTGAACTTAACAGTTTTATCAGCTATACAGAGTTACAGGAATGTTCTAACATTCTTTTAAAAGCTTATCTTCCTAAGAAGAGTAAGATCTTTTTTGCTTATTAATTTGCTCAGCTCAACTTTCTTTCTAGATCTTTCAGTCCAGGAGACATTACCAAAGGTCTGAACTAGCAGTCAGAGTAAACATTTTTAGTATCTATCCTTCTTTAAAATCTGCTAATCTCAAAGCATTTCACAATGTGAACAAGTAGTTCACAATGTGTCTGACACATTGAAAATGCTCAATAAATATTTGTCAGTTGTGCTAACTAGCTGATACCGTTGCTGTTACTAAAATGCATGCTTATGGACTTCTCACTTCACTCTCAGCCCCAGTAAATAAACACTATTGTTAGGAGGAAGTATGTTTGGATGATGGTGACGATGCCCGTCCTCCTCCTCTTTTTCAGGGAAGATCTGGCTTATCTTCATGATCTTGCTGAGGATGGTGGTGATTCTCGTGGCCGGGTCCCCTGTCTACCAGGACGAGCAGGAGAGGTTTGTGTGCAACACTCTACAGCCAGGGTGCGCCAATGTCTGCTATGATATTTTCTCCCCTGTGTCTCACCTTCGCTTCTGGCTGGTCCAAAGCATTTCTGTCCTCCTCCCTTCTGCGGTTTTCAGTGTCTATGTGCTGCACAAAGGATCCGAGCTCGTCGCCCGGGAACCTTTCGAGCCAGATGGCTGTCCCGGGTGCCAGGACCACGCTGACTCGAGCCCTGGGGATAATCGCTGCCTGCTGCCCTGCAGAGAAGGGCGCAGCCTGTTGGTGCCAGATTTCTCCTCAGGCTACATCGTGCACCTCTGTCTGAGGACCCTGATAGAGGCAGCTTTCGGGGCCTTGCATTACCTCCTCTTCGGATTCTCGGTCCCTAACAGGTTCTTCTGCACCCACTCTCCCTGCTCTGGCGCGGTGGACTGCTACGTCTCTCGGCCCACGGAGAAATCAATCCTGATGCTCTTCCTCTGGGCGCTCAGCGCACTCTCGATGCTGCTCAGCGTGGCCGACCTACTCTGCAGCGCGCGCAGGAGGACGCTCGTGGGACCCGGCAGCGCAGGGAGGAGGGCGGATCCCGCGGCTCCCACAGCGCGGTGGGAGGAAAGGGCGGCGCTCGCGCACCCTGGCAGGTGGACCGGAGGGCAAGGTGCCCACAGCCCCAGTGGTCAGTCTGCTGTGTCCCGGCAGATAGAGCTTCAAGATGAGGACGAGAGTGAGGGGCTGTCTTCAGCCAGCGACAAGCTGCCTAGGGCTCGCACAAAGCCTAGGGGCAGGCCCCTCAGAGGGGACCCCCAGGACCCCAGCAGCGAGCATTCCTTAACATTCTGCAGTCAGTCGGCCCGGCACTCTCCGTCCAGTCCGCGGCAGCCCCATGCCGGGCCGGCGGGCACTGGGAGCGCCCCGCTCCTGGGGACCAGAAAGTCCGAATGGGTGTGAGGAGGGCGTCCAGGCAGTGCAGCGACCGACGCTTCAGTACTGGCGCCACCATTCTGTCCAAAAAGAGACGCGGGGCCGAAGAAGATGAAGCATCACCTTGACATGTGGGAAATTTTATCTCCACAATGTTCCTAGAGAATGTTAAATGTTCTCTTACATTATTAGGCTCATTTACTGTTTTAATGTTTTCTGGCGAATTATTATGATTTTTTTTTGGTTTCTTTGTTTTTCTACTTTGATAAAAGAGGCATTTTCTGCATGTCATCGATAGAGAGATATTAGTTTAACTTCTCGAAACCCCTTTAATAAAATTAATGCTGATTGCATTGTGATCTTCCACTTTATACTTCATTGTGTTATAGGAGAAATGACGAATGCAGAAAATATGGCTAGTAAATAATTGGGGCCTTTGGGGGCATCTTCTGTGGTTATTGCATGTGGGTAGAAGGTGCACAGGATGTGGAGTGGGTCCTGGCTTGCTTGGTTGTTCCTGTGTGTGTCTCTGAGTGGCTGTCCTTACTGAGTAGAGGCAGAACTTGTGCTGTTGATGAGTGGCTGTGGAGTTGTCCCATGTTTTCTAGGCTGGGTTTTGTCTGTGTCCGTTAGAGAGTTGTACAATTCAGGTTGTCCTGAGAGTCTTCATGTTTCAGTGGAACAGATGAGAAACACTGGGAGTATTGAGGCTTCACAGTTTGTGCTCCTGCTTTCTGTGCATAAACTAGAAACAGCTGCCTCTGCTTGTGGTACGGGCTGCCTATAAGCGCCTCTCTGCACTTTTCTGCATTGCTCTGGTTTGTGTGACTCTGTTACAGCCTCAATGCTGCCTTTAACTGCCTGATAGGAGGATGCTTTGTAGTAGAAAGAGCTACTATGGGACAGGATAAACCTGCAAACTATCATCAAGAGAGGAGAAAGAACCATCTGGTATACTTTCAGAATTTACAAATATAAATATCCTCTGGTCCCCAAACACAAAATGGTCAAGGAAGAGGAATTGCCTTCGCCCATTCAAATAATAAAAAAAGATGAACAAATGAACTCATGAAACCAATGGAAACTTTTAATCGTTCTAAAGAAAACTTTGACAGTGAAATATCTACCAGGATTGAGAATAACATCCTACTTGATATATCTGCAGGATGTCAAAGCAATTGGTTAAAAATGAAAATAATCATTCAAAATTGGTTTAGACATAAAGTTATTTGAATGATTGTACCTATATTTAACATATACAGTCTCTCTCTTCTCTCTCTTCTCTCTTCTCTCTTCTCTCTCTCTCTCTCTCACCCATACTCAATTCATTGAAACCGTAAGCCATAACTCAGATCTTTTTCTTCAGCACTTGGATCAATGTCTACATACAGCAAGTGCTCAGTACATGTGATTTTTAAGTCTGATATTCCCAAACTATTCAGGAGCAAATCTGCTCTTATCCCTTTCAGCATGCAATTATGGTGGGCTTCTCAAGGTTGGGCATAGTCTTAAGAGATATAAGGATTCTCTGAGGCTTCATTACTAGTTCAAAAGTAAGCTCCACAGTCCCCTCAAGCACCCCCAGTATTAGCATTGATAATATTGAGTAATGGAATCAACTCGGTATTGATGATGTGTGCTCATGCAGGATGCCCAGATAATAGCTGGGAAAAAAAGGTGGCAATGCTGAGCTGGGGTTTCCTCTCGGCCATGCCCCCAGTGAGAACTAGGCAGATCCATCTTTCTCCTACTGGAGTTCATGCTCAAGTTTAGGTTTATAAACAAGTGTGATTTTATTTGGATGGCATTGGGAAGGGCTGCTTTGGCTTCTCTGCTGATATCCACAATCTCACTATCAGAGAGTCAGAGCTTTTGAGTTTGTTCCTTGGAAAAATGTTCATACTATTCAGAGCAATGGGTACTTAGAGGGAAGCAGAGGGATAAGTTCACTGTTACTTAGAAGGTCATTTCATTCCTCTGGGCCTAATTTTCCTTCTCTGAGTGACAAAGTACCCAGACTAGTTGATTCCTTAATACTCTACAAGTTTAGGAATCCACCAATGAGATGTGCAACTGTCAGTCATTTTAACCTAATAGGGTTAATTTATTAGGTCCTTCCAGCCTACTAACTGCCTAAGCACAGGTTTTGATAAGATGAACGTGGTCAAAACAAAAGAGGCCTACATGTCCTGGGAAGAGCTGCATGGGAAAGTGATGGGGAAACCATGAGGGGACTCTGAAGACAATTCACTGACTTCACACTCTATTGAGTGATGGCAGAGGGCTTAGGGGACAGAACTGATGTGATGTAGTCCTGTGAGGAACAAGCTTGCAGATGAGGCTTTGAGTGTTCTAAAATCTGGTTGGCTGTGTTAGTTTAACTGTGAATGCATTGTCAGAACATGAAGAGGAAGGCAACCCTTTCTCTTCTCTTTGCTCTCATGCAAGACACTGCAAATCTCCCCCAGTTTTGTAGCTATTCAGAAAAACCTGTGGCTATCAATTTTCTTTTTCAAGATTTTAATTTGCTTCTATGTCTCTTTGACACACTGGATAAATGAAAAATGGTTGATGGGTTTGTACCCATACTCCAGAGAGTTACTGGATTGTCATTGCCTAAGTCGGAGATAGTGGCAAGTTAAGGTAATTATAGCTACTGTAACAGGAAAATGCCAACCTTAGCCACTTAACAGAAGTTTCATAAAATGCAAAGTGAGTGTTCCTGATTGATGGGCAGATTTCCTCTGGGCAGTGACTCAGGGATCCTTTCCTCATCTTCCACTGATGGGGCTAAGATTGCTGTGTCAGGGGCAAAGCCAGTGCCATAGGTCAGACCTGGAGAGGACACCAGCACACCTGGCCACATTCTCCTTCAAAAAGTCAGTCTCGGCTGCTCCAGGACCTGTTAAAGGCAGCCTAATTACGTGCCCAGAAAGAAGGAGGAAAAATTTGGCCAACAACTAGCCAGTGTTTGCCTTGGGCAGCAAATATTTTCTGGGCACCTGACCCATAAGAGGCATTTAATAGATCTTTAGTGGCCAACGCACTAGTCTCAGAGGAGGGAAAGCTAAGCAAATATGTTAGCTTAGGTCCTTGGATCCATTGAGACTGGAGAGAAGGGAAAGGAGGTGACAGTTTGAAAAAAACTGCCTGAACTGAGCCTAGGATCCAAATCTCTTATACTCAGGGAGTGTCCTCTTAAATACAATCATTTCAAATAAGAAAGGATCTTAGTTGGTTTAAGTGTGTGTATGCATGTATCTTTGTTTCTCTCTTCAGTCTTTGCACAGTATGAAAAGTTCATTAGATATTGTTTAAGACTAACTTTCCAGGAACTTTAATTTAGAAACCTTCCCAGGTTAGTGTCCAGGTGGATCCTCAGGTGGTCCAACAGTGGTGGGAACCCACTGGTGGAATCCAAATGCTGAACCAATATGTACTGCAGCTGACTGCCTGCCGAGATAAACACAAAAGATTTTGAGAATCAATGAGATTATGATTGTGCTTCGCCAAGAAAAGTATTATTTACAGAATTAATAAATGCCTTTTTTTTTGTAGGATTTGCAATCTATTATGAGAACCTATTTCAAATTTTCTGACTGTAAATTTGGTTTTGGGCAAGAAATGATGAGGATGATGGTGCTTTGTAGATGAGGAGAGGGGCAGCTGGGCTTCTCAGGTACAGACTTGCCAAGTATCTCTTACAATGGAAATGCCTGCCACCCGTATCTTCAGTGTTCTGAACCCTCCAGGGACTGGGTTAGCAGCAGAGTCTGTAAATCCTGTTGGTTCTATTTTGGTTATGCTGTGGGATAAATGCTTCCTAAAAATGAAATAGATGTCTCTCCCCTATTGAAATATATGTATACATATATATATATATTTTTTCTCTCCTGTCAGTCATAGAGCCAATCTCTTCCTCTGTGCTGAGATCTAAATGAGATATATAAATGACAGAAAGTAGAGCCGAAAGAAGTGACTAAATTTTCTCATAAGCTGAAATCAGGTGAAATGAATTTCATGGAGAATTCAGGAAATTATAAGTCAAATGCAAAAACTAGATGTTAGTAACAAGAGTTCCCTTTTTCCCCAGACAGGTGTTGTAGAGAAGTACACGCTATGTTTATTTATTTTTGTTTTTTTAATTTTTATTTTTTTAAATTAAAATTATTTGGGTGATATGGGTTAATAAAATCATATAGATTTTAAGTGTACAATTCAATAATACGTCATATGTGTATTGTATTGTGTGTTCACCACCCAAAATTAAATTTCCTTTCGTCACCATATATTTGATCCCCTTTATCCTTATCTGCCTTCTTCTTTCCCCGTTTCCTCTGGTAACCACTAATCCTCTGTCAGTGTCCACAGGTCTCTATTTGTCATGTTTGTTGCTTTCAGTTTTTTATCTACCATATAAGTGAAATTATATGGTTCTCAATTTTTTCTATCTGATTTATTTTGCTTAGCATGATAATCTCAAGATTCATCCTTGTTGTCGCATATGGCAGTATTTCATCTTTTCTTATGACTAATATTCCATATATATATATATATATATATATATATATATATATATATATATATATATATACACCACATATTTTTTATGCCATTATCTATTGAAGGATACTTCAGTTGTTTTCATGTCTTGACCATTGTAAATGCTATAAACATTGGGGTGAATGTATCTTTGGAAATAAAAGTTTTCAAATTTTTTGGGTATCCAGAAAAGAGATTGATGGGTCATATGGTAGTTCTAATCTTATTTTTTTGAGGAACTTCCTTACTGTTTTCCATAGTGGTCGTATCAATTTACATTTCTACCAGCAGTGTATGAAAGTTCCTTTTTCCCCACCACCTCTTCAACATTTGTTATTGTAAGGTGGTATCTCATTGTGGTTTTGAGTTACATTTTCCTAATAGCTAGCAAAGTTGAGTACATTTTCATATGTCTGTTGGCCATTTGTATGTCTTCTTGAGTCTGTTCAGGTTCTTTGCCCATTTTTTATTGGATTTTTTCTTTTTTTATTGTTGACTTGTGTGAGTTCTGTGTATATTTTGGATACTAGGCCCTTATAAAATAGTAAGTGATTGTACAGAATGTGCTTACGTGGCCATGACGTTGATTGAACATTTACTTCTGTGACCATCTTTACACCAAAAGACTCCCCTGTTCATCACCTGTGTAACACTTGGTGGTTCTCTCCCTTTAACCCTACCTGCCCCTTCCTCTAGAGTGGCTTCTTGGTCTTCACACTGCCCTGTAAGTGTTTTATCAATAGGCTGAGAAATAAGATCTCAAATCAATGAAGCTAAATCAATTTTTACTGAGGCTCAGTTCTGCACCTAGCATGTCATCTCTTGCTTCTGTTTCTTTCTATAAAGCTAAAAAAACTCCCAACATATTACATGAGAGGCCAGCAAACTAGTGGGAGAAGTTCTAGTGCAAAGTCACTGTTCCAGTGCCACTGTTCAAACAATTCTAATTTCTATGAACTTTACTTTTCTCAGTGCTATAATGGGCATAGGACTGGGTGGGTTTGCTGGGAATTTCAGATGGGATAATGGACATGTCCAAACATTTGCACAAGAAGGAAAATATCCATAGACTTAAGAATGCTCCAGCCTTCATCTTCATCCTTTCTGACCAGCAGAGGCCTCTTTGGACCATATTTAGGATGCAATATCTATAAGCATCGAAACGTTAATTTATTTCTGGTGGTATTTCTTGACTATTTTCATTCTCCTCTTTTCTTGCTTATCTCTGTCCCCAAAAAGAAGGATTTAAGAACTCTCAGTAGCAGATCTAGGAATTGTATTAGGTTGCTTTAGATGACAGAAAGTATGAGAAATTAGGGATAATGGAGAAATCATGGGCAATCTGGCCTCATGGGAAGGAGGTAATTTAACAAGACAAGAATTCATCTTCTTTTGGTTGTGTTGCAGCCCCTTATTTCTAATTTTTATTTTTGCTCACAAGTGTCTGATCTTGTCCTATCCTATGGCTTTTTACATGATCATGCTGCAACTGCAAAGGTTTTTCTCAAGATGAAGATTTGTAATAAAAGATGACAGCTGAGACAGACAATGGTGGTACTGGGTAGATATCGCAAACCTTAGGGTGTGACTGCTTAGGAAGCTATCTAGTGGTGCCAGGCAAACACAAATATTCTCTCTTCCTTCATTTGAGATTCCTTCTTTTAGCTGTTTACTAAATAGCTACAAAAATTCCCTTTTAGCTGTACCATATTAGATAAGGTATTTGCAAAGCTGCATGAAGTTTCCCCCCCTTCATTTAAGAAATAATGTGTTATTTTATGTTTAATATTTTTTTTCTCCTGGTCTTGTGCTTTAGAAAGTTAAAGTGCCTTTGATCTCAAAAATAGTACTTGGGAGGCAATTAAATATCTATAAATTGGCCTTTCTTACCTGGGATATTTGATTTGAAAAAAACCTCAGGCATAATTAAAGTTGATACTAAGTATCTAGTGCCATTTCTTTCAGAAATGAAAATTGAGTAATTTTATAGAAATGATTTGTGAGATTGGCTGTTAGAAGGAAACAAAGCCTTATACTAAAGTAAGTTCATCAAATTTTGTCATGTGCCCAAAGTAGTTCTTTGGAGATAACTTAAGACTTGTACTCCAGGGGCAAAGAAATATTTCTATTCTCTCACTAGCTTAAGTCTCTGAGCACATTAGTGTTTTTTTGTGTATCTTCATGTACTCGTTTATTTAAAAAAAAAATTTACCTTTTTACCCAAGAATATGATATTTATTGTCAGAGTGAATCAAGGGGATTTTACCCTTTTAGGGGTAAGCTAAGTTTAAATATTGACAATTACTCATTATGTTCATGTATTTATTGAGCATCTTTTATATGTCTGGTACTTATACAAGGCATGGGACAAGTTACAAGAGAAAGATAAAGCGAGATCATCCATGTGTTTGAAGATCTCTTTTGATGAGAAATGGGGAGTAAATGAGGACAACATATACTTAAAAATTAAATTTCGTGATTCAGATTTAAATATTTCTCCATAAAATTTCTGTTTTTTAAATAGGTAAACCACCATTGAACAGAACAGCAAAAGTTTTGCATAAAGCAAAAGAACTGGGCCACCTCCCTTTCTTAGGGGATGGAAGACAACAGGGCCTTTAGTGTCATCCTTCATCACCTTCTGTGATCCTTGGCTTCCTCCAGGTGCCTCTCCCTCAGGTACCTGCCTCCTCACTGCCCTGTCTGACCCTGGCTCCTAACCCACACTTCACCGCCCAGGAAGCCACTCCCCCCAGTACTGACCTCAGCATCGTGGAATCTTTGATCTGACAGGAACTTTAGTGAATCAAGTTTAACTAGTTCATGTTATACCTGAGGACTGAAATTTCAGGAAGGTAAGGTAACACATCTAAGATAATCTGGTTACTTGGGCCAAGCTTTCTCATTCCCAGTTGGTTTTGGCCCCTTCCATTGCCGCAGGATGCTTTTTTGAAGGTAGTTATCCAAAGTAACTGTTATCCAAGGTAACCCAATACAATTTGTTCACAAAGTTAATGTTCACAATAGTGTAAACTTTCTAAGAGCATTCACAAATTAACAGAGGGTTCAGGGTCCCCATAAAATGAATCTATTAAAGATAGTAATATCTGAGGCAAGGTAAGAGGCCTACTTTAGACCTATAGAAGAACAATGAAATTGGGGTTTGATTACAAATTAGAGGCAAACATTTTTTGAAGTTAAAAAATTATAATAGAAATGTAACAACACAGAAGTTTTACAATAATGCCCCTCTCCTCCCTCTATAGCACAACATCATAACATTTCCTTAGCTTCTTAGGTTTTAAAATTTATAATCATATTGTAATGGTTATAGTCTCCTTTCTGTACTTGCTAATAAATCATATACATTTTCCTGGCTCTCTACTCTTCATACCTTCCAATTTGAATGACTGTAGAATAATCTGTCAAGATGCTGAAAGGGATGGGGAGAAAGGTGATTAAATACACATGGAAATCACCTGGTGTCCCTGTGGCTGGAGGAAGAGGGCATTACTGAGTGCCTACTGAATGCCAAGAGCAAAGATCATGTCATTTGATCATCCCAGTAGCCCTGTGACTACTATTTTACAGATGAGGAAAGTGAGGCTCACTTCTGATTTTCTCAAGGTCACACAGTGGAGGAAACTGGGGTAGGAATTTAGATCTGACTCCAAAAACCTGTATTCTTTTCTCATACCCCACTGCCTCCAGTGAGCTTTTGGCTCATTATGGAGAAAAGTACTCCCTATGCCATAATCAAGTCTTGGCTGACTCAAGGCTTTTTAAACACTCCTTTTCTAGATCATGAATAGAGAGGGGGCATTTATAGTCAAAGAGGTACTATCTTTGTCAGTTGCTGATTTTTTAATCAGAAGAAGATTTTTTGCCTACTTAATTAACTCATCTAGGTGTCTCTCTGATCAGACATGTAGATGTCTGTTTGCACCTGATACTTTATCAGATACCCAGAATCAGTGCTCTGGGTGTTAAATCACTTCAACCACATGTTTTTACACAACTTAAATAGCAAAAATGATGTAAAACAAAATTCAACAAGTCTTTAAAACAGAGGTGTGAAGTAGTATTTCTATAACTCTTGGAATTTTTTTTTTAATTGGGTGGGGCCCACCTATGGCTGATTTTTGAAATTATCCATCAAAAATTCAGCTCCTGATTTAAATATTCAAACCTGCATACCCTTTACAATCTAAATGCTTTGGGATAAGCTGCTCTCCGTATCAGTCAATTATACTTTGGTGAACATGACTAACTGATATGTTAGTAACACCATCTCTAAATGGGGCCAGCATAGGTCTAACAAAGACTCTTTTAAGTTTGACTCAGTCTAAGATAAAGGAGGACATGCAGCCTTTTTTTTTGTGGTAGGATGAATGGGCTGTTGGAAAACTCAGCCCAGGACCTTGCCAATAACCCTGGGTGTATTTCTAACACCAATGCTTTCTGATAAATTGTTACTCATTAGGAACTGCTGGGTCATAAAGCATACTTTCTATGTTATATTTTTTTATACCTCACAGAAATTCTGGTACAGACAAGGCATGTACTCTGTTCTGTATTCCTTTCCTTGGAGTCTTGATAAGTTTGGTTAGCAAAGAGACAAATAATTAATTTCATTATAAGTAAAAGGATTCAGGATAGAACTTGGTACTTGAGAAGGAAATATGGAAGTTATCAAAGAAAGAGGTCTTGAGGGATCTCAAAGTTATATTTCACCTATTGCTCAAAATGGTTCTTGCCCCAAGCCCAGCAAGTTGGTTCTAGATAGGCCCTGGTCCAGTGGAGGATATTATTGGAGATTTTAGAGGCAAAATATAGGTCTGAAGAGTTACTTAAAATAGGAGGTAGAATGGCATCCAAGTTGTTTCAGTAATGTCTTGATTATGCTAGGGAAATAACACTATTGTTAATCCAAATGGACTTAAAACCTTATGTTGTTAACTTGACACTTCCCATACAAGTTAATGAAGAGCTTACAGTAAAACTAAATCCATAACTTTAGAGGTCTAAAGAAGAGTTATTAACCTACTTTAGACTCATCTATCAAAAAAAAAAAAAAATAGAGGTAACTTCAAATGGAATTAGAGCTGCCAGGCCAGAGGAACTGTACTATACATATTATGTCTCAAATCCTGGAATGTTAAAACAGGACAAAATAACCTTGGACTGGGCCTAAGCAACCTTGTTTCCCAAAGAACCATTTTCAAAGATAAGAAGGCAATTATCACAACTGGCCTGAAAATTAAAAACATTCTTTAACATTAACATCACTACGTGATGTTATCTGTACCAATAGAAATGCTTTCCTTTTATTGATGTAATTTTTCCCCTTCCCTCTCTCATAAATACCATCTGAATTAAGGATTCCCAAATTTCTATTCTTATTGATCTCAAACAAATGCTTGCTGTTGCTTTTCGTTTGAAAGGCTTTTTATTTTTAAGTGAGCACACCCTTACTTTATTGAACTTGGAAACATCCGTGTTAGTATTGCACTAATCCTTCTTGAGTTGGCAAAATATAATTGTGTTGGAAAGTCATTAAATTCACCACATTCATCTTTTAATTAGACTAAACTTGGATTTAAAAGATTTGGTGCAATTTGGAAACATTTGATTTTTGGTCCCAGAGTACTAAATCCTTTGAGAATTTTGAAGTGCAAATATACAAATCATAATACAGTGTTAGGTTCTGTTAATCTTAAGAGTATATGAGTCATTTTAAACTTAGAGTATTTTAGACTTAGTCATTTCCTTTGTATGAAATCCAACTTTCCAGCATAAAAATCACAAAGTGTAATTTTTCCAGCATATAGAATTTCAAGTCTAAAATATGAAAACTGTATATGGATGTAATATCGCGAATGTGACTTTTGTTGCAACTCTGACTTAATTTTTTTTGCTTCATCTGTACTTGTCTTCTCATAAAATTTCTTCTCTATTTTTTCTTTCTTCTATTCACTGCTTTAGCTTTACTTTAAGTTCATTTTCTCTATGGACCAGTTAGTTTCACATGAAGAAAGTGTTTACAGCTAAATATGGTGTTCTGAATCTCCTCTCCTATCATGGTAGTTAATGGATACAGTAAATGTAATTCTCTGTGCACAGTAAGTGCTTAACAAATATATGTTGAATGAATGGAATTTTAGAATGGCATAGTTAAAAAAAATTTAAGATAATAGAAATTTTCTCTTTTGAGAAAACATTGTTTTGAATTAACGAAGGGTTAAAGCAGCAATACTTAACTATTATAAATACTTTGGAACTCACAAACATCTCACTGAGGAGTACAACATCTTTAATTTTCTTTTTTTTTGGTAAATAGAGATTTAAAATATATTGTTTTTCTCTCTGTCATGTCATTTGTTTCTCAGAAGAACTGAGTGAGAAGGGCAGAGCAATAATTATTATCCTCATTTCATGGATGATGAAAATCAAGTCCAGAAAAATTAATGAGAGTACAGGCAAATGAAAGTAGGGCAAGAACATAGAAATTCTGATCTTAGTCTAGTTTATATTGTATTTTACTTCACTATTTTCAGGGTGAAGGCAAATTTAACTATGATGTAGAGAGAAGACATGTGAATAAATTAGTGGGGAATTCTGGGAGTTATTAATGCCATTCAATAACATTTCCAGTTTTCTTTTTCTGAGCACATAGTAAGATTATTTCCCTGTACCCTTTAGGGTGCCATGTGGCCACCTGACTTGCTTTGGCCAATGATATATGTGGATATAGAACATATCATTTTCCAGATAGAAACTTTAAGAATCAGTTGATACATTCCTTCTGAAACAATGCAGGGATCATGAAAGCACAGATCAAGGTAAAGCTTTTGCCACCCTGGATCTCTGAGTACCTAAGGTAAATAGAATCCTTTTGCTGACACATGCTAGATATGTATGAGTGATAAATTATTTTTTTGTTATGTTAAGCCGCTAAAATTTTGGAGTTGTTTGTTATTGTAGCAGAACTTAAGTTATTTTGATTGATACAGAAATTAAGGAGCATAAATGGATAAATAATGTATGGATCAGTTAATAAGTGGATGAATGGTTAAATGAATGAATAAATGGATGAAAATAATCACTGGTGACTAGATGATGTCTAAGAGATAAACCTCTTCTTTTTGTACCAACATTCTAATGCATATTCAAATAAAATGCAAACAACTGGGTTCTAGAAGGATATTTATACTGAGGATGCACTTATATGTTCATTTCCACAAGCAAAATGTCTACAGATACATATTGTACTTCTAATCCCAGTGTGATAGGCAGAATAATGACCATGTCCCCAAGGTATCTATGTCCTCACCCCTGGAATTTGTGAATATGTTACCTTACATATATACTAAGTTAAGGATCTTGAGATGGGATTATCTCTTATCCTGGATTATCTGGGATGGCTTGATATAATCATGAGGGTCCTTTTAAGTAAAGAGGGAGGCAGATGAGTCACAGAAAAAGATGCAATATTAGAAACAGAGGTTGAAAATGTGAATGCCTCTAGAAGCTGGAAAAGGCGAGGAAACAGATTCTTCCTTAGCGCTTCCAGAAAGAATGTAGCTCTGCTGACATCTTGATTTTAGCCCAGTAAGATCCATTTTGGACCTTTGGCCTCCAGAACTATAAGATTAAAAAAAATGTGTTATTTTAAGACACTAAGTTGTGGTAATTCATTACAGTAGCAATAAGAAACTAATACACCCAGTTACCTATTATTATAAGCAAAGCCTAGCTTGAGTAGGAAAGTCTTCTTTCATGCTACCATCATTGAAAGTTCCTAAAATAATTACTGATAGTAAAACTCTCATGGATTTTGCCTTTTCTGCCTTATAGTTCTCAAAGAAGTTGGTGTTGCATTACCAGATATTTTTCTGTTACTAGAATAAACCAGTTGTCCATGTACCTCTTAAGAATTGTCACTTAGAAGAGTCACAGAATTGAGAGAGAATTCTGGATCTATGAATCCCTTTTGATGCTAAACCAGGTCCTGTGTCACCCCACTAGTCCTTCAGCTCCTAGGAAACAGGAGCATGTCATATGTTACTTTGCATCTTCCTGTAGGTACTATCGCAGTGTTTTAGGTCCTGTACAGCATCATAATTTTGAAGGCCAATTGTGTGCTTGATATAAAGGTGAATAAGACAGTATCTTGATTCTCAAATAGTTCACAGTCCAGTAAGAGAGAGATAGACATGAACAAATGATGATATGATGTGGCCAGTGTAATAATTGAGAAGGATGAATTGAGAAGGTTCTGCTGTAAACCTGAGAGAGGAGCAAAAACTCAGTGTGAGGAGTCAGGGTAGGGGAACAATTCTCAGCCCTACCAAGTCAAAATTAGTTAAAATTTTGGCAGGATCTTTTTTTTTTTAAATTTTATTTTATTAGTTTCAAGTATACGCTACATTGATTAGACATTTATATAGTTTATAAATCAATCCCCCTAATTGCTCTTTACCTCCTCTGACTCTCCACCTAGCCAATACATTAATGCTGACTGCATTTCCTATGCCGTGCTCCCCATCCCATTACCATCTATCAACTACTACTTTCTACTTCTCTAACCTTTCACCCCTTTCTCCCAGTCCCCCAACCTGCCTCCCCTCTGTCCGTCACCAGATTGCCCGCTATATTCATGTATTATGTTTCTGATTAGTTTCTTCTTTTTGTTCCTTAGATTCCACATATAAGTGAAATCATATGGTATTTATCTTTCTCTGTCTGACTTATTTCACTTAGCATAATAACCTCCAGGTCCATCCATGTCATTGCAAATGGTAGGATTTCATTTCTTTCAATGGCTCAGTAATAGACCATTATGTATATAACTTCTTTATCCAATCATCTGTTGATGGGCATTGCTTAAAAAAAGACCCCTGTCAAGGGATTTGCTAGTAGAGCAGGGTCTTCTATCCAGGGCCAACATATTCAAGGCATGGTGTATGTGAAACAGTGAGAGGCTGAGTGGGGCTGAAATAGAAAGTGCTCAGGGAAGGTGGTGCAAGTCTCTGGCTTTATGCCTACATTTTCAAGTACGAAATGTGGGGTTGGATAAGGGGAACAATTCTCAGCCCTACCAAATCAGAACTTCTGAGGGGAAGGGGTGGTCCAGGCATCTGCACTTTATAAACAGATTCTACTGTACAATCAAGATCAAAAACACACACCTAGATGTGCTCATAGTTTCCTTCTAGAACTGAAATAACATTAATCTATAAAACAATACCTTTTGTTTGGTTCTAACAATCCCTTTTTAATACTGACTTTTATTTTAAGAATAATGCTTCTGAAAATAGAATTTTTACTAACTGACTGAATAAAGTCTGTGCAACCTTATGGTTTAAATAAATATTTTATGCTTCTTAAGAGTAGACAGATTTTAAGATAATATTTTTGGTTTCTAAGAGAAAATAAATTATTTGCATAAATTGGTATTTATTAGCCAGGAAATAAGATAATATGGCCTCTCTGAAATTTGCTTTAGAGGTGGTATAATGCTCTGTCCCTGGGGTGGGAATACAGTCAACCTCCAAACCCATCTCTGCCTTGGGACTTATGATCCTACAGAGAGCCATGTTTACAGTGAAACATTAGGCTTTGTCCAATCTGGGCAGAAAAAAATATTGAACTTTATATAGGCAGGTGTGTCATATGAAGTAAGGAGTATTATTAGGAAGGGCCAGCAAACTCTTCAACTTCCCAAATCCACTAGCATGCAAGGGCTCTGCTATTTATGCCTTTTGAAAATGACCTGTTTGTTTTATTTAATGCCACTGTCAGCTTCCCATTTTTCTTTCAAAGTGTACGTGGTGAAGAAAGCATAGGCAAAAAGCTTCATGAAATTAGTTTGGCAATGATTTTTAGATATGACACCAAAAGCACAGACAACAAAAACAAATATAACAAGTGGGACTAAATCATTATTAAGATGTACTTTTGTACATAACAAGATACGATCAATAAGAGTGTAAAAGAACCCTATGAAATGGGAGAAAATATTTGCAAATCTTATCTGATAAAAGGTTAACAGCAAGAATATATAAAGAACTCCTACAACTCAACAATAAAAAATCAAATAACCTGATTAAAAAAACGGGCAAAGTGTCTATTGTCATACCACCCTGAACCTGCCTAACCTCAGAAACTAAGCAGGGTTGGGCCTGGTTAGTACTTGGATGGGAGATCACCTGGGAATACTGGGTGCTATAGGCTTAAAAAAAAATACATATACATATATATATATAATATATATAGATATAGATATAGATATATATAGGCAAATGACTTGAGTAGATATTCCCCCAAAGATGATGTGTAAATGGTGGTCAACAAGCATATGAAAAGATGCTTGACATCAGTAATCATCAGAGAAATGCAAATTAAAATCACAATGAGATAGATATTACATACCCATTAGGATGGCTACTACAAAAAAAAAAAAAAAAATCCAGAAAATAAAAATGATGGCGAGAATGTAGAGAAATCAGAAAGTTTTGTGCAATTTTGGTGAAATTGTAAATGGTGCAACCGCTATATAAAACTATGGAAATTCTTTAAAAAATTAAAAATAGAACTACCAACAATCCCATTTCTGGATATATATTAAAAGTAATTGAAAACAGAGTCTCAACAAGACCCTGTTTACACACCATGTTCATAACAACATTATTCACCATAGCTAAGAGGTGGAAGAAACCCACTTCTTTGGTAGATAAATGAATAAATAAAATGTGGTATATATATCTACTAGAGTATTATTCAACCTTCAAAAAGGAGGAAATTTTGTTACATGCTTACGACATGGATGAACATTGAGGACATTATCTTAAATAAAATAAACCAGTCATAAAAAGACAAATACTGGATGATTCCACTTATATGAGGTACCTAGAGTAGTCAAATTTATAGAAACAGAAAGAATGGTGGTTACCAGGAACTAGGAGGAGGGGAAAATGGGAGTTGTTTAGTCTGCAGAATTTCAGTTTTGCAAGATGAAAAAGTTATGGAAATCTGTTTCACAACAATGTGAATATACTTAACACTACAAAAATGCACATTTAAAAACTGGTTAACATGGTAAAGTTTATGTTACATGTTTTTTATCACAATGAAAAATAAACAAAAGAAAAAATGCATGTGGAAACATCTCTATAATAAAACAAGCTCTTTAATGATAGTAGCTGACTCTTACTGCTCCCAGGCAGGTGCCATTCAACGCATTTTATCCGTATTAGAATTTAAACCTTGCAACAACTCCTATGAAGTAGGCACTATTCTTGTTTCTATTTTATGGAGGAGGAAACTGAGGAAGACAGGCTGAGTCATTTGCCAAAGATCATATATGAGTGATCTTATGCCTGGGAGTCAGGCCCTGGGGTCCAGAGTCATTGTTCTTAACGTCTCAGTTTTACTGGCTTTCTGCAGCTTACTGAAGTTCTCTAAGTTAATCAGGTAAAAATGGTGTTCATTATAAGGTATTTTCTGGAATGATTAAATTGAATTATTAGCTTCTTTTTGGTTCCCATTAAATATAGTCAAGAAGTACTCTTTAATGGTATTAAGCAAAGCTTGTATCCCTTTCATGGGTTTGACTTTCTGCTTAGACTTTTTCTTACAGAATTACAGTAAGGTGTACCAGTTAAGATCTAAAATTGAACTTGTTACGTAGACTCAGGAAAACCTCAGAGTTTACTAGTGGAAGTGCATCTCACTTTCTGGGTCTTCTTTCAGAGTACTCAAACAAAGAGTAGATTTCTGTATTGAATAAATCCTAAATGTATTCTAAAACTTGAGCAAGTTCTAGCATTAGGTAAGATAGTATCAAGTTCCTTTGAAAGATATACATACTGACATATATTCAGGATCCCAGCAGATCTGCTTCCTGGACAATAGAACAGACCACCTGGTCTTGGAAAGTCATGCCCATAGCAAGTCACTACAGGATGAGCTTTCATTTCAAGCTGAGTTGGTTTCAGTAAATAAACATTTACTAAACAAAAAGAGAACATTTTTAATATCTTTACTATTTAATACATCAACATTATTGGTTTGTCTTAGGTTCATAGGTTGGATCTACTTTCTAGTTTAATAGAATAGTACCCTGTGTACCCAGTTCTTTGTTATTTCTTTGCAAGTGAAAGAAAAAGCAGAGTTATCCAAAACTGCTCTGTGTAGTGAGATCTTCATTTCAAAATAACAAAGTATGAATTTTTCCATTTGGACCAGATGAGGGCACTCCTGTCCTCTCCCAAATATTTACTTAAGGTGACAAAAAGAAAAAAATATATCACTTTCATTTAAATCAGTCAAGTTGGATGACAATAGCTAGTTTGCTTAATTAATTTTTATTTGTATTATTGTTTTATTTTAGATCATAACACCACCTTCAATTACATGCACTGGTTTTCAGTTTTGGCTACACATGAGAATCATCACATGCAGTAGTTTTAGAAAACTTTGAATCCTCAGACTCCATCCCCAGAAATTCTGTCAATTGGTCTGGGGTGCTGCCAGGGCATTGGTATTTTTAAGAATCACCTCAAGTGCTTATGCATAGGCAGGAGTGAGAACTACTGCCAGGATGTTAGTTAATTAGAAATGATTTGTGAGGGGATAAACACTGAATATTGTTTTTCTAATTTAAACTAGTGTATGGTTCACCTGAGTGTTTAAGGTGCTATAAATAAGTACTCTGTGAATAATGGTTCTACCCAAAGCTTGGAAAGCCATTAAAACTTGGTCATTCAGTTAAAATTTATCTTAATTTTGCTCTTTCCCTGGGTAGTTCTCATTTACTTCCATCTTTCTCTGGCCACCATTTCCCCTTTTCAGGTACCACCCATTTCCTCAGGTCATTTCCTAAGACCTATGGTGTAAATCAGTGAAGCTAATGTCCTTTTGGGTCTGTTCTCTCATTCTAAAGATTTCTGTGATGCTCCCCTTGGATTCTGTAGGTACTGCATGCTGTGTTCTGCTCCCTGCCCTACCCTGGCTTCATTGCCCAGTAGCTCTGCTGTCCATCTTCCTCCCTAGCCGTGGCCAGATGTTTCCACTTCTAGCCCCTCTCCCCAGTACAAACTCCAGCTATCAGCAACAGAGTCCTCTCATTCCTCCAGGTCGCTGTAGTTCCTCACTAAGCTACTAGACAGACTCTGAATCCTTGGGCCTTTTGAATCAACTAAAAAAATGTTGGCTATGCCAGTGACTATATTTCTGCAAGTGCAGGCAGCATAGAGTAAGGAAACTGGCCCAAGCCAGCCACAGGCCTGAGAGGTAAAGCTTTCCAGAGTTATGCTGGCAGCTTCTGAGACTGTGTGTTCAAATGTTCCTGTGTAGGTCACCACCAACTATGGGGAAATCCGTATTCTGGTGTGATTCTGGAACTAGGTAGACACAGCCCTGGTCAGTTGAGATTCAGGGACAAATGCACATAGTGGTGGCTGAAGGGATTTACACAGACAGCAAGGAAGCTGGGAAAGGCAGAAGTATGAGTTACAAGTAGGATTAGTGGTTTCCAAGCCCCGCCCTGCCCTGCCCCTGACCATACGACCTTTGGCAAATCCAGTCCTCTTTGGCCTTCAGTGTAGGGCTAACCTGCGTGTGCTAAACACTTGGTGATCTTGTTAAAATACAACTTCTAATACAGTGAGCAAGACCTGAGAACCTACATTTCTATCATACTCCTAGGTCTTGCCTCTGCTACTTGTCTATGGAGTAACAAGATTCTCGATGCCCCCTGGGATCTCTGTCTTTAAAATTCCATGACTGTGGTAGGTGACTTCTAAGCTCTTTAGTCTGCATCCCCTTGACCAGTGCTTCCTCCTTTCCTCCCATCTCCACCAGCCATCTGACCTCAGGAGCAAGAAGTCTTCATCCGTGGCCTCCATGAGGCTGCCTCTTTTCCACACACACTGGTTAAAGGCTTTGTCTTCCTACGCTGCTGTGCTATGGAAATCTTCCTCTCACAGGGCTCAAGTATTCCACAGCAGATGCTTCCCCTCTCTTCCCTTTGGCTGACCTCAATTCAAAGCAGTTTCTCTTCCTCAGTGTGTTTCCACAAACACCTGGCTAGACAATTGAGGAACAGCCTGCATCCCACCGACCCAAAAGCATTCACATGTAGCACTTGTGAGTGCCTTTTGGACTCAGCAGATGGACTTCTATGTGAGAAATTGTAAAGTAATAATAAGCAAGCAACTACATGCCCCCTCAGACCCATGATTCATTCTTTCCTCATTCAAAGGTGTGGTGGATCTTTGGTAAGCAGCCTATTCTTTAAATAAAAGTAACTCAGAATATATATATATATTTAAATATAGACCTTTGAATTTCAGTACAGCCTAATTATATTTTTAGCATAATGCTTACATCCAAGATTTAATTCAGTTAAGGTCTGGTGGGACCTCAAACTGATGAAGTTTGGGGATTCTCTTCTTGAAAGAATCAAAGAATTCAAAATTATGAATACCAATGTTTGCAGGCCCTCTGGATGTTGTCTGTATGTGGGACAAGATCAGCACTGTGGGGCTCAGTATTTTTAAATGAATTGAATGAAAGAAACTGTCCGTTCCGCGATTATGAAACCTTGTGATACCACAGGGTGGCAGTAAAGCACCAAGTGCGGAAAGCGGATCGCTACACTCGTGATTTGTTTGAAGAGTTTCAACGGAATGTTTGCTCCTATACTTTAAATTGCATCTTGTGCTCTGCAACTGCTTTTGTCTCTTTGTGTGATTTTTTTCTTTTGGCAAGATAATCTGGTTTCCGGCCCCCAAACTCTGAAGGATTTACGGAAACCTGCAACGCCTGAACACTGGTTAAAATGTAATGGTGAATTCATTCCTTAAACTTCTTATACACCTTCCCCCCTTAACTTTTATGGTACTTTTAAATTGCATTTATTATAAAGCAAAAAAAAAAAAAAAAAAAAAGTGTTTCGCATAACTTTTCCTGCATGTAATTTTAATAAGCTTTGGCTTTACTAATGGTTTTAACCATATTAGACTTTATATTCATCTTCTAGTACACAGTAACCACACCCCCTTCTCATCCCCCATATTTGACAAGATTTTCAAAAACTCACACTTGTTCCATATAGTAATTAAGGACACACATGTATATAGCAGAGAGGGTGTTCTGGCAAGGGATCCATTCATTTATGTAATGCAAATGGTTAAATGTGCTTCCTCCCTTTTCTCATCCCCAAATTAATTTTTAATTCTATTAATAGATATAATTTGAGTATTGGCAACTTTGAAATTCAAGGTTTAGCTTTAAAGGCAAAGAACCAGCACTTGTGTTTTAATATCTCTAAAATCAGTCTCTAGTGATTATAGGTGCAGATATTTTTACTGAGAGCTGTCCCCAGAATGTCAATAGAGTTTTCTGTTTATTAAGTTTGGTTATATTAAGTATACTTATAGCCATTTTATAAAAGTTTGGCATTTTACAAGGATATACTGAATAACTTAACAGAGGGGGAAAAAAAGCTTCGAAGCTACATTAGAAAAGCTATATGCTGACTAGTGACTTTTAGCTCTCTGAATCCCACATATGTAGTAAAGAATCCTACTTCATAACTGAAAGTGTAAAGTCTATGGCTTGTTTAGGTGTACTACAGTCACCATGTAGGTTAGATGCAGGGCACTTACTGAAACATAAGTTACAAAACCATAATTCTTTAATAAAAAAACTTCTGGGAGGTGAAAATTTTATGGTGCTTCTTACTTTAAAAACAATCAACGTGATAGTTAAGGTGGGTGTTATTACTTAATTTCAACAGTCCAATTAATAACAAGAATGACTCTGGAAAGGATTTGCAAACTGTTTTACCTAGAAACTCTTACATGAGAAAGATGGGCCAGGGAAGTAGTTTCTATCCTATTAATTAAAAAAAAAAATTAAAGCACTAAATATTCTTATTTATAAGAGTAAAGGGAACAAACATCTTAGCTGGCTGCAGAAAACAAGTCCCCCCACCCCATCGTTTGCTGTCCCCATTATTAGCAGGGTAGTTGCCCATTTCTTATCTTGATTGACAGGTTAATAAGGGACCTGGGGCTATCTTTTCAGTATGAACACACAACCTTACCAATTACTTTTAAATTATTGCTAATCTGTCAGAAAATAACAAGCATGAGGAATAAAAATATCCAAAAAAATTAAAAAATAAAAACAAAACAAAATAAAAAACGACTGCTGATGAAGCTTTTACTTCCGGTGCTTTAAAAGCTTCAGTTCAGAAAACTTACCAGAATTTAGTCAATAGAATTTAGGCACCAATTTTTTTTTTTTAAGAAAAATTTGTAGTTTATAATAGTTCATTGGTTCAATTAGGAGCAAAAAAGAAGCGAGTTTTGTAATGCAATTGTCCAGCAAAGGAAAACGCTTTAAATTGGGGATTATGTGCGCAGACCACCTGTAGGGCATTCAGAGCTTTTTTATAATGCTTCAGCCCATGCCTAGCTGCCTGCAGGCTGGCTAACAATGCCAGGAAAAGCTGTTTAAAAGGCTGAGCGCACTTGTGCCTCTGGTCTTCACTAACTGTTACAAGTCTTCCTCTCCATCGCTCTCTCTCCTTTTTAGAGTAAAAGTCCCACATCCCTTTAATGGAAGAACTTTAAGGCTCCACGGTGGCCAATTGGTCTGCGCCAAGAGGAGCCGGGCAGCAGGGAAAGAAACTTCAGACTATACAGCACATTTGGAGAGGAGAAAAGATCAAAGTTTTTCAAACTCAAAAGACCAAGTTCCCTACAGATTAACCCTATTCATTTAGCTCCTCTTAAAGGAATGATGTGCTGGGCCACTGGGCAGACAGGTAAAAAGTTCAACAATTGCCAAAGCATTCTTCTGCTAATTCAACAGCCTTCTGCTCAAATAAATTAGCTTAGTCTTGACAGAGGAACAATAGCTTTTTCTCTAGTTAAAGAAGCACATTTGATATACACAAGCCTGGAAGGTTATTAAGATGTTAACCCGTTAGTTTAATCCATTGAAGACGCCTGCTCCACTATCAGAATGTCAAGTGACTTATACTGTAAAGTGTGATCGATAGTTTAAAACACTAATCTCTACACTTTAGCAGTGTATTCAGTCACCGGAAACCCAGGTGCTTTCTATGAGAAAGAAATAGATGTGGAGTTTTGAAGCTGTTAGTGATAGTATACAAGATAAATAACAAGGCCTGAGTGGAATTACTTCCTTGCAAAAGTTCCACTTACACTAAGGTGAGTACTGTTATCCATGGATCAAAAAAGAGCTACTATTAAAAACACCATATTTTTGGAAGGTGCAAAAACTCAGTTTTGATTTCAGTTCAACAATGATATTTACTTTGCTAATAATTTAAGAACTAGAGTTTAACAGGTCATTTCCTCCATGCCTAAGGTCAGTGTACAAAGAGTAAGAAACCAGAAAATGCCCATTTTCCCAGTAGGTCCTTAGCAAGCACTTTAAAGGTAACAGCTTAGAATTCTGAGGCAAGGGGTGAGGGCAATGTTTAAATCGTTTATCAAAAGTCATTTTATTGACAAAATAGAATAGTTATATTTGTTCTTACAGGCGTGGCCTCTAAACTTTTTACAAAAAAATGTACAGACTATGTATATCTTTAGATATGTACATATTTTACAATTTTTACAATTTAACAAATAATTATATAAATACATCCTCTAATGTAAGAAACCCGTATTTACTTGGGGTGTATAATTAAGACATTTCTTGTTTGTTTATTTAAGGCATTTGCCTGGTCATTAAGAATACCCAAACTGTGCAATCCTGTTAGGTCGCGACCATTCCTCCTCTACGATATGTAAGGAGTAAGAGTTTACGTAAGAGAAAAATAGGTTTCTCAGGTGAAATCTGTAGGTCTGGCTTCAAGCAAGGGCTCCAAACCTTGGGTTCTGGGAAACACTGGAGAGTCCACCCTCCTCTGCCAATAGAAATTAACGCCTGGCGGGAGGAGCTCCTCGCAAATCAATGGAGGAAAGGGGGATGGGTCTGGGAGCAGTCAATGCCAGGTACTTTGTTCTAAGAGAGTCATTTAAGTCCCAGCTAATGGATACCATTAAGAGTTCATTATCATGCTAATAGCAGTCAACAGGGTGAAGGGGTGGGAACCTCAGCCGTCTTTGTCCCTTCGCAGGCACTTGGCCTCCTCACACCCCCCATTCCTTCCGGTGCCTCCTCCCCTTCGCTCAGACCTGGGACAATGGCATTTGCTTTGGGTAAGACACAGAGCTGGCCGTGCCAGACCGCCACGTCAAACCCGTGCTGACGTCGCTGTAGAGTGAGCCCGCCCCTCCCGCCGGCCACCGCACCCCCCAGACCCCCCCACCGCCGCCCCCCGGTCCGCCGGTGTCACCCGCACCCGCGCCGCCGCCCGCCGCGGCGCCCTTGCTGGCCCAGCAGCAGCGGGTGCACAGGGCCCTCCACGACTCCAGCGTCTTGCCTGACCAGACCCACACGCCTGAGGTGATGCCCACGACCAGGCACATGAAGTACTTGAGCATGAAGACTGCATAGTCAGGCCGGCGCGCCTGGTCCGGCTGCAGGTCCCGCAGGCAAGGGCAGTTGTGCGTGGCCTCCCAGCGCGGGCGGTTGTGCTGCTCGTAGAAGAGGCAGGCGACCACGACGGCGGCAGGCACTGTGTAGAGCACTGTGAAGAGGCCCAGGCGGATCATGAGCTTCTCCAACTTGTGCGTCTTGGTGGGGCCTCCCTGCTGCTTGATGACTGAGCGGATGCGAAAGAGCGACACGAAGCCAGCCAGCAGGAACATGGTGCCGATGAAGAGGTAGATGACCAGCGGCGCCAGCACGAAGCCGCGCAGGTTGTCGAGACTCTGGTTGCCCACGTAGCAGATGCCTGCCACCGGGTCTCCATCCACGGAGCTGAGCGCCAGCACGGCGATGGACTTGACACTGGGCACGAGCCACGCAGCCAGGTGGAAATATTGTGAGTAGCCAGCAATGGCTTCGTTGCCCCATTTCATGCCAGCCGCCAAGAACCACGTGAGCGATAGAATCACCCACCAGATGGAGCTGGCCATGCCAAAGAAGTAGACAAGCAGGAAGACCACGGTGCACAGAGCGGGGCCCGTGGTCTCGTAGCGCACGTGCTGCTCCACGGCACCCAGCTCCTCGTACTCGCCGCGCCCACCCGGGCCGCCTGCGCCCGCCGCACCCGCGCCCGCCGCCGCGCCTCCCGCGCCGCTCGCGTCGCCCGCTCCTGGCGCGCCACCACTGCACGCCACCTTCTCGTGGCCCGCCACCAGGCGTACCAGGTAGCCGACTGACACGAAGAGGTAGCAGGCTGAAAGAAAAATGATAGGCCGCTCTGGGTACTTGAAGCGCTCCATGTCTATGAGGAAGGTGGACACAGTGGCGAAGGTGGACACAAAGCAGAGCACAGACCACAGTCCGATCCAGAAGACGGTGAAGGCCCGCTCGTCCTGGCTGAAGAAGGGGTTGTGGCAGGGCAGCGCACAATTGGCGATCTGGCCGGTCTTCACGCGGTTATAGAGCGGGTGTCGCTCGCTGGACACGCTCACCATGGGCGCGCGGCACTGGCAGCCCGGCTCGCAGGGCGCCGCGCCTCCGCCAGGGGGCCGCGCCTTCCCGCCGCTGCCGCCACCGCCGCCGCGCGTGGGGGGCGCCGCCGCGTCGCCGCCACCCCCGCCCCTGCCGCGGGACGGGGGTCTGGCCCCTGGCGGGCGGCCGTGGCCACTGCCGGAGGGCGGCTGTTCGCCGGGAGGTGGCGGCGGCAGGCGTCGCGGCTGGCTGGGAGCAGCCGTGGTGAGGTCCGTGCGGTTGTAGTCCATGCATAGCGTGTCGGGGTTGCCCTGTTCCGGCAGCCGGTCGCAGCGCATGCGGTCCGGCCAGGCGAAGCCGTACTGGCGCATGAGGGGCGCACATCCGGCCTTGGCGCGCTCGCACACTGAACGGCAGGGTGGCAGGGGCTTCTTGTAGTCCTCCAGGCAGATGGGAGTGTACATGCTGCACAGGAAGAACTTGAGGTCGGGCGAGCACTGGATCTCCACCAGCGGCCAGAACTGGTGCACCTCCAGGCCCGCCTCGTCCTGCGTGTCGTGGTTGAACTGGTTGGGCATATAGGTGTAGTTGTAGCCGATACCCTTGCACAGTGGCACGGTGATCTCTTGGCATGCCAACTCCTTGGTCGAGGCGGCCGCAGCGCCGCTGGAGCGCTGCAGCAGCGCCAAGGCGGCCAGCAACGAGGTCACTTCCAACAGGTAACCCCACTCCATGCTGCGTGCCCTCGCTTTCCAGGCAACGCGCCGAGGGGGCGCCAGGGAATCCGGCGAAGGAGCCGGAGAAGGGGAGAACGGGTGCCCTATTGGTCTCTCTTGCTTCTCCTGGGAGAGGGTCTGCCGATAACCAAGTCCCTCCTCGGGACACGTCCACACGGCGCGGTCCGCCGCACCTCCCTCCTGCCGCTCCGTGGAGCTGAAGGTGGCTGCAGGAGTGCGCCACAGTCCCCGAGAGTCTGCCTTGCCGAGATCAACCTTCGCAGAGCAGAGTGGCTGGCAGCCGGCTCATCATCCTTCACTTACTCTCGTTCTCTCCCGCGCGCCGGGCCACTTCTCCGCGCGGCGCCGGTGACTTGGCCCAGTGCAGAGGGCGGCGGCGCAGCAAGTTTCCTTTTGGGCCGCAGCGCGCAGTCAAGATGGCTGGGCCAGGCCGCTCCCGCTCCGGGTCAGCCCCTGCGGCCCCCTTTCGGCCCTTGGGAGCTCATGCTCGCTCCTGAAGCAGCGCTGCTGCTTCCAGAGCTGGGGACCTGCCTCTTTGAGGCCGCTGCCCTCTCTCCCCGGCGTTGGTCCGTGGGTCGGGTAAAAGTACGCGCCGCGCTCCAGCCAGCAAGCAGCGAGGTCTCGCAGGCGGTCCCCTCCGCTCTAGACACGCAGAACCAAATCCAGACCGATAGGCGGAGCAGACACCTGAGCAGCGCGGCCCGTGCCCACGGCCACTTCCTCCTTGGCGGGAGCTGCGCCCTTCACCCAACTTCACGGCTGCGGCCCCGCTTGCCTCCCGGCCGGCTCATGAATATTTATACGGCACGGACTTGGTGTCCGCCCTCGGCAAGGCGCGCCAATCGCCAGGAACGGGGCGGAGTCTCTGCGCTCCCAAGGCTCTGCGTTCCTTAAGGCGGTCCAAGTGTCCGCACGGCCATGCTTGCTCTCTGCGGCTGGAGTTTTGATAACCTTGGGATTGACCGCAAAGAAAGAGCTTTTGCCATAACGGTCTCGACGGCGCTCAGTGCGCCTTAGGACTTGGTTTCATTTCTGAATCTGTACTGGGGTCGAGGTATTTAAACAGCACGCGCTTTCCTAGGCCCGTTTCAAACCTACCTGCTTACGATTCTCCCCGAATGTAGGTGATCTGCGGGCGGTAGGGGCCCGTTCCGTTCCGTGAGCCGAGGCCAAGCGCTGCGGGAGACCCAGGAATGGTGCCCTTCTTGAGGTCCTCAGAATGATGGCTTTTGAGGCTTTGATATGTGGGAGGATTGGAACGAAGGCAGTTTATTCTAGATGATGGGGCTGGACTGGGGACACTCCGGCAGGAGGTGTGGACATGTGAAGGATGCGGGGCACAGCGGCTGTCCCGAGGTTCTCCCGCCTCCGCCGAGTGACCTGGGTGATAGTACATATCTCGAAGCGGGTCTGATAATTAGGTGAGAGAAAATATATAAGGCATCCGGGACCGTGTGCTTCCTTAAGAAAAATAAATCCCTTTCTCCTTGAAAGAAAAAAAAAAAGAAGGAAAAAAAAACTTATAAAAAGAACAGACTGGAAGCTGCGGCTGGATTCTCTACCCGCCTTGTACTTTTGGAACATACGTACGTCTATCCAAAGTTCACGTGTTTTTGCCAGAGCCTTCTCTACGGTGGGAGGCGGTGCTGCGCCTTGGCGTGGACTCGCGGACACGTCTTCATGAACTTGCAAGGAGCCGAGCGGAACCTAGGCTGCTTTTAGCAGCCTCTTGGGATGAAGCCAACCAGCGTTGCCCGCGCCAGCTCCAAGACCACCTTAAGACGCGGGGGTGGGGGGAGTGGGGGGTTGAGGGGCCGACGGCCTGGCAGGTTCATTTACGCTTGTTAGGACGACCCAGGGGGTTGTCTTCCTCCTAGAATGGAGTGTTTATTTTTTAATTGATGTGCTGTTTCATTTATCGCTTGTATGGAACTCATGCTGGGGCTGTAATTACTGTAATCTCAGGAACAAGCATTTCAGTTAGCCAGGAGGGTGGCAAAGTGGGTTCTCCTCTCTTCTCCCCCCTCCCCCTTCTCTTTTTGCTCGTTCTGTGTCAAGAATTTTGCTATTTGTAGTTTCACATTAGGAATGAGGAATGAGTAGGGCTAGAGAACCAAAGTTGTTGAGGATGTGGGAACAGACGAAGCAGGTACATCTGAGGCCATTTCACTTTTTTTGGAAGTGGTGATGGTGGTAGTTGGTGGTCATCTTTTAAAAAAAAAAGACTCGTGGAACAGAACTAACTAGTACATTTGTGTATTGCTTGAGATAATAGAATCTATGTCTTCCTCCTGTCTTCTCCAGTTTAGCAGCCTCATTTTGCACCACATTCTAAACAAACAGGCAGGACCACCCTTCCCCACCTACCCTGGTTTGGGGCAAGTTGTTGTTTTTTTTTTTCCCAAGAATTCTAGGCATATTAACCAGGCTGTAGTTATACTTTAACTGACTTTTTCTCTTTTCGAAAACTGAAGTCTAGTTAGAACCTCTTTATACTGAAAAATACTTCCCACTTTTGTTTAGGAAAAACCAAACTCCATAGGAATTAGAAATTCAAAGGCTTCAGAAATATTACCTGATTCATCAGAAAACTGTTCTCTATTCAAAAATGCAAAGACTTGACCTTTACTTGGTCTTTCTATAGATTCCTTTTCCTACTTCTACTCGGAATTCCCTTTTATGGTTTATTAAATGTAGAAAGTCACCTATTCCTTTTGTTGGTATCCAGTTAACAGAGCGCTATTCTCCAGAACATTGAAGAGCAGAATAACGACTTTCCTGTAGTTAAAGTTCTCAACACAGTTGTGAAGGCAAATCGCCCTTTTAAGGCCCAGCCAAGGTGCTGAGTCTCCTGGACCACAGATGGAAGGGGCTGGTTTCCAAAAGCAGCACAGAAGGTGAAAAATTTCTACTGGTTTTCTTCAGCAGGGAAATGTCAAATAGCAAAGTTTAGAATTACACTATATAAATTTACTAGAATTAGGCAAAAACAAACTGACATTTGAAAATCGAGGCTGAAAATAGTTGATTTTGGCTTTTAATTGGCATTTAATTTTTTTCTTTTTTTTTGAGACAAGATGAAAGCTTTGATGATGCGGAATGTGGAAATTTTTGGTAAGTATATTAAACTTGTAGGAGAAAATAGGCAGACAAAAGTTCAGAGCTTTTAAAAATCATGTTATAAACTAGGGGATCTAACTTATTTATGTAAACATTTACATACAAATCATTAAAAATTTACTTTTAATTGAGAGAATATGAAGATAGCATTTAAAATTTACTATTAAATTAAATGACTACTTGATGATCTTTGAGAGCAAAGAGATTTAAGAAGCCAATTAGTATATAAAAGGCAATGATAGGTCAGTTAAAAGCAAACCAGAATTAACATTGCCTGCTAAATAATGATTTTTTTTTCCTTTTGTATGTAAAGCAGCTGTTTTTTTAAGGGAGGAGAAATAGCTTAGTAGTGACATAAATAATGTAAGAAACTTTCTAAAGGGATTTCTGAACAGATGTCTTGTTCTTGAATAGCCCACAAGCTTAATAATATAAACAGTTGAAGGCATGAATCTAACTCAGAGGAGGATATCTTTTACAAAATATTGGATACCAAGTTAGGAGATTATCAACATATTATCTCTCGAATTTAAGAAACTTTGGAGAAATTATATTTCAGTGGATTTTAATTTAAAAATCCAATATAAAACTCTCGATACAAGAATGGGTCTAACATATACCAATAAAATGATATGTTCCAGAGGTTAAAAAGAGAACTAAACTAATGAAATTTCTCAAGTGTTTTATAAAACAACAATTGTTTTCCTAAAAGTTTATTTTCTTTCAGGGGAGTAATCAAATACTATATTATTAGAGAATATAAAACTCTATCAGGTAATATTGGGGTTTCTTGGTGTTTTAAAATCTGTCTTTCAAAAGATTATGTCTTGAGTCACCTATTCCATAGCTGGAAGGGAAGGCAGAGGTTAATTGGTCTTGCTTCAATATGTTAGAATTAAAATAGGTGTTTTTATATTCTTCTGTATTAAATTCTAGTAAAGGTCTTCCTCCTCCCCTTTCTTCATCACTAGGAAAAGGATCCTGTCAGAAGTATCCATTGCTGTGCCTGTTATAACAAAGCTAAATTTTGAATGGATTGAGATAACTGAGGCAAATATGTGCCAATGGCTAAGAATCAGATTCTTTACATGCAGCTGCTATTTTGGAAAATGGCAACTATATTGTCATTATTTAATTTTAAAAATGTTCTAAAAATCACTAATTGATTTTTTACCTTTCATTTATAGTGGAAAATTAACCAGATACTGAAACTCTTATGACGTAGAATGCATTATGCACTAGTTTGGGAACTTTCAGGTGCAATAAAGACCTCCTGAGTAAAACTGGCTTAGCCAAGAAGGACACTTGATTAATCTCACATATCAATAAATCTAGAAGCAGGAAGGTCCACCACTAGTTCATTCTGTCACTCAATGATGTTAGGCCCAATAGTCAGCTTCCAGTCTCTTGGTTTGTGCTTTGGTTACATGAGGCTAAATCATCATATTTGACAGGACAGCGACTAAGCAGGAAGAGTGGCAGGACCTCCCCTTGTGTAGCTGTTCCTTCCCCCAAGGCCTTTGACCAGCTTCCTCTTTTGTCATACTGGTCTGAACCTGTCACACCACTCTTAGCTGCAAGGGAGGCTGTGAAAGCAAGAATCTGACTTCAGTAGGTGGCTGGTGCCTGGTAGGCTCAAAAGGAAACTAAGTAGGAGAGACTGGCTGTTGAGTAGACAAACAACAGTCACCCACATTACTATTTGGAATTAACTTTCAAGCAATATCATTTAGCCAACATGCTTTGTCTTCCAGAGTACTTTGTTCAGGGCTATGAATTAAATATGATCTAGATGCAAGAAAATAATTTTTTTCCTTTTGAAGTTCACACCATACATTTCTCTGTACAGTTGGTATAAAAAAATGTCAAACAGCTTACTACTTGTTTTATTTAAATGTGTATAAATTGCACAGTATAACTCCTTAGTTCCTTTTTGTTAAGCCCTTCCCCTCCTTTTCCTTTTTGACACTTCATTAAAAACATTAACACAATTCTGGAAATTTCGATTTCTTTTAAGTCTTATACCATTTAACTTTTAAAATATTGACAAAATTAAATATAACGTAGGATAAGTGTATTGTTTGAATCTCATCTCTAAAGGCCTTATGGATCTGAAAGAACCTTTATATCAAAAAAATTTTGGTGTAGGCAAGAGTTTACTTCTGGTAAAAAAAAAAATCATTTTAAATGGTGATACAAAACAATAATAAAATTTACATTAGTAATACAAATAATTATTATTAGGATGCAAAGGGCATGGAGGTGGTAGAATTGACAGTGGAATTTCTATTTTGTTTCTCTTTGACCAGATTCGGATAAACAGGTATAATTTTTTTTTTTCAAAGGTGACAGCACTTGATTTCTTTTTCTGGTATGAGTCTTGCTAGCTCTTGGAAGCAAATGTATTTGTATAGGATTAACCTTGTAATTTATAATATGTATAATTTGTAGTATAATTTATAAAGATAAAATAATAAAAATTTGGTGCAATATGTGTTGAGTTTATTGAAGTAATATCACAATACTAATATAAAATCCTGGTATGCTTTCTCAAAACACAGCCCAGTAGTGTTCAGTTTAAAAATACCATTAAGTGAAATAAAGCAGGATATATAACTATATGGTATGAGCCCAATTACATTATTATACATGCATTAAAAAAAAGACCAGAAGAAATTAATCAAAATATTACTTATAGTTATGTTTAAATTGGGTTAATTAGGTGTAATTTTTATTTTCTTTTTTAAAAATAATGATATGAATTTTATACTTAGAAAAAATAATCTTAAAACAACCCTGGACTTTACACTTATTATGTATTATTTTGTGCTGTTCTTTATTTTATGTATTTTTTTTTCTCCTTTCATGGATCAAAATGACCTAAGAGCAAGGACCATGTCTCAATTATTTCTTTTTCCCCACACAGATTTTACATCATGTGTAAGCATATGCTGTCCAAATACATTGTAACTAATTCACAGATTGACTTCTCGTCCATTTTATCTTGGCTTGGTTTCTCTAATCACAGTGCTCCAGAGCTATCCTTCTGATTGAGAATCTGTGGTTTTGAGAGAGGAGGAAGAACGTTTGTTTTTGGAGGGCCACAGTATCGTTGTCATTAGAGGTAGAACTCTAGGTGTGCCTTATCTGTTCTGGGCACCATGTCCAATTTTACCCCAGGCAGGTCCAGCCTGTTGTCCATGATATTAGGTCATCACCATAGTATTATAGAGTGATATACCAAACTATATGAACATTTCTTTTTACTGGTTATAGGTAAAGTAAAAGTTACTAAAGACGATTGTGTGCAGAGGTGGATCAGGCAGCCCTGGGGAAACTACAGCTCGGTTATTTGCTCCCAATGTGGACAAGCAACCTAGAGAATATCTGAGCTTCACTTCCGTGTGCTTAAAGTATGGAATGATAAATATCAGAGTCCCTCATAGGTAAGTGAGGTTAAGATGAGTTAAAAGCTAAAAGGCACAGACCACAATGTTTAGACATTTATATATGAATTGAGATTCATAAGAATTCACTCTTAATGTACAGAGTGATAAGAAATTATCTATGACCATAAAAATTACCACATAATGATGTTATCCTGTTCTTTCACTTAAATTTTTTTTTAATGGTAGGAAGATCTCTTTGGCATCTCACTTATAAATTAAATACATATTTATGTGATACCAATTGTTCTGGTTACTGTTGATGCATAACAGTGACCATAAAACTTGGTGGCTTAAAACAATCATTTTATTTTGCTCACAATTTTGAGGGTCAGGAATTTAGGAGGGGTTCATCTAGGCAGATCTCGTTTGGGATCTCTACCGTAGTCTGAAGGACTGTAGTTATCTGAAGGCTTGGCAATGATCAAGCTGGCCAACTCACATGGCAGCCAATTGATGCTGGCTGTCCACTGGAGTACCTCCATGTGTCCTTTCCAGTATGGCAGCTTCAGAGTAGTTGGGCTCCTTACATGGTGGGGTATTCTAAAGACTGAGCATCTCGAGAACCAGGTTGTAACTGTATGACTTTTTTTTTTTTTTTTTTACTTAGCCACAGATTTGCACAGCGCTGTTTCTGCTTTACTCTGTTGAAGAGGTAAAAGTCAGCTTAGAGTCAAGGGTAGGGACACGGACCTTCTTCCAAATGAAAGGAATAGTAAACATTTTGGAGGCTGTATTCTACAACTGCTATACCAACTAGGTTCTAGGTCCTATGTTAAAAGTTAGGGCTATAAAGATGAATAAGACAATGTATGGGTCAGAGTTTTCCAGAGAAACAGAACCAGTGGAATATATGATTTATTATGAAGAATTAGTTCATGCAATTGCAGATGCTGAGAAGTCTCACAATCTGCCATCTGCAACCAGGAGACTCAGAAAGGACAGGGTTATAGTTGAGTCAAAGTCTGACAGCCTGAGAACCAGGGGAGCTGATGGTGTAATTCCCAGTCTGAGGGCAGAAGACTGAGATCTCAGTTCAAACAGGTAGAGAGGGGGCAAATTCTCCCTTCCTTTGACTTTAATTTTGTTCATGCCCTCAGTGGGTTGGTTGATGCCCACTCACACTGGGGAGAGCAATATGCTTTACTGAGTCCACTGAGTCAAATGTTAATCTCACCCAGAAATAGCCTCAGATATACCCAGAAACAATGGTTAGCAAAATATCTGGGCACCCTATCAAGTTGACATGACAAATTAACCATCACAGACATTATCTCTTATAGGGAATTCATGTAGGACAGACATCAAGGCAGATTCACAACTACAATGCTGTTCAGTAGAAATATTTACAAGATACACAGAAATGATATTAGGGAACAACTATATGTGCCTAAAAGAGCTGAGAAAGACCTTCACAGAGATTTTTGAAGATGGGTCAGGAGTTTGCTGATTTGAGGATAAATGAATGTTCTAAGAATGTGACGAAGCATTTAAAAATCACTAAGATGAAATTGCCTTTGCATTTGTTATATCGTTCATGGAACAGCAAGAAATTTTCTTGAACGAACATTTTTATTTGTATTCAATCAGTTGATACAATTTGCACCTTTGACAGGGTTAAATTTGGATCTATAGAATTCAGAATTTGTTACTACGTTTTCAGGTTCCAGTAAAAGGATGATCACCTAAAGTGGCCCAGAAGATACATTGTCTTACATTACCTAGAATCTGGAGGTGGGATGGCTGCAAAGTTGGTGAATTCTGTGATTCCATGACACTATAAAGGTTCAGGTTCTGTCTATCTTTTTTCTCTGTCAACCTCAATATGTTGGTTTAATTCCCCTCATGATTCCAAAGGCTACAGATGGAGGCTCACATCTTCACCCACCAATAACCAGAGGCAGAAAGAAGAACATTCTTCTCCCTAGGTCTCTCTTTAAGAGGCGAGAAAGCTTTCCTGGAACTGACTTCTTCTTACCTCTCATGGGGCAGATTGAGGAACAGGCCACATCACTGAGCCTTGGCCTGGCCGAAGAGGGATTACTTTTAAAAAAATGTGGCTTTGCCAGCTAGGAAGAGCCTTGTGTAGTACCCCAGAGTGTCTGCTTGAAACTTAGGGCTTGTTAGAACACACAGTCAGAGGCCAGCATCTCTTTGAGTTGAAGTCCTGCTGTCCAAGGTCAGATGCTGTCTAGCCTAGTAGTCATTGAAGAAGATTCTTATGCTTTTTGTGTGTTACATCAGCAAAGCTCAAGTCTTTTCTCCTCTCCTCCTCCTTTCCCCTTAATTGCATGCAGATGGAATCTGTTAAGGTTCCAGTTATTTATTTCACTATAGCAATGTCTAAGAGCATAGTATGTTTCAGTTTCAGAAATTTAGTTGCTTCTCCGGCCTATCAGCCAGGTTGTAGAGCAACTTGTCTGGCCAAACAAGCTGGGTGGTTTGTAGTGTTTGTACACGTCCCTGTCTCACCACACTCCTTGCAGGATATTTACTTGGAGGAACACCACACTAAACAGCTGAGAACCATGACTATTAAGGACTGCCAAAGATGAAAAGTTATTTCTTACCTGTGTGGTTTCCAGAGCCTTGTGAGGCTGAGTAAGGAACACCCTCCAGTAACCTACAGAGAACGTGGAGTCTAGGGTAACCATGTGGTGTTTCTGTCTGTGGATATGGCCAACTCCCTGCAGCCAGTGTCCCCCATGAAAGTACTCAAGTTTCCTTGTTCTTTATCTTTCCTCTAGCATTTAGGTCTTTTTTCACTTTTTGTACATTATTCCTATCTTTACTTCACTCATAAATCTCAGTAAAGTATTTGTGCCATAATGACTGAATATTGTTTCTGTATTGATTTTGGTAATTGCCTTTCCTATGTAGGTGCTAGTCAAGAGGCTCCTTGCTTCCTAAATTTTGCCTACAAACCTTTTAATAGAAGGTGATTGCTGAACATGTTAAAACAGGGTTTTCTACCAAGAGATTCCTCTGTCCCACTCCAGAGGAACACATTCACCTTGGTGGCTTTTACAGTTCACATTTGCCTCCCTCCCGCCCCTATTTTCAAGTTTTTGCTTCAGTAAGCAACTGTCACTTTTGAGGGAGTCTTTTCTTCAGATATATTGGCTTTATCATGTTCTGCTACTTTAGGGGCTAAAAGGAAGAGTTCTTTTTGTAACTTGTTGGTCTATCGTGCTGTTCACTATTAAATCATTATATTTTCCAGCAGGATCCATGTGGTCTCTGGACTCCTATTTCCAAAAATATGTCTATTTCTCTATCCACCATGACATCATCTCTTTATTTTGTGATATCTTTGGTTCTTTCCTTCAGTCTTAAAAAAATAGAACAGAAAGATTCATTTTATGTTTTATCTGTAAAAAATCTGAAAGGATTTATTTTCTATTAGGATTCTATTGGAGTTTGGTTGCCTAATGGTAATAAAATACCAAGATTTCTGCTGGAAGGTAATCATTGAATTTTTTTTTTTTTTGATTAGCGTAAAAAATGTGGGTATGAGTAAACAGAATGAATTCTAACCTATAATTCGTAATTGCAGACTGATGAGCATGAGCCTTGTTCCTAAATCCTTCAAGTGAGTAATAAAAACTGCACTTAGAAAATGAAGTTTGGATTCTGTGCTAATAAAGAATAGTCACTTCACTTAAGAATAGGAGTGACCAGAATAAGGATGGAAAGAGTTTGATCTGTATTACATTGGTAATATAGTGGAAGGTATTGAGAGGAAACTGAATGGGAACAGTTGTAGGAAAATAATGTTAGCTATCATTTATAGCATGCTTTGGTGTGCGAGGCTCTGGGCTTGATCTTTTTTTAAATTATCATTATTTAAGATGCTTGGCAACTAGTAACAGTTAACCCTCCTCAAACTGGCTCATGCAAGGTGAAATTTATTATCTCACATAACAAGAAGTATAGAAGTAGGGTTAGCTGCCAGGTTTGTTGATAACAGATTTTCAAAAATATCAAGTATTTAGCTTATTTCTATTTCTATGTCTTGCTTTAATTAGGGTGTTGGCAGTGATGACCTCAGGGTCAAAAGATGGCTGCAGCAGTTCTAGACTTCATACCCAGAGATAACATCCAAACGAAGTATAATAAAACAACAAACAATATTGGGGCTATTTCATTCCTTTTTTCTTTCCCAGAAGTCTCCTGGAAGACTTTATTGGCTCTATTGGGCTGAATCCCCATTCCTAAACTAATCATTGGCAAAAGGAATGGGGTTATCATAATTGGCTTAAATAAATCAGGTCATCCCATCTTCTAGAGATGGGAATTAGTTCCTTTTTCTCCAAAATACCTGTCTATGTGTAAGAGGGTGAAAATCTGAATAAAATTGTAAGGAGGAAAGAAGGGAAGGAAAGATAGATATTGGCCAGGCAACCAATATTCTGCTATATAACTGTATCCATCTCTATCTTTATCTCCATCTCTCTATATTTATAATGTCTAAGCCTCATGGAAAATCTGCAAGATATATATTAAAAGTCATGTTTTACTTATGGGGCTCATTCCAGTACCACATATTTTATGTATCTCGATGTTTTAAAACATGGAAATCCTTTCTTCCAAGCAAATCTTGCACTAAACTGCAATATATAAACAGATAAAAATATGTAAGTTCCAATGATGAAATAGACAAAAAATTAATTAAAAATCCCAATGAAGCTATTTTGATAAACATAAAAATTTGAAAATATCACTTATGGATAATTGTGGTATCATATGCACGCCTAAATTCAAAAAAAGACCAGTGCTGATCTGTACCTTTCCTAAACAAAGAACGTCTCATAAGAACTTTAGGTATATCCACAGGAAAGACCAAAACAGCTTTATTCTTAGTGCTTCACATAAATGTAGATCTCATAGTACAATTAACTGTGTTGAGAGTTCTCAATTCGATATATAATTTTGGGGAGTGTTTTCCCCCATTATGATATTCCATTCTATGTGAAACATGTACACTGGCATAGGGTGTTGGCTGTTCCCTACCTGCTCACTCACTCCTCCTCCTACTTATTTGGCTGTAATCTTGGAGGCCTTGAGTATGCATTGCCCAGCCCCACCTTCTCTTCTCTCTCTGTTATCCCTCTGGCAAGCTCTGTTGATGCAAAGAGAGACCTGCCTCTCCCCAGAACTGCCAGCGACCTGGAGTAAATCTACTCTGTGCTGGGTTTTAGTATTAGCAAGCAGCCCATAAATAAAAGCCACATTTTCTAATATCAGCTTTGTTTGTTATACAAGCTGTATTTTATCCCCCATCAGCTAGCTGCCTCATATCTTATTTTTCAATTGTTTTATAATCCAAAGAATAATATAGTTTTTACTTATTCCCCCACAATCCTGTCACAATGCTTTGGTTTGCATGTTTTCCTTTATAATAAACACACACACACGCACGCACACACATACATATATATATATATATATATGTATATATATATATACACATATGCATATGTATATACACATATATACATAAGCATATGTATATATATAATATATTTTGTACCCATCAGACACCATATATAGTTATTACAATATTATTGAATATATTCCATATGCTGAACTTTACATTCCCATAACTATTTTGTAACTGCCAGTTTGTACTACTTCAATTTTTACAAAGTTTTTATATTTTTATTTTTTTATTATAGTTGATTTAAATATTATATTTAAGGTGTATAACAGTGATTACACATTTATATAATTTATGAAGTGATCACCCCAAGAAATCCAGTACCAATCTGACACCATATGTAGTTATTACAGCACTATCGACTGTATTTCTCATGTTGTATTCTACATCCGCATGACTATTTTGTAACTACCAATTTGCACCTCTTAATCCCCTTCCCCTTTCATCCATCCCCCAACCCCTTTAATCTTGCAACCATCAAAATGCTGTCTGTATCTATAAGTCTGTTCCTATTGTTTGTTTGTTTATCCTGTCCTCTAGATTCCATGTAACATTTGTCTTTCTCTGTCTTACTCCACTCAACACAATACCTTCTGGGTCCATCCATATTGTTGCAGATGGCAAGAGTTTATTCTTTATTTTATGGCTGAGTAATATTCCATTGTGTATATGTACCACCTCTTCTTTATCCATTCATCCACTAATGGAGTCCCAGGTTGTCTCTGTATCTTGGCTATTGTAAATATTTCTGTAATAAACATATGGATGCATAAGTCCCTTTGAAGTAGTGTTTTGGGTCTCTTCAGATAAATACCCAGAAGTGGGATTACGGGGTCATTCATTGTCTCTTGTTATAGCCTTTGTTTTAAAGTCTATTTTGTCTGGTATTAGTATTGCTACCCTAGTTTTTTGTTTGTTTTTCCAGTTTCATGAAATCTCATTTTCCATCTCTTTACTTTCAGTCTGCATGGGTCTTTTCACCTGAAGTGAGCCTCTTGTATTCAGCATATGTAAAGGTCTTGTGCTCAAATTCTTCACCCCCGTGTCTTTTGATTGGAGCATTTAATCCAAATTCAAAGTAATTGTTGATAGATACGTAGTTATTGCTATTTTATTATTCATATTTTTTATCTTTTTTTTCTTCTTCTTAAAGCAGTTTCTCTAAACATTTTGTAATACTGATTTGGTGTTGATAAAGTCCATTAGTTTTTTTAATTTTCTGGGAAGCTCTTTATCTGTCCTTCGATTCTAAATAATAGCTTCACTGGGTAGAGTAATCTTGGTTGTAGGTCCTTGCTATTCATCACTTTGAATATTTTGTGCCAATTCCTTCTGTCCTGCAAAGTTTCTGTTGAGAAATCACCAGACAGTCTTATGAGGTAACTAACAGCTCTTCTCTTTCTACTTTTAAGATTCTCCCTTTGTTTTAACCTTTGGAATTCTAATCATGATGTGTCTTGGTGTGGGCTTTTTGGGTTCACCTTGTTTTCTGGGCTTGCTTGTCTATTATCTTCGCCAGGTTAGAGAAGTTTTCTGTTATTATTTCTTCAAATAGGTTTTAAATTCTTTGCTCTCCCTCTTCTTTTTCTGATATCTTTATGATGCAAATGTTGTTACACTTGATGTTGTCCCCAGATTCCCCTTAAACTATTCTCTCTCTCTCTCTCTTTTTTTTTTTTGGTATTCTCTTTTGTTGTTGCTGTTCTGATTGGGTGCTTTCTGCTACTTTTTTTCCAGATCACTGATTTGATCTTCTGCATCATCTACTCTACTATTGATTTTTTCTAGAGTATATTTCATTTCAGTTATTGCATTCATCATTTCTGAGTGGTTCTTTTTTCTATCTCCATTTTTATGTTACCTATCTCTTTGTCGAATTACTCACTGAGACCATTGTGCATACTTATAACTAGTGTTTAGAAATCTGCATCTGATAGACTGCTTGTCTCCATTTTGTTTAGTTATTTTTCTGGAGCTTTGTCCTACTCTTTTATTTGAGACATGTTTTTTTGTCTTCCCATTTTGACTGTCTCCTTGTGTTTGCTTCTATGTAAGGTAGAGCTGCTATATCTCCTGATCTTACTTAGTAGAGAGGCCTTATATAGTAGATGTCTTGTGAGACCTAGTCATGCAGTCTCACTGGTCACCTGAGCCAGGTGCTTCAGGTGTGTGTCACTGGCATGGGTCATGTGTGCCCTCCTATTGTAGTTGAGCCTTGGTTGCTGTTTGCGTGTCAGTGGGTGGAATTGACCCTCAAGCTGATTGATTGTGAGGACTGGCCATGACTACAGTGGAGGGGTTATTGTGCAGGGGCTGAACCTACAGAGCAGGATTTGCTTTAGTAGAGTTCTGCTGCCTGATGAGTCTGCTCTTTGGCTATGTTGTTTGTGGAGCAGCTGCTTGGTGCTCTCACAAGGCATGCTGGCCCTGGGGCCTCCAGTAAAAGACCACCAAGTGATCTGAAGCTATCTTCCACTTGGGCTGGCCTTGGAAGTGCCTGAAAGAGGCTAAACTGAGGCCTGCTGTCACTAGTGCCAGGCTTGGAGCTATCTAGCAAGAGGTACAGGGCTGAGGCCAAAGGCTACTTTTTTGGGCTTTATAAACCTTTAAGAGATTTTAGTAAAGCTGCAGCATGAGCAAAGACAGGACGTTTGTATGGAAAAGCCATTGGAAGAGGCTTGGGTGGGCCCGCCAATTGGGTGGGGCAGGATCTCAGGGAATCACCAGGGTAGGACAATTTGTGTTAGCCAGGTCATTGGAGACTCACATATAGTGCCTACCTTCCTCTGTACACCAAGAAGGAAAAGGGCTCAACAAAAGAACAGTGACCTCTGCCAGCATTCTGTCTGGTGGAAATCTGCCCTTCCAGCCCTCGACTTAAAGCCAGACAATTCAGTTCCTCCCCATATGTCCCTGGTGCCTTTGAAGCTGCTGCTCCAGTACTGGAGATCAGAGCAGGTGAGTCCATCAGTAAGTCTCTGCATGTGCTCTTTAATAGGAATGCCTGGGATTCCAGCAGCACACTATCTCACTCAGCCACAAACTCCACTGGTTTTTATATCCAGAAGTTATAGTGATTTCTGTTCTTGGCACTGGAATCTTGGGCTGGAGAGCCTGGTATGGGGCTGGGGCCCTTTGCTCCTCAGGAGGTACCTTGCCAGTTGAGATTCCTTCCCGATTCTCAACCATCACACAGAGGTGTGGGATTAGCCTGTTAGTGTCTCCACCCCACCTACCAGTCTTGAGGTGACTTCTTCTGTATATTCTTAATTATAGGACTTTCGTTTAGCTAGACTTCAAGTGACTTTCATTGATAGTTGTTCTGTAGGTTAGTTGTAATTTTGATACAGTCTTGAGAGGAGGCCAGCACAGCATTTACTTACTTGACTGAAACTCTGAATTTCAGAAAGTATCTCAATTTCTAAAGTAGAAATTGAATTGCTGATGTGCAGACTGAGCTTACTTTCAAATTGACTAAATATTGCCAATTTTTTCTTCAAAGTGGTTGATCCAATTTACATGCCACAGAAAATATTTTTATTTCCCACAGCCTCCCCAACACCTGAGAAGTTAGACTTTAGCAGTCTGAATGGATTACAAAGGAAACTCATTGTTTTAATCTATGTTTGAGTACTAATGAGATTAAACAAATTTTTATACTGTTTTTGACCATTCGAGTTACCTTTTCCACAAGTTACATCTTCTTATTCTTTGTCTATTTTTTTCTCCTGTGCTGTCTTGCTTTTTTTGTTTTGATTTAAGGAGTCTCAAAAATATCTTGGATATTCATCCTTTATGCTCGCTTTTTTTGTTTTGATTTAAGGAGTCTTAAAAATATCTTGGATATTCATCCTTTATGCTTGGATAATCATCCTTTATTCATCCTTTATGTTTTTACTGACTCTGTGGCTTATCTTTTTGTTTTGTTTATTATATCGGTGATACAGAGTCATAGAATTTTTAATCTGCTCAAATTTATCAGTCTTCTCCTTTTTGTTTTTGTTTTTTTCTTTTTAAAGAAATCCTTCCCTAACATGTTGTAAGATTTTTATGCTATATTTTTTTCTAAAATTTTTAAGATTTTTCTTGTCATATTTAAATTTTAATCCAAAAGGAATTTATTTTTGTGATTTGTAGACATTTAATTTTATTTCTTTCCATATTTATTAACAGTTAAGATGGTATAGTTATTGAATGGTCCATTTTTTGTATTCATTTGTAATGTTACCTCTGGTATATACCTGTATTGTATATGTACCTGGTTTGAAACTAGGTTTCATACAGCTACATTGATCTATTTTCTATTTCCACACTAATAACAATATTTTAATTACTATGGTTTTATAAGCCCTAGTTTCTATAGATGAGGACACCTTGATTTTCCTTTCCCTCTAAGAATTTCCATTTCCCTCCAAGAATTTCAGGACGAATTTGTCAAGAGATCTGTGAAAACTCTGTTGTATCTAATTTTGTTTCTCTATTATTCCTAATTTGTATCATTTAAAATTTTCCATAAATAACTTTGCCAGAAGTTTGTCCATTTTTTAGTTTTTTCGAGGGATTTATTTTTGGTTTCATTGAGTCTTTCTCATTTTTATTATAATTTCTTTTTTGAACCAAGAATCATTGAGAAGTTTTATCACATTTTGATCAGAGAACACGTTTTGTATGATGCAGTTTTTTTTTTTTTTGAGACCATTGTGTGGTTGAAATGAATACAATTTTTGTGTTGTCTTCAGAATTCTATAAAATATAATTTAATCGACTATTGAGAAATGAAGTTAAAATCCTCTACTAAAATTGTGAATTTCTAGGTTCCTTCCAGAAAACCCATTTCATTTGTTTGTTTGTTTTGAGGCTCTGTTGCTAGGTGCATAAAGTTTCAAAAACGTTATATTTTTTTCTGGTGAATTGTTCTTTTCATCATTTATCCCTAATCCACTCCCTACCGAATCAGTTTTGCTGATGGTTATATGGATATTTGAGGCTTTGCTGTTGTTATTAGTATTTTTCAGATACCCCTTCATTCTTTTACTTTCAATTGTTCTGTGTCAATATGTTTAAGGCGAGTCTCCTGTTAACTACATATAACTACATTTTCGAAATACAATCTATAAGTCTTTGTATTTATTTGAGAGGTTTGATTTCTTTATATTTTTTACGCTTACCATTATACTATATTTCATCAAATCTTAGCTGCCAATGATTATAAGATACAAAATCTTTTTAGTCAAAAAAACCAAAAACAAAAACGAAAGAATTGTATTTAAACAACAACACAATGCTTATTTTGAATGTATTAAAAGAGCCATTTTAGAATTAATTATGTATTAAAATATTTTAAATATTTTAAAGATCATATGTTGACCTTAGGCATAAATGTAAATAAAATAAATTAATAAAGTTATTTCTAAAAATTGTCACATACAGAGGTTAACTCTTTTTGATTATCTTTTGACTCAGAGTCACCACTGTTTATGCTTTTCTAGGCCCATATCATCCTCCAAGTTATCAAGAGCAGCATTTCTCAAAAGAATTAAAAGCCTTAGAATTGGCTCTTAAACTGCAATTATGTAGAATAAACCTCTTTTTGAATCAAGCTTTGGGAATGTTGTTAAACCTGTTCCATTCATCTCCTTCTCACTCTTTCCCCACAGCTGTTTGGTTCTTAAGAGTTAAAATACCTCTCTAATACTGTTTTCAGCATTTTCTTCTTAGAGACTGACACCATTTATAAGTTTTGATGCTGGCACTTTTGATTATGCATACATATTCTTGTATGTATAATCATTGACATCCATGTTTCAATTGCTGCATGGCCAGCAGTGATTTTAAAACACCATCAATCGAAATATATATCCTGCTTTCAGAGATGTCAAAATGTGGACACATGTGCACTTTAGAATTGATGAAACATTTTTTACTTTCTTTCTTTTTCTTTTCTCTCTTTTCTCTCTTTCTTTCTTTCTTTCTTTCTTTCTTTCTTTCTTTCTTTCTTTCTTTCTTTCTTTCTTTCTTTCTTTCTTATGATTTATTTTTATACTTTCTTCTTTCTCTTTGACATACCTTTTTTTTTCCTTGAATATTTTCTCCTCTTTTTCTGCCTTCTATTGTATCAAGTTTTCTTTAGTTTCCTTTACTGCACTGGAAGTTGCATGTTTTATTTTTATTCTTTTCTGTAAACTTGAAGTTTTTAATGTCTATATGTGATGTGATAAAATTAATCAATATCTTTATTCACTTCTTTAATAATAATTCACTAAATTGATTGCTTCGACTTTACTCCTTCATTTTATATGGTATTGCTTTCTAGTATTATAATTCCAAATTGTTTTTAACCATCCAACTCTGTCATCATCATTATTATTGTTATGATTTTTTTAAGGGTCAAAACTTACTCAGATTTATCTACACCTCTAACATGCCCTTTCTTACCTTTACTCCCTCATGTACTTCTTCAAAATGTATTACCTCTTTCCTTCCTGAGTTACACATTTTAGTTTGAAAATGTCTGTATTATGCTCTGCCTCTTAAATAATAGCTTAAATGAATATAGAATTTGTGCAGGGGGGGGTTATGTGGTTTCTGGTACCAGGGATGTAGTGTAAATCAGGTTTTAAATGTGTTCATGCCCTCAGTTTAAAAAAAAATAGCTAATTATTGTTGTCTCCTGTTCAGGTTAGTAAGCAGGACTTTTCTCATTCCCCTTTCCCTGAGGTAGAAACCTGTTCATGGTTCTGGCTTAATTCCACATGAATTAATGGAATTTGCCTTCCATTCCTGCTCACCCTCTAGCTTTCAGGCTCCTCCTTATTGTTAGCTGTTGAGAATTTCTCTTTCTATTCTCTGAGTTCAGGTCTGCATTTTTATCTTGCATTTCTAGGTGTTTTGTGGCAGGAATGTTTTGCATTTGCTCAGTCTGCCTTTCTGTGGATCCTCTGGGAATACTGTATTTTTCTTTCTTTTCACAATGTATATTTTAATATTTAAAATAGTTAAGAATATATTAAAAATAGAAATTCAAGTGTTTAGTTCAACTTCTGGTTCTATGGAACAATGCTTTCTGCAAAATATGGTCTTTAAACAACTGCTCCATTGTGTGGCTTTAAAAGTCCATAGTTAACTGACTGCCTGGGATTGAGATTAGAAGCCTAGAGTAGATAGAACAACCTACAGGCAGAAAGTCTCCCCTCACGATCTGCCACCCTATGGCAGATACATATCTCCTAAGGTATCAGAAAGTTGCTTCCTATGACAGGCTCTGGGTTGTCACCTCTCAACTCAGCATAGCTGATATCAGTGCACTTCTCCAAGCTGCTGATTTGTAGCTTCAGGTATGTTAGATTAGAATAATTGGTCTGGGAAGGGCAGAGTAGTTAATCATTATGTAGAAATAAGAAGATAATATATTTTTGTATACTTATTGGCTGGTTGCATTTTTTTCTTTCATGTAAAAGAAAATTATCTAATTATTTTTCTATTACATGATGTCAAGGAAATGAAAACTCTCATAGCTGGTTGGTATGAGTATAAAATGGTATAGGCAATTCGATTCTATCTCTTTCAATCAGTTACATTTTGGTGTGTAAAAGACCTTTCCAAAACAGTGGTTTAGAAAAAACAAACATTTATTATTTCTTATATTTTGTGAGTTGGTTGTGTAGTTTTTCTGGTCTGGACCAGCTCAGCTGAAGCTGGATGGTCTAGGATGGCTTCATTCACTTAGTCTGAGTGTTTGTTGGCTGATTGGTCTGGGTGGGACTCAGCTGGAACATCTTGCCTCTACTACCCATGGGCTAGCCTAGGTTTCTTTATACAGTGATCTTGGGCTTCCAAAGAGCAGCAAGAGAAAGCAAGCTCAATCCACGTGCACTTTTCAAACTTCTGCTTGTATTATGTTTGTTAATGTCCTGCAGGCTAAAGCAAGTCATATGATAGGAGGAGATGAAAGTCATATTGAAAAAGAGTGTATATGTAAAGATGGAGATAACATTTTGTCCATTTTTATAATCTACCATAGTATAAAACACATATTATGGTATATATTTTGACCATTGAACAATGTGGGGGTTGGGACACCAGCTGCTGACACAGTTAAAAAATCCACATATAATTTTTTGACTCCCCCCAAACTTGCCTGCTAATGGCCTACTGTTGACCAAAAGGAAGACTTACTGATAACATAAACAGTTGATCAACACAAGTTTTACATGTTATATGTGTTATATATGATATCCTTACAATAAAATAAACTAGAGAAAAAATATTATTAAGAAAATCATAAGGAAGAGAAAACACATTTATAGTACTATCTTGTATTTATCAATACTGCGATTCAAGCCTTAATAATGAAGAAGCAGCAGTATGATTACTTTTTGGTAGCTTAGTGTAATTAATGTGGTTACTTCACAGTAGGCTAACATGTACACTAATGAATTAATTGTTATAAAATTTTTATGGCATACATTATTATAGTCATGTTCATCATATAATATTGGAAATATTATTACATTAAAAATCTACTTTCCTGTGATAATAGGCTGATATCTAGTTTCTACAATTATATGAGAGAAAGGCATATTGTATGGTAATATAATTCTTAGAAAGCAAAATTATAAGACAGTAGGAAAACAAACACATTGTTGATTTTGTATTAAGTATCGCTCACCTTATGCCTATGTAAGGATATGGTGTTCGCTTTCATACAAGCTTTGCACATGATGTTTTACATGATGCATACTTAGGTGATGATGATGAAGACACGTAAAGTCTCATACAGTTCTTGCTGTACAGTATTAGATTTTCACATGAAGACACACACAGCAGATAAGTTATTAACTATATGGCATGATGATTATTTACTATTCGTTAAGTAGAAGTGGATCATCATAAAGGTCTTCATTCTTGTCATTTTCACGTTGAGTAGGCTGAGTGAGGAGAAGGAAGAAGAGGATGAGTTGGTCTTGCTGTCTCAGGGGTGGCAGAGGTGGAAGAGATCGAGGAGGTAGAAGGGGAGGCAGGAGAGGCAGGCACAGTCAGTGTAACTTTACAGAAATACATTTAATTTCTGTCTTTTTTGCTTCTTCATTTCTTTAAAATTGTTTCTATACTGTACCAATTCTTCTTCCACCATTAGCTGTAGATTCAATGCCTGGTCATAGAAGGGTCTGTGTCGTAAAATAAGTCAAAAGCAGTCTTGAGTAATTGGAACCCTTCTGTCAGATTGTTTTAATGTCAATTTGTTTTCTGGCATTGCTTCTTCTACCTTTTTTTCCTCATCGTCTGGCACTGGTTCAGAAGCACTCATCTCCATCAAGTCATCTTCTGTTAATTTCTCTGGTGCAGTATTTATTAGCTTTTGGATTTTTCCAAGATCTATATCTTGAAAGCCTTTATCCCCCTACCCATGACCTTTATTTTCATATCCAAAAATCTCTTTCATGACTTTCTCCATTGACTCTGTCACAAATACTGTGAAATCATGCACAACATCTGGACACAGTTTTCTCCAGCAGGAATTTATTGTTTCAGGCTTTTGGCTTTCACTGCTCTTTCTGTAGCAACAATGGCATCTTCAATGGTGTAATCCTTCTAGATGTTCATGATATTCTCTCTGTTGGGGTTCTTTTCCATAACTTTGACAATTGTTTTCATAGAGTACTCTGTGTAATTTGCCTTTAAGATCCGTATGACCCCCTTATCTAGAGGCTGAATTAGAGACATTGTGTTTGGGAGCAGGTAGACCACTTTGACACCTTTGCTATTGAACTTACGGGGTTCTGGGTGACCAGGCAGACTGTCCAATATCAAAGAACTTTAAAAGTCAGTCCCTTATTGGGTACTTCTTGACTTTAGAGCCAAAGCATCAATAGAAGCAATTCAGAGAAAATATTCTTGTTGTCTAGACCTGCTTGTTGTATAACCAAAAGGCTGGTGGCTGATTTTTTCTTATGGCTCAAGGGTTTGCAGCTTTATAGATAAGGAAGTCCTGATCATAAAACCAACTGCATTTGCACAAAACAGTAGAGTTAACCTACCCCTCCTGCCTTAAATCTTCATGCTTACTTTTCTTCATTAATGAATGCCCTTTGTGACATTTTTTCCAGAATAGGGTGCTTTTGTCTGCATTAAAAACCACTTCAGTGAGATATCCTTTCCTTTCAATGATTTTCTTAATGGTGCCTGCTGCTTCTATTATCTTGACATTTTTTAAGCCAAACCTCTTCTAAAATTATCAAACCATCCTTTGCCGGCATTAAATCCTCCAGCTTTAGGTCCTTCATCTTATTTTTGCTTTAACTTTCCATATAATGACTTGTCTTTTTCTCGAATTATATCAGTCTCTAGAGTTGCCTTTCTTATAGCAATTCTGTACCCACATTAAAGCTGCATTTTCAGTAGGAAATAAAAAGGTATTTCGCAATAAGTACAAGATTTTAGAGTCTGCTGCTGTAGCTGCAGTGATGGCTTCATAAATTTCTTTTTCTTTTTTTACAATAATCTTTATGCTGGATTCATTTTTCTTGAAATGGTGAGCAACTGCTGCAGCAGATCTCAATCTACAGTACATATCAAGCAATTCAACTTTTTCTGGTAATGTCATGACTTTTTTCTGCTACTTGAGAACATTACCGGCATCACAAGTGGCACTTTGTATGGGTTCCAAAGTGTTATTCAAGGTTTATGGTATTGCACTAAACACAATAAAATATATTTGAGGATGAGAGATCACTTTTGACTGTGATACTCAATTTATTGGAGAGACAAACTACTTATGCAGAGATGATGAGTATCACAGACCAGTTTAGGTGGATCCGTGCTACACAAACTAACTGCAATAGCAACAGGAGCTAGCTATGAAATTATTTTGGTAGCACAGTATGTATTACAGTTAATTTCACACAGTTATGACTTAATACTGTATCATACTTTTGCTTACATTTCTCTCTACTGCAAATTATGCCATGTATGAACTGTGTTTATGTGCATAAGTTTTGCTAAATTTTAACTTTTTATAATAGCTCTGTGTATATTTTATGATAGTAACTAATAAAATAGACTAGTATCTACATATATTTTAAACATTCATGACATCACTAACTTTTTCTTATTTTTTTCTTATTTTTGGCTATGTGGTTCCTCTGTGAGTTTTTTCAAATTGCCACAAATCTCCAAAAATTTTTCCAATATATTTATTGAAAAAGAATTCAGGTGGACTCACACAGTTCAAACTTGTGTTGTTCAAGGGTCAATTGCACACTCTTCTTGGTGTCTATGCTAGAGGAACACTTTCATATGTGGCATATAGTGCATAGTGTATGTTAGGCATGTACGAAGATGTTGCTCTCAATGTCTCTTTTTACAGTATAAGAAAATTGGAAACTACTTAAATTACCTAAGTTGAGAAACGATAAAAAACGGTGTATTGAATACCATAAAGCAGTTAAAGAGAATGTAATAAATTCATGTACACAATTCTTAAAAGACATATTTTTAAATGAAAAAAGCCAGTTGTTCAACCATACACATTTCATACCTCTCGATATACACACAAATTGACACTCCTGAAGGTACATCTACATCATGTCATGCACACACATAATAAATTGTTCAGAAGTACACACTATAGGTTGATAATAGCAGCCACCTCTGTGGAGACAGTAGGATTGAGCGGTGGTCAATAGGAACTTTCATTGCATTTTGGGGGATCATTTGTATTCTTTACCAAATTAATGTATTCACATATTGTTTATTAAACATGAATAAAATTTAAATTTAAACTTAGAGAAAGGAAAAACTTAGCGTGATTCTCATGCATTGGGCTTCAGTCTTAATTGTTTGAATAACTGTGGATATGGTATTGCATTTGTACAGAGACTTTCTTCTCTATTTATTTCCCTGCAATCACATGTGCTGCTTGGTTGGAGTAGTTCAAGGTTAGTAAACTGGATCCAAGTAAGAGTAAACTTCTCTGGGACTTATCTCTTTAAAATACAGCATCCAGCCTAGTCATTATGATGTCCAAAGTGCCAGCCAGCATAATTCCTGTTTATGTAGTTTTGGAGTCCTATCTAAACATATCATGGAATATGTTATGGTATCATTTGTTTTCCCCCAAATAATTTCAACATAGTCTGAAGTTAGTTGATAATTACTCTTTTGTGAAACATTCAGAATCTAGTGAATCGTAATTTTGAGGCTGACACAAGTAAAGATTAAATTTTTGCTGTTTCCTGTTCATTCCTGATATTCTTCTATAATTTCTGATATTTCCACCGTGTAGTATATAAAGTTAGGCCACTGTCCACTGGGACTGACTAACCATTTCATTATTCTCTATCTGTCTATACCACCACTTTGTGGTTCTGTGGGAAAGGAGTAATGCCAGGCAAAGTATCAAATTTATCCCTTTGGCATGTGGGTATAACTTACAGAAAGCAGGGCAAGTAATGTTTCATTTTATTGACCAATTAGAAGAGAAACAAACAACAGCTAAGAATAAAAACTCAGAACAATTATAACTATTTCAGAAACCACAGACTACTAGTGATGATAATTTTTTATTTATTTTCTTATTGATTTTTTGGATCTGTGCCTAATATTGTTATATTATTAATTTATTATCTTGAAGGGAAATTTTCAAATATAATTTTTCTCCTCTGTCAACTTGCAGGTTTTAAAATTCTGTGCTCTTCCCTACTACTCTGTTTTTCTTATGTGTATATATGTATGGCTTTACTATAGAACACAGACACATATACACACACCCACATTAAACATTATTCATTAGATCTCTAAAGAAGACCAGTTTGCTACAAGGATAAACCAAGTGTGCACTGCTCATTTACACTTATGCCCATCACTTTACATTTGGAGGGGCTGTCCAATCTCTGAAGAAATGTTAGCTTCTTAGATTTTTTGGTTTGACCTCACAGAACTAATGGTACTAATTGTATACAGACACATCTATGAATTATGATATGTGGCATATAGATGATTTCCATAAAGCTTCTTGGTTCAGGATATGTGTGGAGTTTCTATTTCGATTATAACTTTTAGAGCATCATGTGTTCTTTATAAGTATGAGAGTTCTTATTGGGACAAATAATGTTGTAACTGATGCAGGTGTAAAATATTTTGCTGTTAACATTTAAAATTTTCTTCAAATTTAGTGAACGATGAAGTACATTAGATAAAATAGTTAAAAATCAGAAAACTTAAAGCACTTCACAAATTAATTATAAGATAACTATTAATTATTGACAGCAATTGAAAGCAAACTAATTGGTCTGACAAAAAACATCTGGACAAGTAAAGTCAAAAAAGTATGATTTGTCAAAATGTTTCCTATATGTCAGTGAAATATTAATATACACATAAAACTTTCCTTATTAATAAATTCATTTATTGTTAAATATTTGGATGTTACAGTGAAAGTTCTATAAATATTTAGCTTTGAGTTCTCAGTTTTCCTAAAAGTGAACGTGATTATCTTGTAACCACATTTTTAGTCCAAATAAATGAACACAGTTTATGTTTATGTCAATTCTATCACTAAAAGTTTCAATTAATACTGAAAAATTAGTTTCTGAGAGGGTGTTTATTCTAAAGAGGTCTAAATTTTCATTCAGCAAAGATGATTTATCTGCTTGATTTTACTAAACAATAGTTGCATATTTAGAAGCCCATTTTATCTATTGTCATGTTAAGAGTATAGACTTATATACATAGGAAGTATTGATTCTAATGTTCTTCTCTTAACTACTTTCATTATTTTATATACTGTATTATTGACATACAGCTATTTGTGTGTCATAACTTGGAGCTCTTTAATTCCTCCTCTATTTCCATCCTCTTTTTTTTCTTTTTTCTTTTCCTTTTTTTTTTTTTTTTACAAGCAGCATTGCAGCTAATTAGTTTTGGGGAGGAAGGAGAGAGAGTCCTATACATTCTCTTGGTTGTGGCCCCTTAATAAGAGACTGTTCTTATACCTGAGGAAGCTTCATCTTTCACTCATTATCTTCAGTAAACAGAGTGGGTCCCTTCAATGACCAACTGCTGTGTGCACAGCTTCTAGTGAGAAATTGAGCAATTTGCCAAATTGATTTTCTCCCTTTCAAAGTAATTTTTGATGGGTTATGCCTCTGTATTTTCACTCTTACCTGGATGATTTCTTAAAAGTATGCTTTCCAAGATGGAAAATTTGAAGATGCGAAAGGGCCATCTTTCCTGCCTCTCATGACTGATTTATATAGTTTATTGAAAATTGTGTTTTTGTGGTTACATTGTGGAAATGTCTTTTTAAAGACTGTTGGACAATTTTGAATTCATTGAAAGCAAAATACACTGATTTGTTTACACTTGGTCTTTCTCTGGTCATCTGATTGTAATGAAGTCAATAGGTTCTGAAGTATTCTTTCATAGGTGTTTCTGGAAGAGACAGCTCTACCTGTTGTCATGTTCTCATCCACACATTTTGAGTTCCTGTCTGTCAATATAGAGTACCCATAGTTGTAAAATCTAGGCATTCATATTTAATTCTTGCCCCACTCCCCAACCCCCAGCAAAAGCCATGGTGATTATTTCCACAAGTCAGCACTGACTAGGTGAGATTTCCTCCCTGAAATCTTTTTAGGGCAGTCACGGGAATTTTTACTCAGACTTCTTTCCATATGCAACATCAATAAATATGGAAATTAAGGATTCAAATGCTGTCTAAATTCAGTTAATTGTAAGGTACTTAGTGTTGAAAGACAAAGCTATGCTAATCTTATTAAAATATGCCTGGTTAAATTTAGCTATAAATTTCATTCAAGAACTCCTGCTTTATGCATAATTCCAAGTCAGAATGACTGGATAGAGAACCGCCTACTCTGCAGGATACAGAGTTAGTGATTCGGAAAGGTGAAAAGTTTAATTATGAGTCTATCTTCTGGGGAAAAAGTGAAACAAGGATGAATTCTTAATTTTTTTGTTTGTTTAGATTAAATTAATTGAAAGCCTCTTTCACATTGTTTACATTTTGATTGCTTTCACAGTAAGAAAAGCTTTTAACATTTTTTCTGTTTCATTTTAATTGAAGTTGTTTTAAATATACACAAATGAAAGAGACTTAACTGAAGTAGAGTTCAACACTGTTTAAACAAATTCAATTAATTTTTAATTTTTTTATATAAAGAGTATAATATTTTGTATTGTGGCTAAAGGTCCAACTAGGAATTTAGAGACCAAGGATTTCAATCCTGACTTTTTTGTTCATCTTGTGCAACTTTGTAGACATTATGGAGCCTCCCCATACTTCAGTTTCTTTATATTAATCTGTGGTAAAACAATGATGTATTTTTTAAAAGATTTTATTTTTATTTATTTTTATAGAGTAAAATATATGTCCTTGATAACATTTATAAACATTCATATATAACATTTATAAAATTTGGATAAACATAAATATATATGTATTCACACACACACATATTACTACCCATAATCCAACTACTCAGGTGTAACTCTATTCAATTTTGGCTAGATTCCCAGCCACTTAGTCATTCTGCATGCATACATCCATGAGCAAATATTGGATCACACAGTAGCTATTTTTTATAACCTTCTATATTCAATTACTACATGGTTACTATCTTTTCACATTGTTTGGTATTATTCCATATCATGATAATAATTTAGTTTTGCAAAAACACCCATTATTTATTGAACCAGGACCATTTTGTTGGGCATTTAGGTTGTTCCAATTTTTTTTTTGTTGTTAATAATTGTAAATAATGATGCAGAGAAAATCTCCATGCATTATATCCTTAGACATACCTATGATTATTTACTTAGTCTGATTTAAATTGACTGTGATCATGTATTTTAAAGAAATGTGTATATATCTCATTATGGATAAATTCTTATGGCATTGTAATAAAGATATTTTCAATAAAACATTGATTTCTATTTTTGATATTTTTAAATTATGATAATTCACATCTGTTTAAAAATATAAATTATTCTAGTATTTACATTCATACTTAAAAATCTGTTTGACTTTAGTGATTACGAATCAGTGGCAAAAGTTAAAGAAGTTAGAAGGACATAGTCCTCTGTAAGGACCACATGTAAAAATGGCTTAAGTCTCAAATTTTTTTCTAAATTCCTATTATAGAAAAAAGATTTTGGAATTAGATATATGGAATATTATGTCTGCTTTACTACTTACTAGCTGTGCGATCTTAGTATCTTTAGGACAAAAAGTGGGCATATAGTACCTAACATAAGAGGCTGTTTAGAAGAGTGAGAGAGATATTATTTGTATAAAATATGAAGGCGATAGTGGTAGAAGCCAATGTTTTGCTATGTATATGGTATATGAGAGCTATTCAGCCTCATTCACTTTCCTGATCCATGTATCAACCAAACCTTGGTGATTCTACTTCCAAAATCTCTCAGGTTCACACTCCCTTTCACAGTCCCATTCCCACTGCTCTGGCCATTGTTCACTTGGACTCTGGACATTGTCACAACCTCAGCTTGTGAACAACTGAAGTTTTCTGGTGAATCAGGCATCACTGACTTTCAGGGTCTTTAGATTCACCAGAGTCATACACTTTCTAGGGCCTTTGCCCTGCTTATCTCTGCCTGGAATGCTTCTCCTTCCCAAATAACTCTTCTTTCACCTCATTTGAACTTTGCATAGTGGGCGTTTGTCATTTTGCTTTAAGCTTAAAAATTACCTTCTCAGAAAGGCTTTTACTGGCTACCCAATCTAAAGTTACTCCCTATGATGTTATCCTATTTTAATCTTTATTGATCAATTGTCAATTTCCTCACATGTACAATGGAGGATAATATAGTAACTATCTAATGGAGTTGTGAGCATCAAATGAGTCAAATATCTGGCACAAGGATAAAACTAAATAAAAGTAGGTATTATTACCACCTCCATTATTATCACAAGAATAAACTTCCATCACTACCATGACTGCTGCCACCTCCACCACACCATCATTACCACCAGCAGCAGTACCACCACGACCATCACTATATATAACTACTATGACTACCACCACCACTACCACCACCAGTACCACTACGATCATCACTATAACCACTATCAATACTATTTCTACCCCCTACACAACACCATCATCACCACCACCACCAGCAGTACCATTATCACTTCTATCACTACCACCATCACTGTCACCATTACCCTTGTTGCCATCCCCCTCTCCTAGTGTCCACAACAATGCCTGGCACATACTAGATATGAATGTTTGCCAAATAGATGAACTTCAACTATTGGTAGTAGCCTCCTGACTGAGATGTTCCCATCCTCCATTTTTTTTCTTTCAAGTATACTCTATATATGTGATGCAGATATTTCATGTGAAACTATCTAGCTGATTATGATAGAAGAGATGCCATCTGTGTGATGTTGTTAGACTGTTGGCTCAGAATTGCCTTGATTCTTCTTATGTATGCTATAGGAGCCATAACTCCTATAGTAGTAATGATGAAATGACAAGCATGGTCCAGCTTGCAAAGTTAACTCTCAGCGCTGTCTTGGTATTAAGGTAAATTCTGTGTTTACTCAGGTACCTGAATGTCACCAAGTATTGTGAATTAAGTACTGACAATTGAAGTGAGTCCTTTTCTAAGGTACTTGGAAAAAATTATGCAACCCTGTATTTTTGAGGTCAAAATTAAATCTTGAAATAAAGTACTTCTTGTCAATGCAGTATATATCTATATACCTATATCTATATATCTACATTATACCCATAACATCTATTTGATGTGTGTGTTTGTGTAGCAAATAATATAAAAGAACAAATTTCTTGGTAACAACATTCAATGAATATCTATAACTGTAAAGCAAGTCAAAGTACAAAATAAATTTGAACACTGTGATAGATTGATTACATACATGACCACCATTTTCTACTTCTTGTATCCAGACCCTTGGCAACATGGATCTTCCAGCTATTCCCAGTGAGAGATGGACTCTACCTTCCCATCTTTGAGTCTGGTCTGCTTTGTGACTTATTCTGGCCAACAGAATGTGGCAGAAGTGACCATGTGCCACTCCTGAACCTAGGCCTCAAGAAACTTTGTCCATTTTTAATTGGTTTCTTGGTATTTGTCCCTGCAATGAGAATAAGCCTGGGCTAGCCTGCTAAAGGATGAGAAAGCACATGGAGAGCTGAGTTTTCCCTGCTGAGACCATCCAAGAATAGCTAGCTCCCAGTCAACCCATCCACAGGGTAAATTCTTGAGTTACCCAGCAGAATCATCCCCCAACCTCTAAAACTGTGAGCAAAAAATAAGTGTTTATTTTTGCAGGCCACTAATATTTTGTGATTGTAATGTAACATTTTTGTGGCAATAGAACACTGAAAAAAAAAATTCTTATATAACAAGTAAAATACAGTAAACTGGAATGAGTTATTTCTTTATACTTGGCCACAGGACATGGAGACTAATATTTTTAATATATGTGAGTACAGCAAAAAAAATTAATTCAAAGGAATTCCAGTGTTATTCTCATGGATGTCCTAAAGCATAGTAATTGAAGAATAATCTAAAAATGATTTAATTTAAATAGAAACTAGAATTTTGGTATAGCTGCTGAATGAGTAAGAATGTAAAAATACTTTTTTTACTTCTCTTTTTCATCAAATTTAGAGAATCATTTTCAAAGTGAATTAAGTTATTATCCCCTCTGATTTACTTACTTACTGCTATTCGCTGCAGCAGAAATGGTCATTTTTATTTTCTAACAGTAAAGTCATTACTATTTTCAAACACTCATGTATAGACAAATGATGCATGATCTTTTATTACCAACCTTGTTAAAATTGTAGAATCTTAGAGCAAGCAGCATACTTTCAGACCCAGAACTTAGGAAAAAAGAAGAATAAGGGAAAGTAAATATTATAAAGGAGACCTAAAGAGAATAATTAGATTCAAGAGGAGAGCCAGAAGAGACAGCCAAAGGAGGAGAAAATTCTTAGAAAAGAGTGGTCAACAGAGTTAAATGCTGTAGAAAGGTTAGGATGATACAAGAAAGTACAAATTCAATTTGACAGTATGGCATTATTGATCTTAGCCAGAGTAGTTTAAATGGTGTGAGAAGATGCTACATTTCTATAGGTTGGACAGACAAGTTTCAGGAGATAAATACAGTATACAGTACCTGCAGATTATCCTTTTGAAGAACTTGACTCTAAGAAATGGTAAAAAAGGAGATACAGGATCAACTATGTTTTTCTTTTGTATGATGGAGATATCTTACGACTATTTGAAATTGACAATGAAGGAATTAGTAGAGAGAAACAAGTGTAGTAAGAATAAAGAAATGAGCGTGTTCAAAGAAAAGCCTGCTGTAAGTAGAGACTGATTTACTGGAATTTAAAATTTTAGAAATGATTCCATTATGGGAGGCTGAAGTCGGCGTGATCATAGGAGGGAGTTGCTGACAAGAGATTTAGAAACTTTGAAATATATTGGCTGTATTTTTCATATGGATGTTAAAGGATATTTTCACTGGATATAGAATTGTAAGTTGATAATATTTTTCTTTAAGCACATTAAAGATTCATTCCATATTTTTCTTCTCTGAGATTTAGCAATTTGATTATAATGTGCCTAGGTGCTTTTTGTTTTCTTTTTTTTCTTTTGTTTAAATCTTGCTTGAATCTGAGGGGTCATTCTTAAATTTTGAAAAATGTTTGGAAAATATTTATTCTGTCCTTTTTTCTCTTTCCTCTTTTTCTGAGACCCTAATTACATGTATTATGGTATTATCCTAGAGATCTCTTATGTTCTATTCAATTTTTTCATTTTCTAAACTTATATTTCAATTTGGATATTTTTAATTCATCCATATTTGAATCCTCTATTGTGTCAGTCTATTGTTAGTTTACCCACAGAATTCTTCATCTTGGATATTATATCTTTCAGTATGAATTTTTATTTAATATTTGAAGAACTTCTAATTCTGTGATGAAATTTCCTATCTGTGCATTCATTTGATCCACATTTTCCTCTAAATTCTTTAGCACTTATGATATTTTCTTTCTAAAATCCTTGTTGGCTATTTCCATCAGCTGGATTAGTTATGGGTCTGCCTGTGTTGACCTTTTCCTTTTGAATATTGGTCAATTTCCTGCTTCTTTTCATGATTTAATTTTTTCCCCCTCTTTAATTCCCCCTCCTCCCACCACTTCCATCCCTGACCTATGGATTTTTCAGTATCCCCTTAAGAACTGGATCTTTGAAGGCGGGGCGTCTCCTCTCACCTGCTCACAGCGTGTACCTGGGGCCTGGAGCATCTGGATGTGCTAACCACTACACCATGGAGCAGACGTGCTAACCACTACACCATGGAGCCACCCCATCATGACTTAAATTTTTAAATGCTTGCTGGGCATTTTTTAAATAAAGAATGGTGGAGATTAAACTAGATACTTTTTGTTTGGTTTTATTTTTTCCAGATAGGGGATTTATTCCATTTCCTCTGTGAGGCCATTAGGATAAGGGAATGACCATTCAGATCCTAGTCTGAGGCAAGCTGAGCTGGAGATTAGCCACAATTTTATTCAGTTTTCCTTTGGTTTTAAATGAGATTATAGAGATCTTTCTTTGCCCTTCAGTTTGACTCACAACTCCCCTTGCCATCATAGATTTATCTTGCTGATATAATCAGGATTTGGGTTGGCAAGAAGTTTGGTTCCATCTGTAGTTAGGTTTAGTTTACCTCTAAATTCAATAGTAGCAGGCCCTGGAACATAAGCCCTGAACAAAACTATAAAAATCTCTTTCTAGTTTCCAGTTTTATTCCTAAGACCTGCAATGTTCCTGCAGGATAAAATTTTAGGCCAATAGACTTATTTTGTGTGTGGGACTCTCCCAGAATTCAATCTGTCATGCCAGCTCCAATCATTCTTAAAAGTTTTACTTGCTTCCCCTCATACTGGCAAAATCTTTTCATTTTATGGCAAGATTTCATCTTTGTTGCCTCATATCAGACAAGGCAATACCCAGTCCCTAGTATGAAGGCAATTGCTGAGTGCTGCTTTTCTATGAAGGCCTGGCTCCTTTCTGAAATTTAGTTCATTTAGATGACTTTGGACCAACTGATTATTAACGATATGCTTTTAGTTTATCTGTCTTCTTTTTATAACAGGAGTGAAGGTCTTTCATGACTGTTTGCATCTTAACTGAAGATGGAACTGCTCCATATGAACACTGATGCCAAGCAAACATAGTGGTGGAAATGTGATTGAGATGGAAATGAGATTGAACCACTGTCAAAATCAGCAATCAATATGTGTGGTATTATTATGTGTGTGTGTGTGTGTGTGTGTGAATATACTATTGGGGAGAGATAGCCTGTGATGATTTGGTTATTGGATTTGTAGATGACTAAAAAGAAGAGGAATGGTACAAAGTAGATAGAATCCATCACCTGAAGGGAAGAAGGGATCAAGATACAACAGATTGGGGGTAAAAGCTTATTTACAAAGAAATAAATGGTCCAGAGAATATTGTGGAAACAATAGTAAGGAAGACCAGAAGAAGTTGGAGGGGAGGAGTAAGTGGGAAGAAACATATTTTTTAATACATGAGAAATGATTGACTAGAGTTTCTTGCATTTTGGCAAGTGGTCAAGTTTGGATTTAAGGGGTCAGGTTGGAGTGATGACTCCATGAAGTAGGACACCTGTGTAGAGTAAGTTTCCAACATTGTTAAAGGTCTTTTGAGGCTGGCAGACTGCAGTCTTTAAAATATTTTTATAGCATTGAAGAGCATTCTCTCTTCACGAATTATTATGACCATACTATTTGTGTTCTTTGTTGTTAGCAGTTCTCTCTCTCTCTCTCTCTCTCTCGTATACCACATAGTGATTAGACATTTATATAACTTACGAAGTGATCACCCCAATAAATCTAGTATTCCTCTGATATCATATGTAGTTATTACAATGTTATTGACTATATTCCTTATACTATACTTTACATTCTCATGACTATTTATAACTACCAATTTGTACTTCTTAATCCCTTTCCCCTTTTCCCCACCCCACAACCCCCCTCTCATCTGGCAACCCTCAAAATGTTCTCTCTATACATGAGTTTGTTTCTGTTTTGTTTGTTTATTTTGTTCTTTAGATTCCACATGTAAGTGAAATCATATGGCATTTGTCTTTCTCTGTGTTACTTACTCTAGTCAGCATAATACCATTTATATCCATCCATGTTATTGCAGATGGCAAGATTTCATTCTTTGTAAAATATTTTACTGGCTGAGTAAAATTCCATTGTATATGTGTACCACCTCTTCTTTATCCATTCGTCCACTGATGGACACCCAGGTTGCCTCTATATCTTGGTTATTGTAAATAATGCAGCAATGAACACATGGATGCACATGTCCCTTCAAAGTGGTATTTTGGGTTTCTTCAGATATATATACGGAAGTGGGATAACTGGGTCCATTTTTGTCTCTTGTTATAGCCTTTATTTTAAAGTCTATTTTGTCTGCTATAAGTATTGTTACCCCAGCTTTTCTTCTTTTGTTTCTCTTTTCATGAAATATCTTTTTTCATCCCTTTACTTTCAGTCTGTGTGTATCTTTCAATCTGAAGTGAATCTCTAGTAGGCAGTATATGAAAGGGTCTTGTTTTCCTATCCATTCAGCTACCTAATCTTTTGATGGGAGCGCCTATTCCATTTACATTCAAAGTAAATGTTAATAGATATGTAGTTATTATTTACATATTTTCTCTCTCTTTTTTCTCTTTTCTTCTTCTTCTTCTTAAAGAAGTCCCTCCAACATTTCTTGTAACATTGGCTTGGTGGTGATGAATTCCTTTAGCTTTTTCTTGTTTGAGAAGCTCTTTCTCTGTCCTTCAATTCTAAATGATGACTTTGCTGGATAGAGTAATCTTGGTTATAGAGCCTTGCTTTTTATCACTTTGAAAATTTTGTGTGAGCTCCTTCTGACCTGCAAAGAGTCTATTGAGAAATCAGCTGACAGTTTTATGGGAGCTTGTCGTAGGTAACTAACTGCTTTTCTCTTGCTGCTCTTAAAGGTCTTTCCTTGTCTTTAACCTTTGGTATTTTAATCGTGTCTTGGTGTGGGCTTCTTTGGGTTCATCTTGTTTGGGACTCTACATTTCCTGGACTTGTATGTCTATTTATTTCACCAGACTGAGGATGTTTTCAGTCGATATTTCTTCAAATAGATTTTAAATTCCTTGCTCTCTCTTTTCTCCTTCTGGTACACCTATAATGTGAATATTGTTACACTTGATGTTGGCCCAGAGTCCCCTTAAACTACCCTCATGTTTTGATTCTTTTTGCTTGTTGCTATTGTGGTTGGATGTTTTCTGCTACCTTATTTTCCAAATTGCTGATTTGATCCTCTGCTTCATCTAATCTACTGTTGATTCCTTCTAATGTATTCTTCATTTCAGTTGTTGTATTATTTATTTTTGACTAGTATATTTTTAAATTTTTTTTAATCTCCATTTTATTGTTTTCTCTTTGTTAAGGTTCTCACTGAGTTCATCTACTTTTCTCTTAAGTTCATTGAACATCCTTATAACCAGTGTTTTGAACTCTGCATCTGGTAGAATTTACTTTTCTCCATTTTGTTAAGTTCATTTTCTGGAGCTTTGTTTTGTTCTTTTATTTGGGACATGTTTCTTTGTTTCCCATTTTGGTTTCCTTCTAGTGTTTGTTTCTATATATTAAGTAGGGCTTATAAGTCTCCTTGTCTTAGTGGTCTTATGTATTAGGTGTTCCGTGGATCCCAGTGGCGTAGTCTTCCCTGGTCACCTGAGCTGGGTGCTCCAGGTTTGTCCCTTGGATAGGTTGTGTGTGCTCTCCTGTTGTAGCTGAGCCTTAGTTGCTTTCTGCATGTCAATGGGAGAAATTGATCCTTGGGCTGATTGGTCGTGGAGACTGGCCAATGTGGGGCTGATCCTATGAAGCTAGATTCACTTTAGCAGGGCTCTGATGTCTTCCTTTTGAGTGTATCATCCTTGGATACAGCCCTGGGTGTTGCTCCAGCTCAATCCAAAACAACCACTGGGAATACTTCTCCTAGAGCCTCCTGGGAGGGCACCCACTACAGGCCAAGTTCAGCCACAGCCTTTGTACTACCTGGGGCCACCTGGAAAGAGTTACCAAAGAATCCTCAGATGGCCACCACCTGTGCGGGGCTTAGAGGTGCCTTGAGAGGTCAAGTTGTGAACAGAGGCCTGCTGCCACTAGTGCTGGGTTGGGGCTGCTCAGCAAAAGGTGCTGGTCATGCCAAGGTCAGATAGAGCCTGTTTGGGTTTTGTGAACTTTTACGAGATTTTAGGAAAGTTCATAGCATGAACCAAGATAGACCATTTGTATGGAAAAGCTGCTGGAAGAGGCTTGGGTGGGTCTGTAAGTTGGATGGGGTGGGGTATCAAGGAATCAGTAGAGCAGGACAATCACTATTAGCCAGGTAGATGGAGACACAGATGTACACCTGCCTCTGTACACCGAGCATGGGGAGGGCTCAATAAAGAAACAATGGCTTCTGCCAGTCTGGGAGAAAGCTGCCCCTTCAGCCCTTGCCCTGAAGCCAGACAAATCCCTCTTTGAATGTCGCTGGTGCTTATTGAACTGCCCTCCAGTGCTGGAGCTCAGAATGAGAGAGTTAGTGAGTTGCAAATGAACTTGAACTTGAGTGCAGAAGGAGAAGTGGAACAAGCTGCCTTATCTGTGAGCAAGGGAAAATTGACTCCCTACGTATGCTAGACTCTTACCAGATTCAAATCCTAAGGCTCCTTAGGAGGAATGTCTGTGACTCCAGCTGCCCTTTATCTTGCTCAGCCACAATCTTTGCTGGTTTTCATAGCCAGATGTTGTGGGATCTTCTCTTTCCGGCACTCTGGGTTGGGGAGGCTGGTGTTGAGCTGGGGCCCCTTGATCCTGTGGTGGGTACTCTTCAGTGGAGATATCCTTCCCGATTTTCAACTGCCACACGGGGTGCGATGCCATCTGGTTTCATGTCTCCACTCCTACCAGTCTCAAAGTGTCCTCTTATGTATATCCCCAATTGTAGGACTTCTGTTCCATCAGACCTCAGGCAACTCCCAATGATGGTTGTTCTGTAGTTTGGTTGTAATTTTGATGTGGTTGTGAGAGGAGGTGAGCACAGTGTGTACCTACTTTGCTTAACTAGACAAAGTGATGTAATTGGTATTTTTCTGGGTTTTGGTTGACAGTGTTCATAGATTCCTGTAGCTGGTGAGTCTAGGTGAAAATCATAACTTGATAAAGCTGAATTCATCTGAAAATCTACCTGATACTAACATAACATCTCTAGAGTTATGAAATCTTAATTTGATGATGTTGACAATAAAGTAAACATCTGGATGTATGGTGAAAATTTAGTTTTATGATCTATACATCACCAAAATGTCTGTATGTTTTGGCTTTATGTAGTTGTGTCACTTCTCTCTTCAAAATTTTTTGTCCTTTTTCTGAATCTACTTGGCCCTAATTGCTGCACATTTCAATGTGCTTGTCAGGAAATAATTTATTCATTTTGTTTTTCCCTCTCTTCATAGAAATTCCTTTAAGTTTCAGGTTTATTTAAGATTATTATTTCTATTTAGATTGAATAACTATGTGCAGATTAGTGTTTTGTGAGAAAATTGAGATAGGCTATCCTCTTTGTTAGTCTGTACTTCAGTTTCTTAATATGGTTCCAGCACTGAAAACCAGTATCTGCAACTGTTTGAAAACTATTTGAATCTGGTAGTAATCTAGTATGTTTATGGGGTCAGTTTTTCCTTGCCCATAGCTAAGGCAACTTGTTCCACCTCTCTTTTTGAATTCAAGTTCATTTGCAACTCTGTACTCCTTTTACAGTATCATTTTCCTCCAGGCCGTGCACACTTAAAGAGCAAGGGAAGGACATATTTGGGGCCTTACCCTCATTAGTTCTTAACTTAAGTAGGAAGATAAGCGGTCTCCTTGGATGTTTGCATTGGCCAATCCCCCATTTCCATGTCAATAAATATTGAAACTTTGTTCTAAATCTGTACCTCAGTTCCTACAGCTCATCTCTCATCAATTACAACTGCTCAACTAATTCATTCACTTGGTTGTTTCCTACCTATAACAGGTATTTATATCTCTAGAACTCCAGAGGCAGCCTCTCCTTCCTCAAGGTCATTCCAGAGCCCGTGCTCACTGAAGCATATTCTCATAAAAACCCAAGGAAGACACTAGGTCCTGTCCTCAGTCTCTGTCCTAACTCTGGGCCAAGCTCCTCTACATTGGTTCCTAAACCACTTAGCATGTCAAATTATTCCTCTTTCTTATTTTTTTTTATTAGATTTGTTGGAGGTAATATTGGTTAATAACATTATATAAATTTCAGGTGTACAACTTTGTAATATGACATCTATATACTCTATTGTGTATTCACCACCTGAGGTCTAGTCTCCTTTCCATTTTTGTTTCTTATTATCTACTTTTTCACCCTAATTGCTCTTTTCTGCATTAATTCATTTATTCATGGATTCATTTATTCATGAGATGTTTAGTAAGTTCCAACAAGGTAGATGGGGCCCTCCTAAGTGTCCCTGAAATGAAAGGTATTAGGAGAGGAACTGGGAGAAGTTATCTCAACTTTCTTCAAATAATTTGCAGTCTGGATGGAGACTCAGGCATCTATTCACAGAAAAGTTGATACTGCATATGATTAAGTGACATATGCTTGGTACAAGTTGGTACAAGCAATTATGTGCCTTGGGATGTCAGAGAAGAAAAACATTTTCTTTGATGGGAGGTTGGGGTTGAGAGATAGATGGGTAAAGGAGCTGTCCTTGAAGCGTGGATAAGATTTGAGAGGCAGGGAGGATTTAGAGAATTCTACAAGGGAGGAATAAGACACAGCCTTGATGGAATGGACAGGATATGTAGAGACACAATACTCTGCTGAGAGCCCTAGCAATCATTTGTTTGAGGAGCATCCAAGCAGCACTTATTCTAGCCCTCCTCTACTTTCTATAGCAATATTTTTAATTGAAACACAAAGGTAGAGGCTTTTTCTTCTGACTTCTGATAAATGTTAAGAAATTTAACAAGTGATTTTCTATTGCTCTGAGGAGTTGTTTAAGCCTTCATAAATATTCCATCAACCACATGGGGACTCGTCTACTTTGAGAAGGATTTTGAAGGTTTTTCATGGTCTTGCCTTCAGGTACTTTCTCATATACCTGGAAATGTTTCATTTATTTGTATATAGTGTCTTCAAACTTCTATCTGAAAACATAAGATTCTTTTTCATGCCTGCCTACTTGCCACATGAATATACAAAGTATAGTCCTTGTATTTTGTTGAGGTTTGAAGAAGATTGTGTGTTCAATCTTGAGAGCTAGACCCTAATTTCTATCTGTCTGTCTAGTTAGCTGTTATCTCTCTCTGGCTAACAGCTCTCTCTTTTTGTCTTCCATATTTCTCAGTCTCTCTCCCATCTATCTTTCTATCATCTATCTATTCTCTATCTGTGTGTGCGTGCGTGTGTTCAATGCGTGTGTGTGTGTGTGTGTGTGTGTGTGAGTGTGTGTGTGTGTGTGCGTATGAATATATAAAGGCTATATCCTTATTTTTAGGGAAAATTGGATTAAAATGGTACTTTTTGTCAGACTGGTAATAAAGTAACATTAAAAGAAGTGCATGAGAAAAAGTCACTACACACAAAAAAAGCCAAGATCAGCAAAACCGACAAAGAGTTTGGAATAATTGTAATTTAAAGTGCCCTGGGATTATTTTCACACTCAAAATCAATTTTTTTTTCTCTTTGAAAAGGTTTGATAGAAGGGAAAATTACTCCTCTTCCCCAGCTATATAGTTAAAGAGCTATTCCTTCTTCAGCTATTCATAATTCTTCCATAAATCTTGGCAAATAAGCCATGACTCTAATAAACATCAAATCGTATGAGTTGGAGAATATTAATACAACTCAGGATTTTGCTCAACTTGTACAAAAAATACCATTTATGTGAGAAAGATTAAAAGGATGTTCTTTCAATGTGTTTCTGTGTAATATATGTTCTATTTAGAAAGCTGATTTGTTATTGGTTTTAGGTACTATTCATAGACTTGATTTTGTGTTCATTCTGTTTCCCAAGTTTATCTTACACCTGAATTGTACATGTTTCTTTGCATCCACCATGATTTTTCAGTGAAAGCTGAGTTCCCAAGTCTTTCATTCATTCTTTCTCTCTTTTACATTTACCTCCTACACCTAATTATGAAACGACTTCAAATAAGTATAAAAATTTAAAAACAAAACAACCCATTCTGCTTCCTGTGAACAATTGACTAGTTTTTTTCCTCTTTTCTCTTCAAGAGTTCAAATTCACTTGGAATGCTATGCAATTGGCGAGGCCTGGGATTTCTGGGAGCTGTAATTGTGTCTCATTAATTCTTACAGTAATGGAGGATAACTATAAGGAACACGCAATTAGTGATTTGGTCAATGAACAGAGCAGTTAATCAGCAGACAAAGGATGGGGCTCAGAGCCTATTAGGCTGAAAGGAAGTGTTCGTGCTGTCCCAGGCTCCAGGAATGCACATGGACATTCCTGCCAATTGGATGGGTTCAGAAGACTATGTCTTTTTGTGAAACTAGCTTTTTTTTCCTTCTTTAAATTGGTATGGTATGTGTTTATTCAAACACTTGAGAAATTCCTGAGTATTCTGTAATAGTACACTATGTATTTTTCTTACCTCTTGTTAGCTGGCATAGACTTTTCTTTTTTCTCCTACTGTGGAAATAAACCCCAAATACACATACAACAAAAAAACAAAAATGAGTCAAAAACCAACCAACCAGCCCTTAGCAATAAAAAAAGGAAGAAAAAAAGCACAATACTGCTTTACTGAAGCATATTAGTAAGCATATAGATCCTTAGCTGACTCCTCTGTCATCAGAAAATAAATTAATGTGGAGACCAATAACATTTAAATAAGCCTTAGTATTGTCATTTGGTCGTACTCTCCATATTCATTTCTATAAAGTGGACCTTTATATTTCTGAATGGAGGCACTTTAAATTTATGTAAATTTTGTATACAGACAAGCATATGAGTCTTAAAATGTTGTAGGCTTTACAGCTAAAAGTAATTGTAATTCTGTGTTTTCTGTGAGAAAGTCTTGTCAAATTACTTTGGGGCTTTTAATACAAAAGTTAACCCATCAGAATAAGGTTGCTTTTTCTGGGCAACATGGAACTTAGTATCCTTGCCTAGGAAAACCATGTCAAGGTTACAGATGGAATCCTGTGAAATGTTGTAAATGTGAAGTGATGATTATATAGGAAAATGGATTTATCAATAATACATTGCCCTGAGGTAATTCTGAGCTCAAGCAAACAGTTCTTCAAATAGAATGACATCTCTATTCCTAAGCAAAGCATACATTTGGAATAAAGAAGAAATGATTACATTTGCTTTTTAAAAATGAAACTAGTTTAATAATTAACTTATTTCCTGAGTCAAGTGTAGACCTGAAAATAAAGGTAGGGTTATTTTCTTTCTCTAAAACCGTCTGTTCTTTTATCTTCTTATGATTCACATTGGAAACAAAGAAATGTTCAAGAAATGAATTCTCTTAGGCATTATATTAGAGACTCAGCTATTTCTGAATAATTAGCTTCATTTGTTAAATATTTGAAACATTTTCTACTCTGAGGTAAAGAACAGCATAGTGGAAGATGAGAATTACAAATGACATGCATTTTCAGCAGAATCCTTCTTATCAATTAATAAGGAGGAGTAAGCTATTCTACCTCCTTTTTTCTCTTATTTAGATTTTCTTCTCTAAAAATTTTGTATTCACAACAGCACAAAGTTTCCTTTTTCCTTGAGTGACATGCTATATGCATTGTTTCAGAAAATGGAACACTATTGAAGCAGGAGATAGGGAAGGTGGTTTTGTCCTCAGCTCTACATTTGCTAACTGTGTATACCCACGAGAGCTGCCCTCTGAGCCTTGGTTTCCCCATCCACAAAATGAATATTTTTAATCTAGGTGATCTCTTAGCTTTCTTTTAACTGTGCTCTTTTGACTTCTTTGGACCAACAGCGAAACTATTTCAAGTATTATTTGTGTCCTGGAATTTAAACATAGGATTTACAAGCTATAGAAACTATGATTTGGGGTTGCAGCTGCCGTCTCAGCTGCTGTGGGCTATGGCATCATTAGAGGCTGTATCTAGCATCAAATTATTTGTGAAAGGGCTTTCTCTCTCATCATTTTTTTTCTCGTTGTTCTGATGTGCCTAATTGCTAAAAATCTACCCTGTTTCCTAGTGAATCATTTTTCTGGAGATTGTTTTAATTACCTTGGTCTTTTCCATAGCATACTGTCAGCCTACTTGCATCTGTGAGTGGTCTCTGCTGGGCTGGTTTTTAATATAATGTATTAAAAATCAGCAACAAGTTGACTTTAAGAACCTCTGTAAGACTGATAAGATTTTTTTGGCTGCATATTGCTTTATAAAGCAAACTGCTTGTGAAATATATCTCAGAACCATCAACATACTAAGTTTCTCAAGATTTGTTTTCACCTCAACCATTTACTCCATTCAAGAAAATTGTTGTTCACACACAGAGTGGCCACGCTCTGTCCTGGCTGGAATTCCTGGTCTCGTTCCACCCTATGGTCAACTCAGTCCTTTTGCTTTCTAAGTCTTAGTGTCTACTCCTCTCTCTTCAAATATTTAACAACTTTTCAAATTTTTAGGGATCCTTTCTGCTCATCAAATTGCACTAGGCAAAAAAAGTCTTTCCATTTGTTTACACCAAGATTTTCTTCAGGATAACCATGACCTTTAAAGAACACAAGAAAAATCAGTAAATGATAAATATACTTATTACTTATTTATAGCTCAGGGTCAGAAACTCTTATGCCAACATGGGCTAGGGAGATAAGTTGGGAGTCCAATGAGCCAGACAGAAAATTACAGAAGGTGGTGGGAGGCAGTAGAGCACTCAAGAGTTTAGGTCTCTGCTAAAGATGGCAGCCTGCACTCAGTCCAGCCAATTATCGCCATATGGGGACACAGCCTGATACTGTCAGAACTTATTTTTAAAAGAAAGTCGCAAATACAGATTCCATGAGAACTCTCCCAACTTTTAAGTATTAATTCATAAAAATCTACATGCTATCCTGGCCAAATAAATTACGTCTATGTCCACATCAGTCACTGGGGCTACCGGCTGGTCACCTTGGCATCAGGCAATAGCAGGCACTGTTTCTTTCCATTAAGAAGTAGATGAAGAGGCTGAATTATTTAGAAATCTCTCTTGTCCTTTGAGAGTAATATGTTGAAGATACATTTAGATCTGTTTTACTGATTATATAAACTAATTTGATTGAATTTTTGTGGAGAAGTTTGGACATTTCACTCTGGAGGGAACATGCTTTTGCACGTTTTTCAGTGGGTCTTCTTTTTATTTATTTATTTTTAAAATAAAAAATAATAATTTATTTTTAACTTAAAAATTTTTAATTACAGTTAATATTCAATATTTTTTTTATATTAGCTTCAGGTGTACAGCATAGCGGTTAGACGTTTATATAACCTATGAAGTGATACCCCTGATTAGTCTAGCACGCCACTGACACCATACATAGTTATTACAATATTATTGACTATATTCCTATCAGAGCCAAGCTGATCAAGAAGGGAAGGTTTTGGTGGTGAGACACCCAGTTAAAAGAATGTACAAAGAGCCGACATGAGAAATGAAACAGCAGGCACGAACTTTATTGCGGGGAGCATGCTTCTGTGCTAGGAGACTGCATAGGCTTCATAGATGCCAGAGAACGATAGTGGCATTCTGCCACACATGCATGATACAATAAGCTGAATCATGCTTACATGAGTTAAGTGCAGGCGTCCTACTATATTAATGTAGTAGGACATTCTAAATCTATATATACATTCTAAATCCAGAGTCCTATCCCTACCCGCGAGCCTGGATCACAGCCAGACCTGGGACCCACAATTCCCTATGCAGTACTTTACATCCCTGTGACTGTTTTGTAATTGCCAATTAGTACTTCTTAATCCCTTCACCTTTTTCACCCAGTCTTTCAACATCCCTTTCATCTGGCAACTATCAGTTTGATCTCTGTATCTATGGGTTTGTTTCTGTTCTATTTCTTTATTTTGTTTTTTAGATTCCACATTTAAATGAAATCATATGGTATTTATCTTTCACTGTCTGATTTATTTCACTTAGCATAATACCTTCTAAGTCCATCCATGCTGTCACAAATGGTAAAATTTCTTTTTTTATGGCCAAGTAATACTCTTTTGTATATGTGTACCACATTTTCTTTATCTAATTGTCTATTGATGGACATGTGGGTTGCTTCCATATCTTGGCTATTGCAATAATAATGAAATGAACATAAGGATGCATATATCTTTTCAAACTAATGTTTTGGCTTTCCTTTAATAAATACCCAGAAGGGTCTAGTTTCATTTTTTTTGCATGTATCTGTTCAGTTTTCCTAACAACATTTTTTGTAGACTGTCTTTACCCCATTGCATATTCTTGCCTCCTTTGTCATAGCTTAATTGATCACGTAGGTGTGGGCTTATTTCTGGGCTCTCTATCTTGTTCCATCAATGTAGGTGTCTGTTAATATGCCAGTACCATGATATTTTGATTACTATATGCCAGTAGTATAGTCTGATATCAGGTAACATGATACTTCTCACTTTGTTCTCTCTCAAAATTGCTGAGGCTATTTGGGGTGTCTTCTGGTTCTATATATATTTTTGGATGATTTGTTTTTGTTCTGTGAAAAATGCCATTGGTATTTTGATAGGACTTTCATTGAATCTATAGATTGCTTGGGTAATACGGCTATTTTAATTGTGTTAATTCTTCCTATCCATGAGCACAGTATGTGCTTCCATTTACTTGTAGATTCTTCAGTTTCTTTTTTCTTCGATGTCTTATAATTTTCTGAGTATAGGTCTTTTACCTCCTCGGTTAAATTTATTCCTAGATATTTTATTTTTTGATGCAATTGTAAATGGGATTGTTTTCTTAATTTGTCTTTCTGATAGTTTGCTATTGTTGTGTAAAAATGTAACCAATATTTGAATATTAATTTTGTATCCTGCTACTTATTGAATTTATTAATCAGTTTCAATAGTTTTTTTGGTGGAATCTTTAGGGTTCTCCATATATACTATCATGTCATCTGCCAGTAGGTCTGCTCTATTACTGTAAATATCCTATATGGTTATCTGACTTACGGTAAACAGGGCAGGTAACAGCTGATTTGATTTTAGAGAGACATTCTAATTGACACCTAGCAACTCAATTCTCCTAGAAATCATTAAATGCTTGTTCTGTGCTGAGCACTGTCCAGATGTGGGAGAGAATAATTCAGTTCCTTCGGTGTCTGCAAAGGACTGAAAGTTGGTATTCACCCTTAATTCATATGTTGAAATCCTAACTCCCAATATTATTAAGAGGTAGGACCTTAGGTAGATAATTAGGCAGAGCCTTCATGAATGGGATTAGTGCCCTTATAAAAGGACCCCAGAGAACTCTCTTCTCTCTTTTCACCTTGAAGATACAATGAGAAGTGGGCAGTCTACAACCTGGAGAGGGCTCTCACCGGAACCAAACCATGTTGGAAACATGATCTCAGATTTCAAACTTCCAGGGGTGTGAGAAATAAATTTCTGTTGTTTATTAGCTGCCTAGCCTAGAGTACTTGGTTATAGTAGCCAGAATTAAAACAGTGTCTCTTGTTAAATTAAACAAGGAGCCATTAAACTGAGGTAGTTTTAATACCTTAGCAGCCTATGTAAGCCAATCAAAATCTAAGTCAACCAACCAGAACTTGACTGCTCAGCTAGTCTGGTTACCTAACCTAGCCTAAAAGTTACTCGTTATACCAAATAAGAAAAGTAACCGTGCATTAACAGTCCATGTTTGCCTAGTATAACTTCCTAATTCCTGCTTACCTGACACCATAAAATCCTTTTGCTTTGTATGGCTTTTTGGAATGCCTTTGTATTTTCTAGACTGGATGCTTCCTGATTGAGGAATTGCCAACCAAATCAGAAAATTAAATGTCTCTGAAAATTTCCTTTCATATCCTTTTGATTTAAGTAACTTTTTTCTTCTTTCAACAATCCATTATTTGGATATAAGTGCAATGATTGAAATCTTCTGTTACATTGCAAGTTCTAGAGAAAATAATGCATGTAGATATTAATTGTTACCTATTTTTGGCAATAAAACTTGAATGCTAATATATTAGAATTTTTCCTGTATGAGATTTTGGTTGGGGAGAAGAGAAACAAATCCAGTTCTGACATTATTTCTCAGAAAGATTATTCATTAGGTTTATTTTTCTATGTTATTCTCAATGAACTGACTTGAAAGTTACCAAATGGAAATGACTTATGCATTTTAGAGAAGATGCCTTTGTGACCAATGTAAGAGAATGTTGCTGGATTGCCAAAGAGGGCAGGGAGTGAGCTGCACCAGAGCTTTCTGGATAAGGACAGACTTGTAGATTCGAGCATTCATTCTGGGCTGGTAGTTCATACCAGTGGTATGCCAAATGCTCCCTTACACTGGAGTGGAGCCCAACATTATCTGCAAGAATTGATAAAAAGGGGAGTGCTGTTGAAGAATACACTGTGCAGTTTTAGTTTGTATAGCAAGAAAGCATGAAATCTGGAGCTTTCAAACAGGCTATGAGAAGTAGAATTTCAGGGTTAATTTAGCTCTAGGGCAAGAAAGAAACTGATGGTTTTTGGAAACATGATCCTGCCAGGTGAAATTCAATCTTAGGGCAAAGATACATCAAGCCTTCCCCTGACTTTTCCTCTTATCTGCTGCCAGTACCAAGTGTGCGTTTCATGCTGGAATGCTGGTGGTAGAGGGTTTTATATTTATGTGCTGTACAGAGAGTGTGAGAGTTGGATCTGTAACTTTAGTGTCAAGAGAAGGTTGCTGTAGCTTGTGCCCACCATCTTCAAAAGCAGCCTGGGGTCTGGCCCCCTTCCCTCTTCTGCCCTCTTGTGCCTCTTCTATTTCCGCTTGTCCCCATATCCTCTATGGTACAAATTAATACTAGAAATTCATGAAACTATTTTAAAGCTCCTGTGAGAAGAGGTTTGTTGTTGCTGTTATTGCTGTTTTTGTTTGTTCTGTTTTTGTTTTGTTTTGTTTTGAAAGGATAAGTGAACTGAGAAAAAGATTTTAAATTTTTAGATTAGTCAAACTGGTTTGCTTATTTCTTTAATTCTGTGGAGTCGAGTGAGACAATATGCATTGCCCATATAACATGCAAAGATGGTGAAGATGTTATTTAACTATACCTGGATTTACTAGGCCAACAGGGCAGTTAAATATCAGGTACTTTTTACCTTTCATTCTCATACCATTCTCATATTTTACTCGTGGAGAAACCAAGACTTGTCACAAAATTAGTAATAATCAGTTTGTAAGCTCACTGTCTCCTTGACTCTAAGGTACATGCTTATAAACCTCTCTGAAGGATCACTTCCCTACAGAGTGATCTTGAAAGTTCTCTAGCCAGATATTCCAGGACTCCAAGTTGTATGATTACTCTCAGGATAGGAAAGTCATTTTCTGTTTTAAAAGAACTATAATTTTAATAAATTGACGCTTTTGTTAGATACTTGGTTGAATGACCTCAGAATACGTGTAGAGAATTCCTTCAGGGTATTCCTGAGGAAGGTCTTTTTCCCTGAGGGTCTTTAAGCATAGAAAGCAAGAAGGTGGGATTTACTGCTTCAGTTGACCACATGGTTACATACTGTGTCTGATTTAGTTGGGCTGCCAAAGGCCTCTTTTCAAAATAATTTCATTACCAGACTGCTACATTATTAGACATTCCTACCATTAAAAATTCATCCCTTTGGGTATAAAATGGTCTCTAGAACTCTCTTGATAATCTACAAATAGTAGGAGACTGACTGAAATAACACATTAAAACTTTAGCCCAAATGACTTGATAATATTAGCAAATCCTTGAAATAATAAGAAAAAGACAAATGAATTATAATGTGTATAAAGGCACTTAACAGTGCCTAGTAAATAGTAAACAGCTAAATACTCGTAAATGAAATAAAACAAAAATTGGAATTTTGGAAAGGTGAGAGAAGCAGAAACATTGTGTGGACATGGTGGTGAACCAATCGAGAATAGGGCATCAGAAAGGGGCAGGGAGGTGAAAGAAGGGAGAACGAGGCAATTTGACCTGCCATGGAGGTTGAATTCAGCTGTGTGCTTTCTCCCTAAAATTACAGCAGAAATCAGGCAGAAATATACCCACAGTCTGATTCTTACAGGTGCTTTCTGGTTCCACAGTCTTAAGACATTCAGAATTTTACTTCAGTTATTTCAGACAAGATGACCACAAATTTAAGAAAACTATAGAAGAGATAAATGTGATACTAGAAACAAAGAAACAAAAATTCTAAACTTCTTTCTTTGTAAAACATGACAATGATAAGCTCATAACCCCAAATTCTGGTAAAATCAACTACAATTGGTTATTCAGTGTGAAATTTATGTGCACTTCAAGCATTTACAAGCTTCCTGTAATTCTTGTTTTCAAATATTATTTTAAATTGAAAGTGGTGGAAAGGGTAAATTACATGACAAAGAAATTTCCTTCCCATTTCATTTATGATCAAGAACTACCATTTGCATCTGTGTTACAGAGCTACTATAGAAATAGACCAAATGTTGAGGGATAAAAGGCTCACAGACCTGAAAAAAGTTAAAACAAATATGAAAAGACCAATAAGAGGAAACTTTAGAAAGAACAAGAGATACAGGCTCATCGGACCATGTGAACCTGGATTTTTGCAAAACGTGCCTCTACAGTTCTGAGCACATAGCAGGTTAAGGAACATGATTGATTCAAGCGGAGATAGGCTCTCCTGTACATAATGCAGGCTCTGGGCCAATCTGGACCCATTAGGCTTGTCGGAGAAACTGAGTCCAGGGAACCATGCATCTGACCAGAGTCTTAGATGGGATTCCGAGGATGTGGAGATGGTAGTACCACAGCCTTCTTCACCCATCTCCATTTCAGGTACAAACTTTTCACTTGAAATGCTTTCTATTAAAGACTTTCCAGAAATTGAGTTTAAATGGTGAGAAAGAGGGATGAGTGAAAGCTAACTCTGAATTATTGCTTCAGGTTGCACATCAGAATGGGCCCAAAGCCTTGTAGATCCATCTTTTCATTCCATAACCCTGTAGTCATCTGCCATTATGAGGAGCAAATTTAAGGTGGAGAGAGAGTAGAAGACTGGCTCCTTTCATGCTAAGAACAGTCAAGACAGAGAATAACTCCAGGCAATATAGGGTAAAGGCAAGATTACACGTGTACAGACCCTAGTCTTTCCAATGTAATGCACATTTAGAATAAAAATGTATGCATCTAAACTGTTGGATTTGCTCCCAAAATGGAAGGGCCATAAGTTGACAATTCAAGATTGTTTTGTGAATGACTAGATTCCAAACTGGGGTGAAGAGGAGGAATAAAACTCAATTACCCCAAATTTGGACCAGATTAAAAATGCCACCGCTTCGAAAGACAAGGCTAGAGGGTGTGTGTGTGTGTATAGGGTACAAGATCCTTTTCTCCTCTCAGGTGCTAGTACATTGACTTCTTCCTGAGGTTCAGTAAGTGGCTACTGGTATAAATATGCACCAGGTACCTAAGGAAAACTCAGCTGCATGGGTTTTACCAGGCTTCAGGATTTATAAACCTGTGATTGGAGCTGGAGACTTTCAGAAACTACCACCAGAATAGAACAGGGAAGGAAAACTGATATAGCTCTGCATGCCTACTTTTTATTTTAATGAGTGGCTCTGAGCAGGCTGCTAAACCATTTATTTTCAGATAATACCAGGAGCCGACTAGAAATACATTCAGAAGGAAAACACAGTAATTAATTTGTCACTGAAACCTGAGGGGTCCGGCTCCACTTATAGGTGATAATGAATGTTTTGCATGTAATTAGCAAGAATAATTAGCACATTCCTGGTAACAAATAGACTGACTGGTCCTCTGCACACAAATTAATTGTGCTAACAGAAGCAATTGTGTCTCTTTATTGTCTGATTATGTCCCTATTTTCACTAATACCTACTTTAGACCTTTGTGGCTTTGTGCAGCTATGAAGAGTACTCTATAAAGTTGTACCTTTTCCACCTGCTTCTCAGAAATTTCGGGACCACCAAGGGACTTGTTTGTCAAAACTTGTTAAACTTGTTAAAATTTGTAATCTTTAACATGTGTTTTACTGTATTAATGGTTGAACCATTCAAATCAACTCACTAGTTAAGCTGGGAAAGCTACTTTAATCAATCAAATGCTGACACTTTAAATTCTGGGAACTTTTTTTGAAAACCTTCTCTGGGAAAGGAACATATAAAAATATTGAACTAGAAATGAGAGGGAGAAAACTTCAAGTTAGGTTCTTCTGACACAACTGAGATGAATTCTGTCACTTCGGGGTGCATCTACATGGCTTGTGCTTATAGGCTTACAAATGTGCTCCTAAGAAGAAACATAGTAGAACCCATTCTATAGTCCTATAAGCCATTTTAAACAACATGTAAAATTTATACACATAGTAGACTTCTCTCTCCCTAATTTTGAAACTTTTTCTTAAACGTCTTAAGTATTCGACCTAAGAAAATAATTTTAATGAACATGAATATTCTATTTTAGGATATTCACAGGTGATGAGTGACATAATTTAGAGAGGACTCTGTAACAGAACCTCAATACATGATTACGTAAACTGAATGGAAGCTGAATTTTGGCAGTCAGTGGGTACCAGCCTTTTCTTTTCAAACACTAACCTGTTTCTTCTTGTGAGGAGCAAAGTAGGGTGAAGTGCTTGAGGAAAGGACATGTGTAAATCTCACAGTTGACCTCCTTGAGGGGCTACTCATGGGAATTTACTTCTTCTGGAAATTGTCTACTCTTGGATTTCTGTGACGGTTTTCTCCTGGCTCTCCTCTCATTCTCTTCAGCCCCTTCTCAGCTTCTGCCCTTGTGCTGTACACCTGCCCTTGGAGGGCTCTCCTCTGCTGCTGGTGCCTTGGCTATGACCTTCAGGGCCCAAAGGTAGATGGCGTCATAACTCGATTTCCATTTCTGTCTCATATTTCCAATTCTTTCTTGGTTACTTCAATCCAGATGCACCACATTCCCCTCAAATACCAAGAAATTTATCTGGAACAGAATTGATTTTCCTTCTCAAAGTCCCATTTCTGTTCACGAAACTACCATTTTATCAGCAATAGAGTCTGGACATCTCTGGGTTATCTTTGTTTCCTCCAATTCCAACTAATTGCTAAGTCATATCCAGTATTTTCTGAATAATATCTCTTATCACTCCATCTACCACTACCCTACATAAGCCCTCATTTGGACAATTCTATGAGCCTCTTCAATGATTTTCCTGTCATCAAAGAATTGTGTCTCCTATGGCTTCCTCTATTCATACTAATCTTCCTAATGAACTACTTTGTATCATGTCGTTCTCTGGCTCAAAATGTCTAGAGGGCCTCTTACTTAAAGTCCAAAGTTCAAACTCCTTCACTTGATGTTCAGAATTCTCCACAGTTTATCCCAGTTTTTCTTGTGTATAAATATGCTCTAGACAGACATGCTGTTTTCAAACAAATTTTGTACATTTTGACTCCATGAAGCTTCCTGGCCTGCTGTGTTCTACCTTCTTTTTTCTCTCATCTAAATCTATCCAGTCTCCAAGTTCCTGTTCTAATTTCCCTTCCTCACTGAAGCTTCCCTGACCACTGGAAGCAGTAGTAAAATGCTAATCTGAACACTGTATCACCTCAGTCTGGTCATCAGTTAGGACTCAACATATATTACCTACTATTGGTATTTACTTTTTCCAAATCTACTTCTTGTCTCCACATTTAAATTTCTCAAGACTGGGGACTGTGTCTTATTTTAAAGTGGTTGATAATTCAGTTTTGTATTAATCATATTTTACGTTTGTTTAAACCTAATTTTCATTAATAAGATGATTTTCTCTTTTTTGAGTTCTAGCTTAGCCTCTGGGTTTTGCTTTATCTTTTGTTTTTCCAGAAGTTGGGAACTCTTGAGCAACAATTTTAACTCATGCATGGGAAAAAACACTTATCCAAAGTTGTGCATCCTGTGCTTTCAGTGAGGAGGGGTTATGTACTAGAGAATAAATGGTAGCTCTTGTTGGCTAGAAGATTTTGCAGGTCATGCCTCTGGAGAGGAAACATGATTGATGAGGTGAAAAAGTGACTACAAGTCAGGGGATGCAGGTTTTAGTCCTGGCCTGCTGCTGACTAGCTGGGTGACTCTGGGAAAATTGCTTTGCCTCTCTGAGTCTAACTTTCTCACTTGCAAAATTCATCCATTCATTCATTCCTACAGTAAGTAATTTTAACTACGGGATTTTCATGTAATGCTGCTTGTAAAACAGTTAGTTCACACCTATATTACAACTTACATTACATTGTTCTAAAATCGTCCTATATTTATCTTCTCAGTTAATTTCTTGATAGAAGAGGCCACATCCAATTATCTTGGTATGTCCAGCACTGAGCAGAGTGCCCTTGGACCAGTGTTTTGTTTTATTTATTTATTTTTTGAATGATCGTACAGGCACTGTCTTTTTCCATCCCCTTCCTTTTAGTCTGTGTGTGTCTTTTAATCTGAAGTGAGTCTCTTATAGGCAGCATATGTAGGGGTCTTGATTTCTTATCCATTCAGCCACTCTATCTTTTGGTTGGAACACTTAATTCTTTTCCATTTGAGGTACTTATTGATAAATATGTAGTTATTACCATTCTTTATTCATGTTTTTGATACATGTTTGTTTGTTTGTTGGTTTTTCTAAAGAAGTCCCTCCAATATTTCCTGAATACTGGCTTGGTGTTGATAAATTCCTTTAGCTTATTTTTGTCAGAGAAGCTCTTTATCTGTCCTTTGACTCTAAATGATAGCTTTGCTGGATAAAGTATTTTTGGTTGTAGATCTTGGGTTTTCATCACGTTGAATATTTTGTGCTAAGCCCTCTGTCCTGCATAGTTTCTTTTGAGAAATCAGCTGCCAGTGTTATGGGTACTCCCTTATAGGTAACTAACTGCTTTACCCTTGCTGCTTTTAAGATTCTTTCTTTGTATTTAACCTTTGGCATTTTAATTAAGATGTATCTTGGTGTGGGCCTCTTTGGGTTCCTCTTTCTTGAGACTCTCTGAAATTTCTGGGGTTGTATGTCTATTTCCTTCACCAGGTTAGGGAAGTTTTTCATCATTATTTCTTCAAACAGCTCTTCGATGTTTTGTTTTTCTTCAGGTACTCCTATGACATGGATATTTTACCTTTAATAGTGTCCCATAGGCTCCTTAAATTATTATTATAGTCTTGGCTTATTTTTTCTTGCCATTCTGATTGAGTGTCCTTGGCTTCCCCAACCTCTACATCAGTGGTTTGATTCTCTTCTTTATCCATTCTGTTTATTCTGTCTAATATACTCCATCTCAGATAATGTGTTCTTCATTTCTGACTGGTTCCCTTTTGTAATTTTCATTTCCATTTTTATGGTTTTTTTTTTTTTATCTCTGTTAAAGTTCTCACTGAATTCATCTACACTTTCCCTAATTTCATTGAGCATCTTTATAATCAGTGTTTTGAACTCCGCATCTGTTAGATTGTTTAACTCCATTGTTTTTGGATCTCTGTTCTGTTCTCTCGTGTGGTTTCTGCTTCTTTGTCTTCACATTATGACTGCCTTTCTGTGTCTGTTTCTATGTACTAAGCAAAGCTCCTAAGTCTCCCGATCTTATTAGTGCAGCTTTGTGTAGTAGGTGTCCAGTGGCACAGTTCTGAGAAGGATTCAGCTGAAGGCCAAGTTTAGCCTCACTCCGTGCACCTAAGGGGCCACCTGTTAAGATTCAGCAAGTAATCCACAGATACCGTGCCTCAAGAAACCACACTAGAAACCGAGGCCAGCAGCCACTAGTGTGAGTCTTAGCACTACTCAGCAAGGAGCACCTGACTCTCCGAGGATACACTTGGATGTGGCTTGGGTGAGACCGTGAGGTGGGAGAGGCAGAGTTTCAGGGAATCCTCTGGGTGGAGTGACTTCTGTTATCTAGTTAGATGATGTCTCAGCTATGGTGATGTGAGTCCACACTCTGGGAGTGGGGAAGGGTCAACAGAGGAACAAAGGATACCGCTGGCACTTCTGTCCAGGAGAGATCCTTGCCTCTGGCTCTTACTCCGACAACTCAGCATCTACCTGTAAGTCCCTGGTACCCTCTGTGCAGCCAACGCAATGCTAGTGCTCAGAGTGAGCAGGTCTGTCACTGTGAAAGTCAACTCACAGACACAGCCTCTTTAAGTGGCATCTGCAGCTAGCAGCTGCTGCTGCCATACACTCTGTCTCACTCAGCCACTTGGGACCATTGCAGCCTCAGAGTGTTCTTGACCTGTCCTACCTCCTCCCATTGCAGGGTGATTTCTTATTTCTCTCCCTAGTTGTAGGGCTTATTTATCTAGATCCCAGGAGACTTTCCTTGCCGTGTGCTCCGTGTTTCTGTCACAACTTTGATTTGGTCACAAGAGAGATAAACAAAACCTCTATCATCTACGCCATTTTTTTTTCTCCCAGGAACCTAAATATTTTAGCTCTTTGGAGAAGTAAAACAAATATTTCATGGAAATTTCCTACTTTGGTAAATTGACCACCAACTTTAAACAGAATAAATTATAATCTTTTGGCCCTTAAGTTTTTCTCTTATGTGAAAGCAGTCTGTAAATTTTGCAGTTAGGTGCTTGATATTGACTACTTCTTATACTGATGTCACATATATCTCCATGGTTACCATTAATCTAGTTCAAATGATCACATGCAGTTTTGGTGAAAGGAGATTGCAATGAAGTTTATGTTCTTCGGTAATCAGTCAGGAGGTAGGAGACCACTCTAAAAGGGAAAAGGTTGCATAAACCCAACCTCAACAAGTGGAAAGATTAACCTAAGATTTACTGTGTCTTGTAGACAAGCTGGTTTTAGCTTCCAACTGGGTCATTAACTTTAATGGATCAAGATTGGAAGTGACTCCTTGCTTTCTAATACAGCTGGATTTATATTTCTGGTCTCCTCACGTTCTTATTTATAATGGGTATTAATACAAAATATGGCATTGACTAAATTCTTAAAGCAAATATGAACATTTTATTAGGCTAAAAATTACTTTAAATTATTTTATTTTAGTGTTCAGTAAGGATTCTTAGGGAAAATCACAAGTTTAGAAATTGTTCCAGTTTGACTTATCACTAACCATTTCTTTATGATGTACCTTAAGGTTTGGACTTTTTTCCTTCTTTATTTAGCCACTCTCATCATTTCTATATCATGTGCCAAAGCACAAGATAGTATTAGTTATCATCATGGGTGAGAGAATAGTTTCTGACTACTATGGATTGCTGGCCAGTTAGGAGATAGTTTTCTAGCTGAGATTTTTGCACAAGTACAGCAGGAATTCTTTTCACATGCTCAATAGAAATGGAAAAGTATATTTTTTGAGTAATAAGACACTGGAATTTTGTCAGTTGAGAAGGGTATATTCAGAGGTATGTGACTGTTGCCATTCAGAATTCTGAAATATCTTTAGGTTAGGGTTTTCTGAAAATATGTGAAATTGATCAGACCATCCTTAATTTGCATGTTATTTTGTTTTTCACTTGTATTTAAACTTGTCAAAAAGAGCATAATGAATGAATAGTAGAAAATTAGGTGTAAAGAGTAAAGAAATCAGGAGGAGAATATCTTTTCTTTTCATCTGCATTTGAAATAAAGGAGAAATGCCTGTTCTGTTCTGGAAATTTGTAGATGCTAGTGAGTGGTCCTTTAGGCCTAAGCAATTAGGTCAAAGAAGCTAGGAAGGGTAGCTGACTTAAATCTGAATCAAAGAAGCTGCTATTTTAATATTAAAAGTCCTGTCTTACTAGAAAATTATTCACAGCAAAATTTTAGATGACTACTTTCAGTGAGAACATTTTCAATTGCTTAACCTCATTCAGCAGGCACATAGGGAATTCTTCATTCTTCTCATTTAGTTATATATTAACATAGCTTTTCAGTATGTGAACTCCTTGCTATAGTGTAATGAGTCAAGTGTGTCCTTGGGTTAAGTACACAATCATGAACCCCTCCCTCATTTCCCTTCTACACCCCTCTGCACCCCATCTTCCCCCAGCCCAAACAGTATCTTAAACTTAACTCATTAGTTTGACTTCCCCTGAACCAAAGCAATGAACTTATAGAATGATTTTAAGGTTGAGTAATTATGTCTCCAGGTGTTTGACATTTAAACTTTGAAGCTGAAACAGGAGTCTGGTCTCTCTGTATTCACTTATGATGAATGTCCTTGAAATATTGCACTTAAATACTCAGCTGTAGTCAGTTTGCACTTCAACTGTGGACATCATTAGGAAATGAATAAAAGGAGTCTTTCTTTGTTAATAATTGGGAGGGCAGCCAGTCACTGGAAGTGGGAAGGCTTTCTTCTGAGCTGGCATAGTCTGATATTTTTTCCTTTTCCACTTCTCTTCAGGTCAGAGTAGAAACTGGTGAAACCCAGCAATGGTGAATTATTTTAAGTTGTCTGTATGTTGACTGATATTTGGGAACCAACTGTTTTAAAACATTTATATACCATTGCAGTAAATGACTTTCTAGGAGTAGACTTGCATGAGACTTCTTAACATTCCAAAGGGATAAATTAAATTTCCTTGGCATATAAATGTTACACTAATGGACAATGTTATCAATTGCAGTAAATGACTTAAATAATTTTTGAGCTAGATTGAAATAAATATCATAATAGTAGCAGGATTGTTTTAAAAGTTTCTTTCTTATTGATATATTCTCTTCTAAGGAAGAAATATTTTGTTGTCTCAAAGATGTTTAATATATTCTACATGCGTTTGGGACATGTATGGACCACTTCTACATTCACATATGTCAAACATGAGACTTTTTCTGAACATATTACTCATTCATTGTGACTCAACTGGACAGTTATGCGAAAGGAGGAAAAAAACTGGAAAAAAAATAGCTGAAGCCTCACCAAAACAAATTTAGAGAAAAATATTAGCTTAGATATTGGAGAAGTCTATAGCATCAGCACTAAGCTATGAATTTACTAAGGGTTTTGAGAGTCCTAGTGTCTCCATTTTCTCATGTCTGTATACCCCTAAAGGCATCTTTCTGATCTCACCGGTTTTACAAGTGAATTTGAACTCATTGACTAAACAGGTAGCCTGCTTACATTAGATAGCTACCACTTTTAACTTTAAGCACTTTTCAAAATTTCTTCTTTGACTATTACTTTACAATCATACCCTAAGAATGGTAATGTCGCATCAACAATTAACACTTGCTCAGCACATTTCAGCGCCCTGTAACATCTGGTGAGTACTTCAGCATCATATGTACTGACAATCTTCTCCACGAGACTGGTCCCCTTCAGAGAAGCCCCAGGCCATGGAGCAGTGATGGCACCAGGTATGTGATAAATGTATATTTTCATTTGTTCCTTACAACAATCCTGAGATAAATACAGCAGAAGAGAAGAAACCCAGGTCCAGAAAGAGGGCATGCTCTGCTTATGGCTTCAGTGGAGTGTGACAGAGCCAGAACACCAACCCAGGACTTCCAACTTCAACTCAGGGCTCATTTCATGCCACCACCATGAAGAGGAACTGTCATTAATAGTTTAAATAGTTGGTTAAACATACATACAGGAAGTTCTGGGAAAGCCCCTAAGTCTTTTTTCTTCTTTATCAACCCTCTCCATTGACAATGGGGTGAAATCAGATTAGCTAACTGACTGAGGGCCACCATGTGCCATGTTCTGGGTATTCTCTACATATTGGCTTGTATGTACCCTAGGGGTACATACAATCATTATCCTTATATAATAGAAGAGGAAACTGAGGCACAGAGGAGTGAAGTAACTTGCCTGAGTTTTCTCAGTAAGTGGCAGAGTTGGTATGTGGCCCCAGGCTATGTGTTGCTAGAACCTATACTCTTAATTCAGTAGACCTCATGCTTTCACCTATTATAATTAATGGAGTGCTAGTTTATACAGTATGAACTTTACTAAACCCATTCTTATTAGAAACTAAGTTTAAGGCTTTCTGAGGAGATCCTGACTCCATTAGAAACTCCCATCAAGATGTGTGTCCCCCTCTCACCCAATAATCAATGCCTCCACCTTTAGTGCATGAGTCTATCTCTCAGTCTCTCCACCTTGAGGAAGATGCACAGAGGATCTGAACTTCTCTCTTCTAGACCTGAAGAGAGAAGCCAGCTTCCCCTCTGCTTTTTGCATCCAGGAAAACAACAATATCCCACTTTTCTTTCTTAGGCCTATTTTCTGCATCCTTGGTCAGTCTTTAATCTTCCCTAAATCTTCATTCGTGTGTTCATATCTCTCTTAAAATATGAAGATAAAAATTGGACACAATACCTTTAATAGTCAACTAACAAGTGAATTAGAGCTCTGGATCTATTTCTAGCACTTGCATATCATTGCCTTGTGATTACATCCCAGCTCCATGCTAGCTTTTCAGTAGTAGCATTGACTCATGTTCAGTGTGTGAGCAGTGTAATCCCTGGGTCTTGACAGTCATGTTAGTGTGGCCTTCTTGATTCAATGTATCTCCTTTCATTGAAAGAAGGGTATTTGACAAAAAATCCAATCTTATACATACTTTATAAATTTTTATTTAGTGTCGAAACCTAAGCACAAATTGCCAAGACTATATGCTCTCTTCTGCTATCTGACCTGTTGCAACACACATACACATACACACACACACACACACACACACACACACACACACAACAAACACATATACACACTGAGCAAATTTTCCCCTACAAAACCCAGAGTAAATTATAACAAAATCTACATGCAGCTTTGTTTTCTATGTTAGCAAAAAAAGGTGATGAAAAGTCCAACTATTTTAGACTCATAACTGAGTTGGGAAAATATTGGAAAAGACAGAGAATTGCTGTATATTGGCAGAAAGACAAGTAAATAATTCAGAAAGTTGTTGTGGTATGTTCTACAAGTGTTGGCTTCTTAGTGCCAAAGATTTTCTATTCAAATTTAATACTATTCAATGGCCTACACAGAAATCTGTTTTTTATTACATAGTATAATTTGACCATAAGCATATTATAATATAATAAAACATTTCATTGTCTGTTTAGAGAAAGAAAATTTTAGTTATAAAATTACAATCACTGTATTCTCAAGGTACACAAATGAATTCATTACTTGGGACAGATTTAAGCATAGAATACTATTTGAATAATGTAAGTCCTTAAGAATTCACTTAATGATTTCTAAATTATTTTTAACATTGATTGGGCTTGTTTCCATGATTCAAAAATTGGGAAGTGTGCAAGGAATATAAACATAGAATTAAAATAAAACTAGCTATAAGGACATTTGGTTGTTGTTAATTGTTATGTTTAGATAATTATTTTTCTAGTAGGTGTGTTTGTCATGTGTAGTATATGTATGTGTGGTGTGTGTATATACATGTCTTTAGCATGTAGGTACATGCATGTGTGTTGCGTGCATTCATGTTTATACGCACATTTGTTATGGCATGTATGTTGTGCATGCCCATGGTGTGTGTGTACATGTGTATATCATGCATGTGTATGGCATGTGTATATGTGTGCATGGCCAGGTACGTGCACACACATTTGTGTGCCTATGAGTTGTGTGCATGTAGTGCGTGTGTGCATGTGTGCTATATGCGTATATGATATGTGCATGCATTGTGACTCTATGTGTATGTGTGTGTGCTTGTGAGTGTGTATGCTTGTGAGTTGTGAAGCCAGAAACAGTGTGAGTTTAGGCATCTGCTTTGGCAATTGGGTCTGCCTTCCTGGACTTTGCAGTGTTTTGACACTGTCTGAAACAGAATCTTTATTGCCTGAGTTCTACTAATTGCACAGACCACATTTTTCTAACTGGGTTTCTCATGACATTGCTGATGACACACAGCATTAATGTCCAAACTCTGAAAAAGTATTTTTTAATGAGACAAATGTACGTACAGCTTTTTTCAGATATAGATGTTTTCTTATGGTAACCATTGACTTCCAGCAAGACATCCTGGAGAGACAAGAGAGGTGAAGAAGAAATAGGATACTAAAGAAACAGAGAACATTTCCCAGTCAGCCTGCCTGTGTTCCACCCTAGGGCAGTTGCATCTCATCTTCATAGTTTTCTCTCAGGCTTTGCTCATTTTTTTCTTACTGTGTAGAAAGTAAACTTTGTTTCTATTATTTATTGGTTTCCTTTGAAATTGTACTTGTTAAACATAAGATATATTAGTAGCTTTCTTTCTTCTCTGTGAAAATATAAGGACTTATAACAGAGCTCCATTCACCCTTACATGCCTATATGCTTTGTTGCCCAGTCTTTGAGATTCCTCTGTTTTGTAAACCTCACAGATCAGATGTTACCAATGTTGTTTTTATCATTTAGATTTCTTATGTCTGGTTTTTCCATGTTTGTCAATTACTTTGCTGGACATTTCTTTTTATATCATTGATTTTCTTTCTGAAATAATTTTCCTTCTTCTTAAAGTTCTTCCATTAGCAGTTTTTCAGATTTTTAAAAAATCTGAAAATGTTTTTATAATTATTTTGTTTTTGAAAGAGAGTTTTGTTTGATACACCATTCTATACTAATAAACACTGTCTCACCATTTTGAAGATATTCCACTCTTGTTAATCTTCCACTATTGCTGCTGAGAAGTCTGCTGTCTGTCTAATTGTTCTTTTGCTGGTGATTTAGGCTTTCTCTTTGACTGTTTCTAAGATTTTTTTTTCTGTTCTTAAAATTGTTCCTCAATCTGACTATGTTTTGAAGAATTAATGTTTTTGCTGTATTTAATTGTTCAGTATACTTTGTGTTTCCTTTTTTATGGATTCATGATTTTAATTGATTCTGGAAAATTTCAGCTATTACCTTCTTATGTTTCCTGTACTCTATACCTTTATTCTCTTTTGCTGAGATTCTATTTAGATAGATACATGTTAGAGTTTCTTCTTGCCTCCACATCTCATAAGCATTTTTTCTTTTTTTTCCTCCTCTATACTGTATCTTAGTAATTTATTCAGTTTCATCTTCTGAACTAGCTGAGGCATGTATTTAGTTTTCCAGGGTATTTTTGTCAGTTCTATTTTCTTATTATTCTACTTGTGATTTTCTTCTTACATTTTAACCTCTAAGCTTCACTGGCATGTATGTATGTGTGAGGCTGAGAATGTTGAAATAAATGCAGCTGTTCTTACTTCAATAATCAGGCATGTGAATACTGGCCCAGATTTTCATCCATATATAACTTCATGGGAACTCTCCCAAGACATGATTCAGTTGAATGACCTTAACAACCACCTCCCTGTTCATCCATCAATCATTCACAAATCCATCTGTTTCTGAGTAGGTTACTGCAATTGCACTAAAATACCTAGCATCAACAGTCTCAGGAGAAATGTATTGCAATCCTCATCAGTGGTAATTTTCTGTAAGGAAATGTTCATACAGGAAATAAACCTTTCATAATAAATTGTTGAATTTATTGGTATCTACTTCAGTAAATCCGGGGACAATGATTATTTGGATTGCACACAGTGAAACTAGTAGTTTACCCAAGAAGGAAATTTTTTTTTGAGATGAAAGTAAAAGCTCTGTATTTTCCATCTGCTTATGCTTTGACTGTAAATATACTGTTGTAACTTTTGCTTTGTTGAGTGACTATGCTTGCCTCAGGTTGCTGAGTGACCAGATTATTTCCTTTAGTTGAGTCTGTGTATTTTCATTCATGCAATGCCTTTGGATGGAGATATTTAGAAATGTTCCATAATGTGGGAAGCTTCTGTTCAGTGTGTGTGTGTGTGTGTGTGTGTGTGTGTGTGTGTGTGTGTGTGTGTGTGTTTGGGGTATTTAAAGGACTCAGGAAGAAAAGATGAAAAAGATGCGACTGTTGCCTTCATCTTCACTTTTATTATTATGCTACTTCTTATTAAGATTCAATTTTTTAATTAAATTCAGCCACAATCCCAATCACAACACCAACAATCTTTCTCAAGAGCACAAGAACTCACCATTTCATATGCTCTGCTGATTCCTCTTCTTCCTTTATCTTCTGAACTGAGGCACATCTCATAAGCTTTTGAATTGAGGACTTCCAGTTACCAGAGCCTCCCTCTACAATCTACTTCCTCGAGAAGATCATTCACTTTCTTGTTTTTTAAAAACACCTTTATACTATTGATTTGCAAAATATGCATGAACCTAGATGCTGCATTGCAAATTACTTACTGGCCATCTTCATTTAAATTTCTTTAGTTACTTCAAGTTCCACAAATACAAAATCAAAATTATTCTTTCCCTTCAAATTAATTTCTCTTCTTAACTTCTTCACTTCTTTTAAAGGTGCTACCATTCTTCCAGATTCTCTGGTTAGAAATTCTGCAACCATTTAAAATTCTTATCTTCCCTCTATCCCCCCAGCTAGGACTAATTTAGCCATTAGGCACAGTAAGCACAATGGCTAGGGCCTATGATAGTTTTAGGGGCCCATGAAAAGTCGTAATTCCTCTTAAAAAATGAAGAAAATTTTAGATAAAAAACCCTATTCTAATATATAATACTGACATATATGTATAATTACATATATTTATATTTGTATTTATGGAAGGGGGGCCATGAAGGTGAAAGTTCCTAGCCTTCAGTGATTAATCAGTCCTTGAGTCTTATTGATTCTCGTGTTGCATTTATCTCCCCCTTTTTTTTTTACATTGTGATCAGGTTAATATAGTCCCCCATTGCCTTACTTCTAAATAATACCTGCTGTGTGCTATCTATACTCTAGGATAATATATGTGAATGGGTCAAACAGAGAGGAAGTCCTCCATAAAAGGTAAGTGAACTCAATTTTCTAACTCATAAAAGTAAACAAGAATAGAAAGAACATTGGTCTTGAAATCAAGAAAACTAGTGTTTGTGACCTTGATAAATCTGACTCTTGATTTCCTTACCTTTACATTGGTTTAATATTCACTTTACCTTCCTTACAGTGTGATTGTGGGACCAGAAGAAATAATGGAATTGAAGTAACTGTGTAAATTTTAAAGTGTAAAGGAAACTCTGCTTCCTTTGTGTCGATTCTTTGACCAAAAAGGTACACAGATTCTCTGAATTTATCAAATTCAAGCCATGACTGACTTCAAGTCTCTCTTTACCTTGCTCCCACTCTCCTTCCATCCTATTTCCTACAAGATTCCCATGTGCTGATCTCTTAGTCCTTAGTCATCATCACATTCACACATTAGCTTATAACAACCACATAATTGAAATGCTTTTTATGGCCACCTCTTATTCTAAAATCTATTGCTCGCTCTGTGTATATTTTTCCAATCAGTTTGTCCTTCTTAAGGACAGATTTTATTTTCTTTGTTTTTCCCATAGAGTCTGGAGCAGCATCTTACATCTATTTTATTTAATTACTTGATTCCCGTGCCTTCGTATATGCTGTTTCTCCAACTACAATATCTTCTCCTTCCCAGCCACCTCTTCACAGCCCACTTATCTTTCAGAGTTTCACTCAAGCCTGAATTCTTCAAAAAACATTTCCACTACTACACCCCTGGGACTTCTTTCTTTGCTGAACTTCTGTTGCACTTCCTGAATAGTTTAGCACCTGGTTGTGCAGCTTATGCCTTTCTGGATGTGAAAGAAGAGAATGTGCTTAGTTAGGTGAAAGTACATGGTAAAGGGATTTGAAAATATTTTAGATTAGCATTTTTTTGAGCCCAGTATATATTTTGTATGATGAAATATGACTAATGGAAGATAATCTTTATTAAGAAATGCAACATAGAGAAAATCTAGGTGACTCAAATGTGGATTAAAATGATATTTTTTTACTGTTGTTGAGAGAATAGCAGTTCAGGATTTAAAAACTACCAAGGAAATTAAAATGTAGACATCCAAGCTCCCAATATGGCCTTTAGTAAGCTGACAACAGCAATATTCTGCATAATGCATGTATGGTAACCTAACTCTGCTTCATGAACTGAGAGTCAGCCTGACACTTCTCTTCTCTACCTAATTGTTATGATTAATTTTTGCACTTGTAACTTAATACTTGGCTCTGTACTGTAACAGGGACCCAAAGGTCTCAAAGCTGTTCAATTCCTGAATAACTAAAGAAATTCATGAGTGACCTGAGGTGCTGAGCAGCATTTATGAATAGCAACTGGGTGTTTGGGTTGAATATGAGATGTTTCTGGATTCCTGATGGTATAGGTATGGTGTGTGAATTCTTTCTGTGGTATAAGGGAAATATCTAATGACAGAAAATTGCTTATTTTGGACCATTTTGAATCTGGTTTTAATATTAGGGGAAAAGCACACCACATCTGTAAAGTAAAGAGGCAGACAAGGCATTTCATTGCAGTCTGGGTCCTAGTAAATGCCTGTGGCCCACCTCAAGCCTTGAGTCCGGAACCCGAGGAACACTGTTGGCTGACAGATAAGCCACACAGGATGAGTTCCCCAGGGCACACGTCAGCACTGGGACTGGAAAGTATAAACCTGGTGGTGGTGGTGGGGAGGGTGGTGCAGAAGGCAGTGCAATTGAATAGATCGACACAAGATTTAACTGTGTATGACCATTGATATACTGCAGTTTGTGGACACTTGAACATTTTAAGTAGTAGGGTAAGACATTTGGGTAAATTGGCAGCCTAAAAATATAGATATAACTCTCCCCCACCCATAAATAACCTTTAAAATAATCAATTTTTCTTTCTCTCTCTTCTTCTCTGACTTCTCCTCTTTCTCTCAATCTCTCCGATGTGTACGCATACCAGAAACCTAGAGAAATGTCTGCTAAATATTTGCCAATGGGCTTAAAATAAAAGAAATAAATACCCTGAAATGACAAAGTGACATTAATTTTGAGAGAATGATAGCATAACTGTAAGTCAGAGAAATGCTCAGTGTAACTTACCAGTAACTCCTGCCACTGAAGAGTAAAAGTGTCCTGATCTAAGACGCAGGTAGTAAATGGATATGCATTGAAGGGACTTCGGGATGTGCGATTCTAGGCTTCTTTTGACCTCTCTGAACCAGTAGCCTTAGGATTCCAACAGTTTTTAAGGCCCCCTTGCTTGATCCTAAAAAGGCTGGCTGCTTCAGAAAACAAAGACTTGGGCATGGAGAGACCTTCCTTTAAGAATTCATCTATTTTATGAAAAGGTGCTATGCCAGGCTCTGTAAGCAGCCATTTGCAGTCCTAGACACTACATTTCACAGCTTGCTCCTACTTGGGTGTGGCCATATGACAATGCAGGTCAGTGGGATGGGATCAGAAGTGTTCAGTCATCCTTTTAAAGATGAGGCTGCTTAAATTGGGCTCTCTCCTTCCCTTAGATTGGAATGTCAGCAGGACCATTGGAACAAGATCAGTACCTAAGGAGATGGTAGAGCTATATATTAAAGGGGTTTGGGTCTCTGAATGATCCTGAGCTGTGGAGCTTCATAGCAAGTCCTGACTGTTCTCTTTGGACTGTTGCATGTAAGAGAAACAGGCTTCTACCTTGTCTGAACACATAATGCCTTGTTATAGCAATGTAGCCTGTGAACTAACTGAAATGCCCAAGTTTTTTCATACAGAAAAGTTGTCAATCATGAACGATGTCAAAGGAAATTTTTCCATAAAATGAACTAACTCAATAGCTTTTTGATGAAAGGTTTTATAGTAATTGTATATCTATGGGCAGAATAGAAATCTTGACCTAAACCTAACAGCTTATACAAAAGTTAATTCAAAATGGATCACAGACTTAAATGTAAAATGTAAAACTAAAATTTTTGGAGAATTCAAAAGAAAATCTTTGGAATCTATAGCTGGGTAAAGAAAAAGAAAAATTGATAAGTTGTATCTCATCAAAACTAAACACTTTTGCTCTGTGAAAACCCATGTGAAGGGAAAAGGCAAACTACGTGCTTGGAGAAAGTATTTGCAAACCACATATCTGACAAAGATTAGTATCCAGAATATATAAAAACTCTTAAAACTCAACAATAAAAAAACAAACAGAACAATCCAATTAGAAAATTAGAAAAATATATGGAGATATTTCACCAAAGTCAATATAGAGATGGAAAATAAGCCATGGAAAAAAGTTCAACATCATTAGCCATCAGGAAAATGCCAATTAAAGCCACACAAAGAGATATTACTACACATTTATAGGAATGGCTAAAATAAAAATGTGATAATTTCAAATGTTGGAGAGGATGTTTAAAAACTGGATTGCTCACACATTGTTCTTGGGAATGTAAAATGGTACAGTCACTCTGGGAAAGAGCTTGGCAGTTCCTTAAAAAACTAAAGATATTAATACCTACACCCTAACAATTGCACTCTTAGGCAGTTATCTTAGAGAAATGAAAACTTACGTTCACACAAAAACCTGTGCACCAAAGTTCATAGCAGCTTTACTTGTAATAGCCAAAAACTGGAAATAGTCTTAATGTCCTTCAATAGGTGGATAGTTAAACAAATGGTGTTATATCCATACTACAGAATATTACTCAGCAATAAAGAAGAACAAATTATTATACGCTTGACAACTTAGATGAATCTTCAGGGAATTATGCTGAGTGAAAAATCAATACCCAAAGATTACATAATTCCACTTATATGACATATTTGAAATGTGGAAATTTTAGACATGGAAAGCAGATTAGTGGTTGTCAGGGGTTAAGGCAGGATATGGAATTGAGATGGGTGCAATTATAAAATGGCAAAGTTAGGAATTCTTGCCATGATGAAGCTGTTCAGTATTTTGGTTGTGGTGGTGGGTTCCTGAATCTACACATGTGATAAAATTGTAGAGTGTGCACATGCGCGCGCACACACACACACACACAGGAGCACAAGTAAAACTGAAGAAATTTTAATAAGATTTGTGGATTCTGTTAATATAAAAATCCTGGTTGTAATGTTGCACTTCCAAATGTTACCATTGAGAAAACTGGGTAAACGGTGAACAGAATCACTCTGTATTCTTTCTTACAATCGTATGTGACTTTACAATTATCTCAATAAAAATTTCAACTAAAAAGTGTACTGACCCAGGAAATATACAACTACTTTTCCTAGATAAACCAGTCAAAAACATTTTCTAGAACAATAAAAAATAAAACAAAATTAAGAATTTTGGTTGGAAAAGATTGAAAATAAACTGTGACATTATAGCAAATTAGAAGTAAGTTTTATATAGAGAGATATTTTAAAGAGATAATCTACATTTATAAAATATAGCATTTACATAACCAAATGAAATGTTTAAAGTGGATATGATGGATAGTGAAGTGGTGCAAAAGTTATAAGTTTCTTACCTTCTATAAAGACAAAATTTACTGCTTTGTTATTGCTGTGGATAATTAAATGAATTTTTAAGAATTATTTTGGAAAACTTGGTTGCCATCATAATAATTGAAAACAGAATATCTACCTTCTGATTTATTGTAGAAGAAAAGCAAATATACAGTTTATAAACACACACACAACAAACAAAAACCCTAAGAAACATGATCTAAATAAGATCAAATCAAACAGTTATAAGAATGAGATATACTTATTAAAAGACTTGTAGTTTGGAATTAAGTTAAAGACAATGTTTTATCATACTGTCTTTAAAAAGCCTGGAAGTAGAGGAACTTGAAATGCTGCATTAGGGCTGGGACGTTTTGAAGTCTAAGTTGGGCACAAGGCTGGGGGTTGGTTTAGTTTACATATTATAGAGTCAGGAGTTGGTGGAAATCTAAGAGATAAATATCTAGGATAAGAAACCAAGACAGAAATGTAGGCAGAGTCCAAACAGTATTGTTCCAGGAAGCTAGACGTTGAGGCATGATGCAGATATAAGTCAACTCAAAAGATGTTGTCACTTGATAAGTAGGAGGGGGATTCAGCATGAAAGTTATGATATGGAATCTGGAAAGATTTCCCAAACCATTAGGTCATAGCAGTATTAAAAACAAACAAACAAAAATAATGAAACACCTTTTGCTTTGCTGTAATTGGGAAAGAGCTGTTTAAAGTATAAGGCCAAATCAAAGATGCTGTCTATAGGAGATACTTCTGAAATAATTGATGGAGAAAAGTATCTTTTAAAGATAACTAAAGGGTAAGCAAAAATAATTCTAGGAGATGAAAAAATGGTCTATGCCCTTCCCAGTTCTCACCTCAGCTGTCTTTTGAACCCTTTCCAATCAATCTTCTGCCCCTGCTGTCTCATCAAACTGCTATTATCATGTCATTCACGGACTCCACAAAGTGGTCTCCACTGGCTATTTATTAGTCCTCATCGTGCCTGACATGTCAGGCATTGGCTCAGTTGATCATTCTGCTGAATCACTGTCTGCACAAGGTGGAAAAATAAATGCAATGCTTTATTTATTATGATGACATTGGAAGCAAATGTTAGAAAGGAAGCAGGAAATTTGAAAAAGTCTTGATTACGTTTCCATAAATATTTGTTCAGAAGATGCTGCAAATTCCAATATGCTAAAGCTATTAAAATAAATCTTTTTTTTCTTTCCCAGAAGTTTTACAGAATTTCTAACTAAATTTTTCCTCTTCATTCAGAAGTATAAATTTGCATGTTATGAGGCTACATACTTAATAATTATATAAAAGTAGAAAATTAAAAGCAAAGTTTTATGCCGTGGACCATGGGTTTTGCACATATAAAGTTGCTGAAGGAATTAGAAAAACAATGGAATTAGTATATGAGCCCCATTTACTATACCCTGATGATTTCTTCAGGAAGTGATCCAGACTCCACACATTCTCATGAAAGACAAGAAAAATATATTTTGGCTCATAAGATAAAAATGAATCTTGGTGTACATTTGCATTTATTTTGCTTAAGAGAACTGAACTCTATGTTCAAAGGTAGATTGAGAATCTGTTTTACTAATAAAATTTCTAGCAAGTGGACCACGGGCAAGACTTTACCCCCCCAAAAGTAAACATCATTCAAGCAAATTGTTTAAACTTCTACAACCTGACTTATTGACTGTGGAGGTTCCTATTTCAACCACCTCAGTCAAAATCCACTAGTTTAAATATGTTCTGGAAATAACAACTGGGTATTTTCTCTGACTGAGGAATGTCTTTCTAGGAATGCAAAGTTTATTTTAGTGGGAAGACCCCGAGTCACAACTCTTCCCCACGTGCTGTGGAATCTCTAATTTATTCTTAGGGAAGTTGTTGGGCCTTTAGTTCTTCATCTGCAAAATGAGATGGTTGAAATAGGAACCTCCACAGTCTATTCTGTAATTCCATGCTGATCTACTCTTAAAATCTAAGTGAGACGAGTACAGCAAATTAGGGAAACTTCTGAGGGCAATGAGTTGCTTTAGATCTTTTGGTCTCAGTCTCAGACCAAAAAGATGTAGATCTTTTTGCTGTAGAAAAGTTTGGTGAATTTATATTTTTGTTACAAATTAATTAAAAATTTAAAAAATTTTAATTATAGTTGACATTCAATATTATATTAATTTCAAGTGTATGGCATAATAGTTAGACATTTATATAATTTACAAAGTGATCCCTCCGGGTAAGTCTATTCTCTATGCTATAATTTATATCCCTGTGACTGTTTTGTAGCTATGAATTTGCTACAATTTGGTTTCTCCCTCTGTCAAGGTTCCTTTCAGAACCAAAGCAAACCTAAATTCTCTGCTTTATTCTCCTAAATTCACCTCATCCTTGACTATCATCTCTAATTCAACCTTAGGAGAGAAGCATGAACTAACTTAATAATTACAGTTTAGAAATAAAACTATGGATAGTTGTTATAGCTTGTTGCTACATTTTGTTGCTAAAGAGATAAGCAGTTTGTAGCAAATTATAGTGAGAATCAGGATTTTGTCATACACAGATTTTGTAGACTCAGAAAAAAAAGCATGTCTAGCTCTGAATCCAAGTTTCTGATTGGTTGGATGAGGAAAAATAAAATTGACTTTCCTATTTATTTCTTCTGTTTCATCTCTGAGCTTTGCCTGCATCAGAACATCTTACTCTTGAGTTACTGTGTTCAGCCTCAATATACTCATTTTTTTTTATCTTCTAAAACTCCACTTATTTCACAAAACCTTTCTCAACCAACTGGATAAAAATTTGTGCTTTCCAATACCCTCTCCCCTTCTACTCTCCTTCAACACTTAGTTTTGATATGTGGATAGAATAAAAGAAAGAATATATTCATTTTGCTTTGAAAAATTTTCATTCACTCCAATGTTTCTGAAAGATTACAAACCATTTTTATGCTGCTTCTGCTTGGCATAGTCTCACTAAAGCTTAAGAAAATGGCCTTGAATGTTTTAATTTAATTTTCAAAACGTGTGTTCTCCACAATGAATTACTCAAACTCTCCATTTTTGCCTCATGCAATTTTAGTCTACATATATCCTACAGTGTAAAATAATCATTTTTTTTTCATGCAGTCTCAAAATAGACAATGGTGGGCAGAATATGAATAAATAAGAACCATCTCAAGTGACGGCTGCCAGTTGTATGCTTAAGAGTCTTCGACAGGTCAGTGCTGCAAAAATTGGAGGACCCATTTTTAATTTCCAACTTTAAGTAAAAATCAATTCTCCTCTATAAAATGAGGTTAACTATCCTATGTCATGGACCCCACTAGATCTGCTACCCTCTCTGTTCCCTGCTAATGGCCATAGGGTGGAATCTGATTTGACAGAGGGAAAGCAGACACATCAAGATTACATTTTCCTGTTAGAGAGCAGTCAACTACAACAATACAAGCTCAGGTACAGAATTTTGCAAGGGTATTAGAGGAGAGCAGAACTTCTGTAGAAATTCACATGGAGAATGCAGCAATCAAGTGCACCTGAACATGTGGAAAGCCTAACGAAAGGTACCAGGTTCCCTGAATCAAGAAGGAGATTTTCCAGAGAGACCATCGGATGTGGAACCTGTCCTTGGTCACCTAAGGAGGTTTTACAGACTCTTTCTTGAGAGAACAGGAGACAGGTTTCAACACCTGCTGTAAATTATTTAGGGTATATTGACTATAATTGACATAGAGAGCATTTTCTATTATCTCAACTGTTATTTTTAAGAAATTTGTGTTGCTTTAAAATTCCCTCATAAACATCCTAGTATCAGTTGCTGCAACACATAACAACCCAAGTTTCAGTAGCATAACATACTAGAAGTTTCTCACATAATGATCCAATGTAGGTGTTCCTGGCCAGCAGGGACATTCAGGGACTCAACTCCTTCCATCTGTGGACCTGTCCTGTTCCTGTCCTAGGGTATCCAGCTCTCTGCATTGAAATGCCAGATGGGGAAGCAATATTTTACCTGTATTGGTCATTGTGAGTAACTCCTCATCACCAAATATAGCCTCAGAAAATAACTCTGAGTTAATCATATTTATTTTTCTAGTATCTGGTTTGGGGAAGGCCTGCGTCTTAGTCTGAGTTGCTATATAATAACCATTGACTGGATGACTTCTAAACAACAAAAATTTATTTCTCTCAGTTCTGGAGGCTGGAAGTCCAAGATCAGGGGGATAGGATGGTGTGGTGAAGGCTCTCTTCCAAGTCATAGACTTCTAGTTGCATCCACATGTGGTGGAAGGGACAAGGAAGCTCTCCAGGGCTTTTTTTATAATGGTACTAATCCCAGCATGAGGGCTCTACCCTCATGATCTAATCACCTCCTAAAGTCCCTACCTCCTAACACCATCTTATCGGGCATTTGAATTTAACATGTGAAATTGGGGGAGAAAAAACATTCATACTTTAGTTGCCTGTGAAACATTATAGAAAATGACATCTAAAGGTAAATCTGTTGGAGGGGAAAAATCTCCCCTCTGGGGTAATTTTTCTTTCCTGTAAGAAACAGCTGTTGTTATTTAATCTTTTCTTTCTCTTGATTCTTGTGCCTGGATGTGATGCCAGTGACTACTACCAATTAAGAATAAAGTTAATACTAAATATGGACAAATGAAGAAATGTAAAGAAATTTAAAGCATTATTGTCAGGCTGTTGAGTCAAACTGGAAGCTTTCTTACTTCTGAATTGCTTTAAAAAAGTGTAAGAATTAGCAAAAAATATTTATTGTTGCAGCCACTCTATCTCAGATTTCCATTTATCTCACATCCAAAGGACCCTTATATAAGAACATCTTTTTCATGGAGATAAGAGGAAGTGAAACTTGATTAAATAATTTTTGTTTGCAGTTACCACATGCAAGGCACTGGGCTAGGTAGTACAGTTGGGAAAAGCAGAAATTTTTGTTCTTAATGAATTCTCAGCATATTTCAGATGAATAATATGAGATGAAAAGTTGCTGAGAATACCTGTGTTTTCAACAGCCCTGTGGTACTGACTTGACTGTTTCCCATGAATAACCGTTTTATAAATTCTGATCTCTATATTTAAATTTATCCTTTTGGTCTATTATCGAGATTTATCTATTTATAATTATAAGAAAATGTATACTAGAAATGGAGCTGAAATGAATTTAGAGACTTTTGTCAGTTTTCAAAATATTATTTACAGTAGTCACCCTTTATTCATGGTTTTACTTTCCACAGTTTCACTTACTCATGGTCAACTGCATTCAGAAAATATTAAATGGAAAATTCCAAAATAAACAATTCATAAGTTTTAAATTGCACACCATTCTGAGTGTTGGTGAAATCTCCCTCCTGCTTTGTCTTGCCCAGCATATGAATCATCCCTTTGTCCAGCATCTCCATGCTGTAGGTGGTCCCCACCCATTAGTCATTTAGTAACAATCTCAGTTATCAGATCGACTGTTGAAGTATCACAGTACTTGTGTTCGAGTGACCTTTATTTTACTTAATAATGGCCCCAAAGTGCAAGAGTATCTATGCAGGCACTTTGATTATGCCAAAGAGAAACCATAAAGCTTCCTTTAAGCGAAAATGTGAATATAGTACAATAAGATATTTTGAGAGAGAACAAGAGAGATACCACATTCACGTAACTTTTATTACAATATATTGTTATAATTGTTCTGTTATTAGTATTGTTGTTAATCTCTTGCTGTGACTATTTTATAAATTAAACTTTATCATAGGTCTGTACATATAGGAAAACACAATATATATTGAGTTTGATACTATCCATGGTATCAGGCATCACTGGGATCTTAGAATATATCCCCCTCAGATAAGCAGAGACCACTGTACTAAGAATATTTGAATATTTGCACGTAAAAAATAATATATTTGCTATTTACAAACTCACAATAAATCACATGTCCACTGTGCACGAAGAATTACTTCATTGTCTGTTGAAATAACTGCTTAAACTGAAATAGTTTATTTTGCATTCACTTTTTTGCTGTAAAGAAATGTCTTTTGGAGATAAATTTGGTACAATTTCAACTTTTCTCCTTTTTTACAATGCTGGGAGCTGATCTGTCAGAGCCAATGATTCACATTTACTGTGTCTTTTGAATGCGAGCATATCCTAGAAGCAGACATTTACCTGTGAGAATTCCAATATACATATTGACCTGACCCAAAATACAGTCTTCTTGGTCTAATCGTTGGTAAATTTGGACAGTAGGAAATTCCATCATTTTTGTTGTCTTTCTTTATAAAAGGACATAAGGTGAATAATAATTGCATGGTTTCCCTTACTCTCCAGTGAAAAGTTTGCCCTTAGAATCAATTCAACATTGACCTATTGTCGCATGACCCACATCAGTCAATTTAATGATAATGAAAAATGCTTTGGGTTCATGAATAGCCATTTGGAAAAATCCCAGGATAAAAATACAATGCTTATTATTATGTTATATGCTATTATCCTATAAAGTGACTCTTTTAGAAATTGTAAAGATCATTACGAGGAAGTTTATTTCAGTTCAAAACTTAATTACGATTCTGTCTTTCTGAAGTAAGAATTTCCTTGTGGAACTCCAACCATGTGGTCTTTTGCATGGGCTTTAGCAGCACTTGGAACATTTCATTAGAGAAAATGGTCAATTCATCTCAGTTGCAACTGTTTAGTTTAGTCCATCACTACAACACCATGGTACAAGTTCTAACATGATACAGATGTTGCTGTGATCCTAGAGATGAGTACGTTCTTTATCCTGTGGTATTCCAGCTCACTGGTATATCTCCTGACCTTGGCAGAAAATTAAAGCATTCACAGGATTTACTTTTATAGGCATTTTTTTCCTTCTTCAGCATGTGGAAATTAAATACATGCCTATTATTTTTGGCTTTTCCATTGATATTTTTCTTGAGCCAAATATAAGAATCATTCTGTGCTTTAGTTTTACCTACTTCTTTTCCTCCACAAGATATTTATGAAGTCTAAGGAATTTCCTGAAGATTAAAATTGGGCAGTAGAGGGTGGGGCCCATTCATTCATTCATTCATTCAATAAATATTTATTGAGGACCTATTATATTCCAGACATTCTGCTAGGCTCCAGGAGACAGAGAGGAGAGCAAAAGCAATATGGTCTCTGCTCATGGAACATTTAGTTGGTACTTAACAGGGAAAAAAGAATGTCTCTGAAAAACATTAGCCTAATTAACTATGGTTCCCAGGAAAACAGAATAAATTAATCAATTAATTAGAAATATCCTAGGGAAAAGGGATACAAAGCAATTCAGTTAAGAGTGGAATAGTTAGGCTGTAGCCAACTTCATAATCTGAGATTTACTTATTCTCATCACATCACTCAGTTAACAAAAACTATTGAGCAGCTGGCATGTGCCAGGCACTGTGCTATCTGCTGGGGATGTAAAGATACATAAGATACAACTCTTTCCCTAGGGACAGTCACAGTGAAAACAGAAAATAGACCAGCAAACTACTAATGCTTTACGATGAGAGCTACAGTTAATAGAAACAGCATAAATGGAAGAGATTTGTAAATGTGAGCCAGATTTGTAAACTCAGCCTCAGTGGGGTGGTATTGAAATTTTTTTGGAGAAATGAATGTTTAAAATCAGTCTTGAAGGATGAATAGGTGTTAGATGGGAGAAATAGGAATAGGTGGGGGAAAGACTCTTTAGGCAGAGAAAATAACATGAGCAAAGAATGGAGAGACATGAGAAAATAAGATATGTTTGAAGGAATTTCTAGAAATTTGTACTAAATATATTTGTAAAGGAGGATGTGTGTTGAGGAGTAGTGAAATTCGGAGTTAGAAATGTAGTCAGGGCCAGGTTACAAAAGGGCTGATAAGCAAAGAAAGGAACTACTAGTGATTCCCCCAAATGGGATGGAGAAGCAAGGAAGGGTTTTAAACCTTTTCCCATTTGCCCTGAGAATACTCGTCAGTGGTACTCGTGACTGTAGTGTTTACCCTGAGATAACTTGCAGATTATAGTCTTAAATTTACCTGCAAAATTTGCCACGAAATGTCTCGCTTTTATTATTTTTTCACATCAATATAGTATATTGATATTCTTTACAAACAAATGGCATTCTTCTATTTATAGCATTCTGTTTTTAGTAGTGAATTTCCATTTATAAAATATAGCAATTCTTGATTGCTGAAAACGTCAAATCCTAGAAAACAGCATTCCTATGCGTAATGTTAAATTAATGTTGGCGGCAAGCTGCACTTTTTTTTTTTTTCAAACAGAAAACGGGTTAAATAGCAAAGAGATCTAATTGCCTTTGGAAAGGTGCATCTCTGAAATGGAGGGTCACTTGAAGGATGAAGCTGGAGGCAGGGAAACATGGCAGGAGTAATCAGAGGAGATAATGTTCAGGCATTAAAACTAACTTCAAAGATGGCTGACTACATCTAAGCATAAAGAGGAGGCCAGAGAAAGTCCAAGAGTCCTGGTTTATGAGAATAGGTGGTGGGGAGGAGAAGGGTAGAGCCTTCCTCTCAGGCTCTGGGTGAGGAGCTCAGTTTTATACATACTGAGGTGAACATTTATAGGATGTGTATGGTACTTTAAATTTGTAGTTTATAAAAGTGGTATGAGGCTGAAGATATGTATGTCAGAGAAGGGACTTGTACTTGGTTTAATGCTCTTGCTGTCACTCACTGTCTTGAAATTCTTACTAGTTTATATTTGATCTTGTGTAAGTGAAGCCTGATAGGACAATGGGAGTTGCCCTGGTGGTATCCATGCCCACAGCTTGTCACCCATTTGCATTTTCCATCCTTATGCCCCACAGCATGGGGTCCTGAAGGACCCACCACAGGTGGGAGCTCAGCAGAGCTGCTGACAGTCCCAGAGGCTACTCTTTGCATTTTAAGCAGAACTTGCTTTGAATGCAATAAGAAGGCAATGGCTTCTAAGAAATAGAAATGACCAAGGAGCCCTGTCATATCTTTTCTTACTCATGTTAATTCTTGTAATTAGCTAAACACACAATGTAAAGTCTGGCACAGAAGCAAAGGGAAAGGTAGGACAACCCTAAACTCCTTTTCCTTATAGTCCTTATTCATTGATAAAACAAAGGTAGAGAATGTTGGTAGAAACTGTGTGTGACTGTGAGTTAAATGCTCTTATATTTATATTTAAAACCTGCATTGCACAATGTATAGATAATCATAAAATTCATGTAGTAATTCAAATTCAATTTTTCTTAAAGTGACTTTAAATGGTAAATAAATTAACCACATCATAGAAGAAGGAGAGTATGAAAGAAAGGAAAAGCTTTCTCTTTTAGAACCTTTCCCAGCACTTAGTCCTGTAATTTAGAACAAGACACAGGTACCTGCAGTCGTGCAGCTGGAATGAGTTTCTGAGTCCAGCATAGAGGAGATTATGGACACCATAATGCCCAGGAGATTGCACAAGTAGAGCACAATGAGAAGAGAAGTCAAAAACCCAAACATTTCAAGGGCATGCAAGGAAGCAGGAGCTCCTGACGGAAGCCATGGGCATGGCCATAGAGTGGGAGAGTCAGGAGATCAAGGTGGGCCAAGAAACCAGAGAGCTGTATCTCCAAGGCAGGGAATCAAACCCATCAAGAGGTCAAGGAAACCAAGTCCCAAGAGTCTGGCAAAAAGTGAACCAGTGGCCACTCAATTATATGTGTATGCTGCAAGCAGTCAGCCCAGTCACATTATGTGTACTTCCAGTGTTTCTGCCTCGTGCTCAGATTGTTCCCTTGGGGCCAAGCTGGTCTAGACGGGCACCCTATCCCCCCACGCCCATGTGGCTGACCAATCTGTGGGCTCCTTCAGGCCTGCCCCTGGGAATGGCGGTGGAGGACAGTGAGTTTCAGAATCCACTGGATAGCCCTGACCCAGATCAACACTCAGTTTAACTTCCCAAGAAGTTGCAGTGCAGTTCCAATATCTTGGGCTGGCACAGAGAAGTTCCAGTTTTCTGAGGATGGCTGCAGAGCTGGCTATATAACTGCAAAATGAAAATGCCCAGTTCTCTCAGGAGAACTGGGAAGCCAATCTCTTATTTCCACTGCCATAGTCTAAAACCACAGCAGACAATAACTCACAAAACCTCAATGGACTACATCTCCTTCATGGGGGCACACTTGTGCCTGGATTGAGGGTGGGCGAGAAGATCTTGCCTAGCTCTGTACAGTACCCCTGGCTCTGCCAGCCCGGGGTGGGATAGCTGCTGCCTTGCTGGCCCAAGATGCCATGTGGGCACCCCTGATGTGGGAGTAGAAAGGGGTGCCTGTAACTGGTCCTAGGTAGGTGGAGATGCACTGAGAGGGAGACCATGCTCCATTATCCCATGAGGCTTCATTATAAAACACAAATTAAAAAAAAAATGAATCTTTTGACCCAGCAATTGTACTTCTGGATATTTATCCAAAGAAAACTGAAACAATAATTCATAAAGATCTATACACCCTTGTGTTCTTGGCAGCACAATTTACAATAGCTAAGATATGGAATGCCCTTCAATGGATGATTGGATAAAGAAGTTATGGTTCATATATACAATGGAATATTACTCAGCCATTAAAAAAAAAGTGAAGTCCTACCGTTTACAATGACATGGATGGACCTAGAGGTTATTATGTTGAGTGAAATAAGTAAGACAGAGAAAGATAAACACAATATGATTTCACTTATATGTGTAATCTAAGGAAGAAAAAGAACAAACTAATCAAAACCAGACTCACAAATATAGAGAACAATCTGGTGATGGACAGAGGGGTGGGGTGTTTGGGGACTGGGAGAAAGGGGCAAAGTGTTAAAGTTGTACAAATTAGTAAGTGATAGATGGTCACAAGGATGAGGAGCACAGCATAGGGGATGCGGTTAGCATTAATGTAATGACTAGGTATAGAACCGGAGGAGAGAAAGAGCAATTAGGGGGATCATTTTATAAACTATATAAAAGTCTAACTAATGTACGGTATGCTTGAAACTAATAATAAAATAAAAAATTTAAAATATATATATATATATATATATATATATATATATATATATATATATATATATATATATATATATAATTGTAAAGAATTTCAACACAGAGACAGCAGAGCATTAAACCTGGGCCTCAGGGTCCTTCTGAATGAGCAGAGTGCTGTGAGAATGTGAAAGTGGGGCATGGGGGAAGCCAGCCCCAGTGGAGAACACAATTTCCTTACTGTCTTTTTTTTAATTTAAACAGCCAGTATGCCAATTTTTTACCTGTCTGTTAATCTCTTCTGATCAAAGAAAAAATATAGTATATAAAAATTCTTCTGTTTTTTATTTTGTGTGTGTGTGTGCGTGTGTGTGTAATTGGATTTTGTATCTAAGTATGCAGTAAATATATTTGAGCATGATGGATTGAGATCACATCTTCCTGGCTTCTCTCAAAGAGATGTAAGTTGATCTGATTTACTATAACATAGGGAATTGCAATCTGGGAGCAATTTTAACTCACCAGAAGACACTGGCAATGTCTGGAGACATTTTTGATTGTCATAACTGGGGGTGAGAGTTGCTACTGGCATATATAGCAGGTAGAGACAAGGATGCTCCAAATATTCCATAATACACAGGCCAGCCTCCCACAACAAGGTATCACCTAGGCCAGAATTTCAACAGTGATAAGGTTTAGAAATCTTGTGCAATATTATGATAAGTATCCTTAAGTTTCCTCAATTGACTAACTTTCATTTTTGTTATAAATACTTGGATATTATACAAACACAGAACCAACAAGTGGAGACATTTCTGCAGGCTAATAGAATTATACAGAACATAGACCTAGAAGTAATTTTGAAGATCATCTAATGGTGTTTTTCATTTTTAACTTTCCTCATTAACGATGAGTTCTTACTTTCTTAGGCCAAACCCCAATGAGAAAAGAGGGAGGGTGGAACTGCTCTCGTTTTTCCAGGCTGTTCTTGGGGCACATTCCTGAAACTCTGGGATTTTGCTCAATATAGTTTGAAAAACATTCATTTAGTTTAAGTCAACCTATAAGAAAATGGAAAGTAAAGAGTTTAAGTGATTTTTCCAGGATCACAGAAATGTCTGGAGACAGACCAAGGCTTTCCAATTTAGTACTCTTCTGAAGCAGTGTAAACAATTAAACCACTTATTATAGCTCTTTTTAAAGATAAATTTCACCAAACTATATCTGTATTATCTATTTAAATAGATAATAAAATAAGATAAGTTTGCTAGGGCTGTGATAGTTTCTTCTGAGGCCTCTCTCCTTGTGTAGATGGCCATTTTCTCCTTGTGTCCTCACGAATTCTTCCCTCTGTACCTGTCTGTGTCTAAATTTCTTCTTGTAAGGACAATAGTAATATTGGATTAAAGCCCACTCTATGACCTCATTTTAACCTTAGTTACCTCTTTAAAGATACTATATTCAAATATATTTACATTCAGAAGCTGTTGGGGGTTAAGACTTGAACATATGAATTTGGAGGTGAGGTACAACTCAGGACATAACAATGTATAGATAATCAATTTTGTGTTTCTTGAAAAGAGTCACTAACGCCCTCAAAACTCTTAGCAGAGTTCTGCTGATCTGCCTTACAATATGAGACTTGTTCTTATTTGTAAAATGGGAATAAAGTTACCTACCCTTTTTTACCAAGTTGCAGTGAGAGTAATTCATAGAAAGAATTGTAAAATACCTAATATTAGAAAGTGATCTAAAGATACTCAATGAACTGGGAGATCCTTTGATAAAAATCTTTAAATAAATTTTGTACACTGGCAAGTTTGAATTATAATTATATTGCATTATTGTGCCTGCCATGCTCACATTTATGACAAAGCTGGAAACTCCCCAAGCATTTTCTGCATGCCAGAAATATAGAAAGCTGAACCAAGGAAACAGAGGTAAGGGATTCAACACACATTAGCTTTTTGAATTCATCAGAAATACGAGCTTTGAGATTTTATGCCTGCCGCTTTCTGCCTTCAGAAACCTGGGAGCTTGTGTTCAAACTCCATGTTTGAACTTTGGAAAATAATGTTTCTAGTGTTTCGCTTGAATTGTGTAGTTGAGGACTTTCATGTAAAATATCTGTATTCAGTTGTACAGCGTGGGGTTTGTCCACAGCTAAGTAATGCCTTACAGGAATGTTAACATTAGTAACCATAGCAAAGTAGAGTTGGTGCTCTCTCAAAAGCACAGGATTGTTTGAGAAGATGTGCAAATCTAGATAGGGAGAATTTTGTACACTAGAGGAAGAGAATTTACTGGCATTACATTTTTTATGTCCTAGAAAATGAAAGACTCTGTCAAGTTATGATATTGATCTAAATTGACAAAAACGGCTCTTTGTGAAAAATGGCTTTGTTAGACCTTGGAAGAAGAGTTTCTATATCCGAAGTATACCCCTTGTAACTTTCTGTGCCTGTGCCTGATCATGACTGTCCTGAGCTCTAGCTTATGTTTCCTTTTGCCTAGACCACTGCTGAAGCCCTTATCTTGTTGCTCACTCATCCAGCCAGTAGCAAGATCTGATCAAACTATTCCCCCTACTCCTCTTGGAAACCTTTAAATGACTCCCCATTTCTTAGAGACTGAAGTTCACTTCTTTGCTTGGTGTTCAAGTTCCTCTGTCTCTAGGCCTTCCCTCCAGTTCTTATCCCCCTCATCCATAAATCCTGAGATCTATCCCTAAAAGTCTGCTCACTGTTGCTCTTGCTCTGACACCTTTCTACTTCCTTTCTTCTGGGCCTCTGTTCAAGTTATCTTTGAATACCTTTCTTTCTACCTTGTAATCTGTTAGATCCATTTCTTTAATTCCAATCTCTGTTCCTCCTCTCCAAGACTTCTGAGGTGACCTTAACGTAGCTGAACTTTATTAGCTGCTGTATATCTCACGTTCTACCTTCTCTATGAACGTTCATTTACGTGTCAGTTTTCCTTCAGATTGAGACCTAGAAGGGTAGAAGTGTGTCTCCTTTATGGGTCATTTTTTCTTCTATAGAGACTCAAAAGTGCTTTGTACAGAGGACACTCTCAACAAATACTAGCTGAATTGAATAAATGGAACCATCTCTAACTAAAAATGATGATAATTTACACCATCTATAAAGATTTGAGATCCCATGGAGTCTAAAGCAATAACCACAGTGAACTGGGATGTAAATGTATTAAAAGGCTCAGTTGATTCTCAGAGTGGATTTCCAGTTTAGGCTGCTCCACTCGTTGCTAATTACGGTAATGAATAAACTGCTGATATGACTTCCTTATTGCATTTGGCAATTTCGATAGATGAATGTTATTACTAATAATCATAACAAAGTAGAATTGGTGCTCTCTTAAAAGCACAGGCTTGTTTGGGAAATCTTGATCCAGTTGAATATGCACTGTGGAACTCTTATAGCCACACTTTACAAGGGATTCTGATGTAATTTCTTCATACAAATTCAATATGGCAATATGGTGGTTGTTTTAACTGAATACCACTTTCCTTCTACAAAATTCATATGTGGCAGATGCCACATAAAACTTCTCAAGATTTCAGAGTCAAGTCTGTTCTGTTTATAGAGTATTTTGTGGGCAGAATACACATGGACTGGAGATACTATGTTTACCAAATTTTAAGATATATCTTAGATTTGCTTTTTCCCCCCCTGAATTTAATTTTATGTCCTTAAGTATGCAATTTCATCCTCACATTCACAGACTTATTTCTATTTACTCTTTCTGGAGTTGTCAAATTTATTTACTCACTCTACTAAGAACACTTTGGTATAATTTTGCTCATATTCTTCCCAGGCCTGTGTGCCTTTATCCTCCTTTTATCTATTTCTATTGTGTCTGTTATTTTGTTATTCCTAATAGTATTTAATTTTGTGTTTTCTCCCTTTGCTTGATCAATTTTACTAGTGGTTTATCCATTTTGATTTTTTCCCCCTAAGAACCAATGTTTGCTTGTATTGTTCTTTATTGACATTTTTTCTTTTTTACTGATTCCTATATGTATCTTTATTACATTTCTTTCCTTTTGATTTCTTTATATTTATCTATAGTCTTTTTTTCTAGTTACTTTTATTCATAAAAACTTCTTTATGGTGTTATAAAGGTATAATTTATAATTCAATATTCATTCATAATTCAAAGATTTTTAAGCAATTTATGGAGTTTTGTAACCACCACCGCAATCTAGTTTTAGAATGTTCCCATCACCACCCAAATTCCCCTTAAGACCTTTTATAGTCAATCTTTGCTCCCACTTTATCTCCCCCACACCCTAGGTAACCACTTATCTACTTTCTGTCTCTAATAAATTTGCCTTTTCTGGATATTGTCCATAAGTGGAATTATACAATATGCAGTGTATTATGTCTGGCTTCTTTCACTTAGCATAACGTTTTTGAAGTTTATGAATGTTGTACCACATATCAATATTTTGTTCTTTTTCATTGCTTAATAGTATTCCATTATACAAGTATAAATACTTTGTTTATCCCTTCACTGGTTGATGATTACTTGGATTGCTTCCAGTCTTTAGCTTTAACTATTGCTGCTATGAACATTAATATGCAGTGTTCATGTACACATGTGTGTCTATTTCTATTAGGTACATTCCTAACAGTGGAATTGCTGAATTACATAGTAATTTTCTATTAATTTTTAGCCTATTTCCCATTTGCCCTGAGAATACTCACCTGTGGCACTTGAGGCTACAGCGTTTACCCTGAGATAACTTGCAGAGTATAGTCCTAACCTTATCCCCAAAGTTTGCCATGAAATATCTTGCTTTTATTATTATTTTTACATTGCTCTAGTATACCAATAGTCTTTGGAAACAAATGACATCATTCTATTTATAGCATTCTGCTTTTAGTAGTGGTATTTGCATTTACAAAATACAGTAATTCTCAATCGCTGAAAATGTCAAATCTTAGAAAATGTAACATTCTTATGTGTGATGTTAAATTAATGCTGGCTTTTTTTTTCTAAATGGAAAAAGAGTTAAGAAATGGCCAAACAGTTTCCAAAGTAGCTGTATTATTTTACATTCCCATCAGAAGTGAATGAGGATTTCAGTTTTCTATATCCTCATTAACAATAGGCGTTGTCTGTGTTTTTGAATATTGTCATTCTAATGAATGTGTGGCAGTATTCTCATTGTGGTTTTAATGTGCATTTCTTTCACATTTAATGACATTGTGCACCCTTTAATGTGCTTGTTGTCATTTATATGCCTTCTTTGGTTAAATGTCTATTTTAGTCTTTTGCCCATTTAAAAATTTGAATTATTTGTCTTCTTATTTTGAGTTGTAGTAGTTCTTTATATAATCTGGATATAATTCCTTTATCAGACATATAATTTTCAAGTGTCTTCTCTGATATGAGTCAGTGCCTCATCTTTTTATTTACTTAATAGTGTTTTCAGAAGCAAAATATTTTTAATATTAATAACTCAGTTTAACATTATTTTTTATGATTGTTCTTTTAGTGTTGTATCTAAGAACGCTTAGCTCAACTCAAGGTCAAAAGTTTTCTTCTATGTTTTCTCTCAGAATTTTTAAAGTTTAAAACTTAATTAAGTCTAAGATCAAATTTGAGTTATTTTGTGTATAGTGTTATTTTGTGTATAGTGCTAAGTAAGAGTCTAAGATTTTTATTCCTTTTTTTCTTGAATGTCAATATCCAATTGTCCTAGACACACTTGTTGAAAAGATTATCATTTCTACACTGAATTGTCTTGACATCTTGTTAAAAATGAACCATAAATGTAAGGGTTTATTTTGCAACTTTCAATTTCATTCCATTGATCTATGCCTATCCTTACAATAATATCACATAAACTTAATTACTGTAGCTTTATAATGAATTTGGAAATTGAATGGTGTATGTCCTCCAGCTTGTTCTTTTTCAAAATTGTTTTAGTTTTGTAGATCCTTTGCATTTCTATTCAAGTTTTAGGATTAGCTTGTTAGTTTATACAGGAAGAAATATTGGAAATTTGAATATGGATTGCATTGAACCAATAGAACAACAGTTTGAATGTGATATGCCTAGATGTGGATCACTGTGTTTATCCTACTTTATTTTTTAAATTAATTAATTTTTTTTTTTTTTATGGTGACTTTGGTTGATGAAATCCAATAAGTTTCAATTGTATACTTTAACAGTAAGGCATATATATATTTACACTGTGTGTTCACTTCCCATTGTTAAATTTCTTTCTGTCACCACATATTTGACCCCTTTTACCCTGTCTACCGCCTCTTTCCCTCCACCCCCTAACCTCTGGTTACCACTAGTCTATAGTCCATGTCCATGAGTCTCTGTTTGTCCTTTTCATTTGTTGCATTTAGGTTTATATCATGTGATTTTCACCTTTTTCTATCTGGCTTATTTCGCGTGGCATGATTATCTCGAGGTCCATCCACGTTGTCACAAATGGCAGTATTTCATCTCTTCTAATGACTGAGTAATATTCCATTGTATATATGTACCACAGCTTCTTTAGCCAATCATCTATCGTAGGAAACTTCAGTTACTTCCATGTCCTGGCCACTGTCAATAATGCTTCTATGAACATTGGTGTGCAAATATTATATCGGATATGGGTTTTCAAGTCTTTGGGGTAAAACTCCAGTAGAGGGATTACTGGATCTTATGTGTAGATGAATTCTTACTTTTTCGAGCAACCTCCATACTGTTTTCCATAGTGGTTGTACCAATTTGTAGTCCCACCAGAAGTGTATGAGGGTTCCTTTTTCTCCATATCACTGCCAACATTTGTTATTACTTGTCCTCTTGATTATAGCTATTCTAACAGATGTGAGATGGTATCTCATTGTGGTTTTGATTTGCATTTCCCTAATAGCTAGCGATGTTGAGCATCTTTTCAAATATTTGTTGGCCATTTGTATGTCCTCTAGAGAGAAGTGTCTGTTCAGATCCTTTGTCCATTTTTTGATTGGATTGTTTGTTTTTTTGTTGTTATTGAGTTGTATGAGTTCTTTGTATATTTTGGATATTAGGCCCTTATCGGAAGCATTGCTTGCAAATATATTTTCCCATTCTGATGGTTTTCTCTTTACCTTGTTGACAATTACTTTTGCTGAGCAAAAGCTTTTTAGTTTGTTGTAGTCCCATTCATTTATTTTTGCTTTTACTTACCTTGGCTTTGATGTCAAATTCATAAAATCCTCTTTAAGTCCAAGGTCCTTAAGTTTAGTTCCTATATTTTCTTCTATGCATTTTATTGTTTCAGGTCTTATATTCAGGTCCTTAATTCATTTTGAGTTAATTTTGGTGTGTGGTGATACACAACAGTCTAGTTTCATTCTTTTGCAGATGGTCTTCTAATTTTCCCAGCACCATTTATTGAAGAGGCTTTCCTTTCTCTACTGTATGTTTTTGGCATTTTTGTAGAAAATTATTTGCCCATATAAATATAGGTTTACTTGTGGACTCTCAATTCTGTTTCACTGGTCTGTGTGTCAGTTTTTCTGCCAATACCATACCGTTTTGATTACTTTGTAGCTTTGTAGTATAATTTGAAGTCAGGCAGAATGAAGCCTCCAGCCTTGCTCTTTTTTCTCAGGATGACTTTGGCAATTCAAGGTCTTTTGTGCTTCCATACGAATCCGATGATTTTTTGTTGTATTTCTTTAAAAAATGCTGATAGGATTTTGATGGGGATTATAGTAAATCTGTTTAATGCTTTATGGAATGTGGTCATTTTAACTATGTTAAGTCTTCCAATCTAAGAACACGAAATATCTTTACATTTTTTTATATCTTCTTCAATTTCTTTTAATAAGGTAATATACTTTTCATTATATAGGTCCTTCACATGTTTTGTTAAATTTATTCCTAGGTATTTTATTCTTTTTGTCACAATTGCAAAAGGAATTATTTTTTCCACTTCTTTTTCTGACGCTTCATTATTAGAGTATAGAAATGCTATGGATTTTTGAACATTGATTTTGTATCCAGAGACTTCATTACATTTGCTTATTGTTTCTAGTAGTGTTCTTGTGGAGTCTTTAGGGTTTCCTATATAGAGAATCATGTCATCTGCAAATAGTGACAGTTTGACTTCTTCATTTCTTATTTGGATGCCTTTTATATCTTCCTCTTGCCTGATTGTACTCGCTAGTATGTCTAACGTTATATTGAATACCAGTGGTGATGGTGAATAGTCTTGCCTTGTTCCTGATCTTAGAGGAAAGGTTTTTAGTTTTTCACATTATGTATAATGTTGGCTGAGAGTTTGTCATAGGTGGCCTTTATTATGTTAAGGTACTTTTCTTCTATACTGATTTTTTTTAGGTGTTTTGATCATAAATAGATGCTGTATCTTGTTGAAGGCTTTTTCTGCATCTATTGATATGACCATGTAATTCTTATTTTTTAATTTGTTTATGTGTTATATCACATTGATTGATTTGAATATGTTGAACCATCCCTGTGCCTCTGGGATGAAGCCCACTTGATCATGTTGTATAATCTTTTTAATATGTTGCTGTATTTGGTTCACTAGTATCTTATTTAGAATTTTTGCATCTGTGTTTAGGAGAGATATTGGTCTGTAGTATTCTTTTTTTGTGTTATCTTTACCAGGTTTTGGTATTAAGGCAATATTGGCCTCATAAAATTAGTTGGGAAGTATTGCCTCTTCTTCGATTTTTTGGAAGAGTTTGAAGAGAATAGGTATTAAATATTCTTTGAATGTTTGGTAGAATTCACTGGTGAAACCATCTGGTCCTGGACTTTTACTCTTTGGTAGGTTTTTGATGATCGTTTCAGTTTTGATACTGCTTTTCAGTCTATTTAAAATTTCCGGTTCTTTTTGATTCAATCTAGGAAGATTGTATTTTTCTAAGTCCTGGTCCAATTCTTCTAGATTATTAAATTTGGTGTTATACACTTTTTCATAGTATTCTTGCATAATCCTTTGTATTTCTGGGACGTCAGTCATAATTTTCCCTTGATCATCCCTGATTTTGTTTATTTGTGTCCTTTCCCTTTTTTTCTTTAGTGAGTCTAGCCAGGGGTTTCTCAATTTTATCAACCTTCTGAAAGAACCCTTTATATTTTTCTATTGTGTTCTTGTTTTCAATTGTATTTATTTTTGCTCTAATTTTAATTATTTCTTTCCTTCTGCTGATTTAGTCTTCATTTGTTCTCCCTTTTCTAGATTTTTAAGATGAAGCGTTAGGTTGTTTATTTGCGCTTGTTCTCATTTTGGGAGATAGGCTTGTAATGATATTAACTTTCCTCTTATGACTTCTTTTGCTATGTCTCAAAAGTTTTGATATGTTGTACTATCATTATCATTTGTTTCTTTGTATCTCTTGATCTCCTAATTATGGTTTTTTTTTTTTTATGTGAGCTGACCCCTTTCAGTATTTCTTGTCATGCAATTCCCTCAATTTTTGTATGTCTGGAAAGGTCTTCATTTCTCCTTTATATCTAAAGGAGAGCTTAACTGGATACATTATTCTAGGCTGGTAGTTCCTTTCACTTAATAGTTTAAATATTTGATTCCATTTCTTTCTGGCTCGTAAGGTTTGTGCTGAGAAGTCCGATGATAATATAATGGGTTTTCCTCTATAAGTTACTGTTTTCTTCTCCCTGGCTTCCCTGAGAATTGTCTTTGGTTTGATTTTTGATAATTTTAATACAATGTGTCTTGGTGAAGGCCTTTTTAGGTTGAGGAAATTGGGTGTTCTGTTGACTTCTTGAATTCCAAGCTCCAGTTCATTCCTTAAATTTGGGAAATTGTCAACTATTTGTCAGAAAATGCTTTGTAATCCCTGCTCCTTTTCCTTGCCTTCGATAATATTCTTATGTTCCCTCTCCTGATAGTATCAACTAGTTCTCGTATTTCTCTTTCATTATTTCTCATTTTTTAGTTTCTCTTTTCTTTCTTCTGATTTATTTCTAGATTTCTGTCTTTGATATCACTGATCCTTTCCTCCATTGGTCGACTGTATTTCCCAAGCTTGTTATTTCATTTTTCAACTCTTCCAGTGTGTTTTTATCTCTAGAAGATCTATTCTGTTCTATTTGAGGGTTTCGAGCTCCTTGCTAAAGAACTCATTCTGCTCATCTAGTTGTTTTTTCAAGTCCTGAAATTGTTGATATGAATCGTTTAGGATCTCATTGAGTTTTTCCAGAAATATCTTCTTTAATTCTCTGTTATTTAAGTCGCATATTTCTATATCCGTAAGCTTATTTTCTGGAGATTTTTCTCTTTTTTTCTGAGATGCCTTGTCACCTTAGTTGTTCATGATGTTTCATGTCTCTGCCTTATCAGGCCATTTTTTCTCAAAATATTTTTCCTACCCCTTTCTCTCCTTTTTTTTTTTTTTTTCTTTCCGGGACTATCATTATAAGTACGCTAGTACTTTTAATGTCTTATAGTTTTCTGATGCTCTGATGAGTTTTCTTCATTTTTTTTTTTTTGAGATTGGATTATTTGTCCTGATCTATCTTCGTGTTCATTGTTTCTTTTTTCTGCAACCCTAATCTGCCATTAAATTCCCTAGTAAATTCTTTATTTCGGTTATTGTAATTTTCAGGTTCAGAATTTCCATTTTATTTTTCTTAAATAAGTTTTATCTCTTTAATCAGATTATTTGTTTGTTGAATCATTATTATTATACTTTAATTCTTTAAACCTGGTTTGCTTTAGGTTTTTGAACATATAACTGCTGTGATATCTTTGTCTACTAAATCCATTATGTGGAGACACTCGTGATTTCTTTTGACTGCTATTTTTCTTGAGTATTTATCACATTTTTTTTGTTTCTCTGTGTGCTAACTAATTTTTGTTTTTGATGATTCCAGACATTTTAGATAATATTACAGCAACTCCAGATTCTGGGTTTCTCAGTGAGGATTGTCAGTCTGTTGTTAATAACTTGCCTAGACTAAGTATGTTTCCCCACAATGTGTGACTGCTGATAACTCTGCTCGGTTATTTTTTGATTTTTATACCTCATTTCCTAGGGTTTGTCTCAGAGTCTGCATAGCTTAGCATTTAGCCATATATCAGAGAGGTTTAACTCAAACACTTTAATTCAGTAAGGTTCCATGTGGTCCAGGAAGCACATTTAGATTCAGCCTATTTTCAGGTTTGCCTCTGTTTTTATTTTATGCCAATCCTCTTGCATCTCCTCTGCTTATGTCAACGGGTTCTGTCAGCTAGGGATACATGGGAAGCTTAGACCTGTTCTGGTATCTGTTATGAATGCACACAGCCTTGAGTCAACTAAAAATATGTGGAGATCTTCTCAAATCCTCCATGTCCATCTCATCTCCTGGAACCCCCTAAGTTCTAGAATAGTCTGCTGGTTAATTGCTTGCTTATACCACCACTGCATTCTCAAATAAGTAGAGTCAATATTACTTTATAGTTTGCCAGATCTGGCTATATAATTTGCAGGTCCTAGTTCAAAATGAAAATGCAGGGCCTCTTAATTAAAATTATTATTTATTATATGTCAACTTGTTTAAAAGGTATAGGTTATACCTTTTTTTTATTATTTTTATTATTTTATTTTTTAAAAACACACCCTAAATTATATATTTTTTAAAAATAAGACTGAAGTCATTCAATATTTCTCTCTTCCTTCTAAACATGACATAAATCTTAGTATACTTTCCCATTAAAAATCACTTTTTAATCCTTTATGATTGTCATCTAGAATTTAGTTTTAATGTGTTCTTTTAATACAAAAAGAGGTAAACTCATTTTTCCACTAAAGTTGAATTAAATTAATGGATATGCTTTTACCATTCACTGTGCTCATTACTTATGGTATGCTTTAGAAGTTCATTACGTTAGAATATGGGAGGTAAACTCTCAGTTTTTGTAGGTCTCGAAATACCTATAATGGCTCTTAATCCTGAGTGATTGTTTGGTATAAAATTCTAAATTAAGAATTGCTTTGTTCATGTCTTTTATACCATTGTCTTTTGAAATCTATTGTTGATGTCAGTCTAATTATTTTTCCTCTGTAGGTATTATATCTTTTCTCTCTAGAGGCTTTTTAGATTTCTCTTTAAGTTTATTAAATTTCTCTTATGTTTGTTTATAATTATTTCTCCTTAATACTTATTATAGTGTGCCTATATTTACATTTTCTTTATTTTTTCCTGTTGAGTACTTGGGATGCATTTTTTATTTGAGCACCCATTACTGAAAAGTTCTCAGCTACTATCTTTTCCTATCTTGCTGTCTACTGTTTCTTCCATTGTATTTTCTGTAATTCATTTTAGGTCTGTGTTAGACCTATGATTCTCAAGAGGAGTAAATTTTTCCCTGCAGGGGCTATTTGGCAATATCTGAATTCTGTTGTTGTTGTTGTAGTTGTTGTTACCATTGTTATTGTTGTTAAAACTAGGGGATACTATTGATTTCTAATGTATAGAAGCAAGAAATATTGCTAAACATCCTATAAAGTCTAGGAGAACATTTCCCCTTCAACCCCCATAACAAAGAATTATCTTGCACAAAATGCCAATACTGTCTGGCTGAAGAAGTCACCTAAAACATACTCTTAAATCTTAAATTAATTTTTCACATGTTTAAAATATACTCTTTATTTCTTTATACTGCATTTTAGGTGACTTCCTCAATACTGTGTTCTAGTTCTTTCATTTAGCCTCTGACTGTTTAAATTTTAACATTTATCCAGTTGGTCTTTTTAAAATTTACTTGACTATATTTTTATTTCCATTTTTTTATAATTTATTTCTATTTCCATTTTAATTTTCTCATTCTTCCTCCCCAATGGTTTCTTTCTTTCTTTAATAAGAGTTATTTCATTTATCTCTTTAAACATCTAAAAATACTTATGTAAAATCTATATTATACTATTCCATTACATGATTTTTACTTAGAATATATTTGTCTCCATTTAAAAATTTTATGGCCATCTTATTTCTATTAGATTTTTCCATAGTTTTTGGAATTTAGGTTTTCAGGTTTGTTTTAAATGGTAAGGTTTAAATAGTTTATTTCTTTATTTTTCTATTCTTTCTCTGTTCTTACTTCTCTTTGTTTATTGGTTTTCCAGTTTTCTCCATCAGGATCTCTGGGCCCCAGATCAGACCAGGTTTTATAATGAAGATGCACATCCCCAGTCATAGAACAGATATTACAAATTCAGTCAATGGGTCTGCAGGTGGCTTGATTAATTTTTGGTCTGAACTTTTCCATCTTTTCAGGCCTGCAGCTTGTTTAATTAAATCTGTTTTATATAGGGGAGAGGAGGAGTATACAGTACTGTTTTGTTTGTTTGTTTGTTTGTTTTTTGGTTTTTAATCTGCCAGCTTCTGGCTTCAAGCCTCACCCTGCCAGCCATGTGATGTAAAGAATGTCTGGTCCTGTCTAACCTACTGAAGTCAACTCTGGTTACCAACACCAGTAGGTGTGTGGCTTTAATCAGACTGGTTGTTTTGTTTCTCTCTTCCATAGATATTCTTTTGTTTTGAAACTGGTTTTGTCTTTTTCTTTTTAATTTCTATATTTTATTTATAAATTCTATGTGTTTTGGAAGAGAGAGGATAATTCAAAATGCGAATTCACCTTGCTATTGTGTCCAGAAGACTTTAAAAAATATTTAATCCCTATTATTCCATTCAATATTCAGTTAAAGTGCACTCTTCTGATTTAAGCTTCAACACTTTCATTGTCTGTATAGTATTTTAAAAAAAGATTGATCTGCATTCTGTCTTATCAAGTCTTTTTTATTTTTATCTTGATCTTCTATTTTCATTACAATAAATTTTTCCTGTTTATTTTTTATCTTTCTAACTATACTGTGAGTTTCTTAAGGGTAAGAACTCTATATTTTATGTCCTTTATGATTCTATAGTGCACAGAATAGAGCTTTGAATGTGATAAATTCTCTCTATATTTCTGTTGCACTGGTCATTCTACACAAAGAGCACATGTTAGTTCTACTTAGGGAATCCATTTGATCAGGACATAGCCTCTAGTTGTGTTGAAATGGACATTTTTGGAGTTAGAGGTAAGATAACCTGGCATGAGTTTACTTTGATAAAGTCCTATTGATGAGGTGAATCTGCAACAAATACTGAAAACATATAGCATTTGATGTGGAAAGAATTTATAAAACTTTTATTCTGACCCCCTCTATCAATTAGATTGTGTTTGGCTTCTAAGAACAGAAACTCAAAGAATAGTGTTTTAAGCAAATAAGGGTTATTTTTCTTCTGTAAAAAGTGAAAAAGTAAGGACAGAGGATGTAACCACATGCAAATTTTATTTCTTTAATATAGTTGTTTTTTCTCTGATTCAACTGGTTTTGGCCAGATAATGGCATTGTGACTCACTTGCTTTTTTTTACCCCCTCTTCTTATCTTTTGTTCCTCTGTATGTCTACTCCTTTAATCATTAAGCCTTAGGACATAAGATTAACTGAGCCTCAGGGTCTATAATCATGAGGACAATAAGTTTTAGTTGAGCTTTAGACTAAGGATAACACCTTGGCTTTAGATGTGTTTCAGTCTCAGGTCCATCAAGGCAGAACAACAACCTTACAGGCCACAGACCAGAAGGCATGGCTGATTCCAGAACTGGACACAATGATTAATTACCTCATCCTCCTCCAATCGTCCAAGAGTAGCACCCACAACCCCAATTTCCTTAGTTTCCATGACTACTGATTTTTCCTCATATAATCTGTACTTCTGAGACACCTGGGGAGCCAGGTTGTTGAGGGCAATAGCTTGTCTGTGTCTCAGGGACTTGCAACTCTCTAAATAAATCTTACTTTTTTTCTACAAAACCTGTTTGTATCTCTTCTTTGGTTTAGATGTACTCAGAAAGACAGACCTCTTTTTGTCATGATATTAAAGTATGCAGTACAGGCAGAGTTGATATGACAGCTCGAAGGGACCCAGCTTCTTCTAGGAACCTGCTCTTCCACCTTGGTGGATATATTCCTTCCTGATGGTATTAAAGTGGCTGCAACCTACTGTTGTTGTTGATAAATTCCAGATAAGAATGAGAAAAAAAGAGAAAAAGGTGAAAGGCCCATGTCAACTCTCCCATTTGATTAGGGTAATATAACTTTCCAAAAATGCCACTCAGAGACTTCTATTTATATATCATTTGCTAGAACTATTAGGTATTTAGTCGGACATAAGCTACAGGGGAACAAAGGAATGGAAACCCAGCCCAGAGACAGCCCAGAGAATGTCCAGAGAATGCCCCATTGGTAGTTAAAGAATCTCTTCTACATCCTGAGAGACAAAGGACTGGGGAGCCATAAACCTATAGTTGGTTTAATCCAGCCACAAAAGCTTGTGCAAAAGCTATTACCCTAACCTATCCACAACCTCAGCCTCATTATACCATCATTATAATACCATTTCTGACTGGAAGTTTATGAATCTAGTTATAACAGACTGAATTCTGGGTAAGCACATGAGCAGTAAGCAGGAAGTTATATAGCAGCCAAGTGTCAAACAAAATGACCTCACATGCCAATCACCTAGGAATGCCTTTGTAATTACCCATCGTGGCCCTAATATAATACAGACCTTCCCACTTCTACATTGTTACAGCCTTGTTTCCTGAAAACCTGCTCCTTCCTTGGAGCATACACTATCTTTTATCTTTTCATCTCTCAAATTCCAGAGGGCTGCAGCCTTTCTTAGCATGGGCCGTCTTCTTCTAAAATATACTTTTAATAAATCTTACTTTTTCTAAATCTCACTGACCTATAATTCCTTGCTGCATCAGTGGGAATGAACAGAGGACCTCCCCACTCCCCTTCCCCGCTTGCTGCTTGGCAACGCTGGATTTCACATCACCCCAATGATAACAGAACTGATCATGGTGAGTCTAGGGAAATAAGTATTTTTAACTAGGCACATTGCCACTCAATAAAAATGAAGAGTTTCATTAGTAATGATGAAGAGGAAGTCAATAGAGTAGATAAATTACAGGTATGCGGCCAACCTCTAACATTTATTTTATAGATATGACCCTTCTTATGGATTTTAAAGAACTCTCCCAGCTGATAGTGAGGAGGATGGATTATAGGTGGGTGAAACAGTGGGCAGGTATACTAGTTAAACTATTGATGCAAGAATCGAAGCAAGAAATTGTTCTTAACTAGGGCAGTGGTGTGGATGAAAAAAAGGGTTCTATAGAAAGTAACCTCATAGCATGATCAGATGCTAAATTCCTAACTAGGCAGATCCTGGTGAGTACTCATGCCCCAGAATATAACTTCTTTATTAAAAGGCTTATCTTTGCCTTAAGCTAGCTCTGTCCATTGTTTCTGTGCATTTAGGTTTACAAACCTTTGAAATAAAATGTAACTACCTTCATGGGAACACATAATCTTGTTAACTATCCTGTAATCTAATCCCAGCCTTACTTTCTCCCATCTCCATGCAATCTTCCTTATGTTATTTTCTTAATTGCATAAAAGAAGCTGCAAAATTATTATTCTCGAGCATATGTGATCTTCCTGGCATATGTCATCAGTTTGGCTCAAATAAACTCCTATAAAAATTTCTCTATAGGTTTAGACATTTCTTACATCAACAGTGGAAATTATGGATAAGAAGTAGAATTCAAATGATGATTAAGAGTTGGAACAGACAGTCATAAAGCTAAGAACACTTTCAATTTTATTTCACTGTTAGATTTTGATTAGTTAAAAAATTCAAAACATTTTATCTTTCAGTATTAGGAGAGGAGTAGCATTTACATATTTTAAATAGGAGTAGAAGGAAGCCAGCTGCAAATTTCAGATGTTAATAAGGAAAAGGTTGTCTGGTATTTTTAAATAGGATATGGTATATAAGGGATTCAGATATTGTGAAAATTGTGCTGGAAACACTGTGAGAACAGTTTTCTATTTTAGGAATTTGGACTCAAAGAAGCATGTATCAACTATTATTTTAAAAAGCACTTAAGCATTATTATAAAACTCACAATCAATTTTATGTAATAACACTTCTTATTTGGACTAGCTTACTCATCTTCAGACTCCATACTTGGAATAATGGTGGATGTCATGATATCTTCTTGGCTAAATCAGTAAGAAAGGCTGAAGTTTCTAAGCTCGATAGAGTAGGGTACCTTCCTAAAGGTTATTGCTTCTGAGCTGTCATTTGAGATGCCAGCATATCTCTCAGCTGTAGGTCAATGGAAGTTTCACATTTTCTTTTGACCATAGAACAAAGCAAGTGGATATTACCAGCTTGAGAATAATTGTAAGAGCTGAATACTACCAGTTTGAATATTTCAAGAAGGTAGGAAACATGTAGTCTACAGTGTGGTTTATATTTTCCCAAATGTTTTTCATTTATAAATATTAAAATGTATGATCTAGAAAATGGAAATATAGAGTTAAATTAAAAAGTTAAAGTATTACATGATAAGATTGTAACTGGTATGAAAATAAAACCTCAGAAAAATAGAAGACTTGAAGGGGTTTATAGACCAAGAAGAGGAAGCAACGTTGATGACATTTATGCTCTGGCTACCCGGCTATGAACTTCTGGAGGTTTCCACATATAGTCAGTCAGTCATTATAGAAGAAACAGATCATCTGGATGCCTGACTGATATCTTTACATATTACTCAGATATCGTTGTGTTCTTATTGAATTTGTCAAACATAAGTCTGGAATCATGACTTTTAGCAATGATGGAAGTTGCTTTTAAAATGGTAAAATGAAAGCTTAGAGACCAAATGAGAGCTTTATAATTTCTTCTTTAAACTTTTTTGAGGTTATGGTAGAAAGTTTCACATTAGAATGACTATTTACTAAAAAAAAAAAAAAGAAAGTAGTCAACCTATTTGATTTCTTAAAGGCAATATTTCAATGATTTAGGTCAAAATCAAAGATATGACTTTCTTAGATCTACATGGTTCTTCTTTGCATTTGGTTTCACTTGTACAGGACATGAGTCAGTCTACCTTGTTAGAATTAATGGAGCTACAGATTAAAAATGTACTCTGTTATGGTCTGAATATTTGTGTCTTCTCCATATTCATGTTGAAATTCTAATCCCAAAGGTGATGATATTAGGAGGTGGGACCTTTGGGGGATGCTTAGGTCATCAGGGTGGAGCCCTTATCAATGGGATTAGTGTTCTTACGAAAGAACTTCAAGAAGGTCCCAAGCCCTGTTCACATATGAAGACACAGCGGGAAGGTGCTGTCTAAACCTGGCAGAAAACCCTCACCAGAACTCGACCGTGCTGGTGCTTTGATCCAGCCTCCAGAACTGTGAAAGAATAACTTTCTGTTCTCTATAAGCTACTTAAAAAGTAATATTTTGTTGTAGCAGTCTGAATGGACATTGTCTGAATGACAAACCTAGGATAGTACATATCATTATTTTTCTTTCCAGAAAATAATATTTCAGAAAGATGGTTTCACTTGATAAATGAATGTGCAAAACAAATTGTGCCCCCAAATCAAAGAATTTTTCAGGACACATTTAAAAATTTTAAAGTCATATTACAAGTACAGCTGCCATGTATAATCTTCTATAGATAAAACTTTACTATAAACAAGTGCAAGTGCACTGTTTTGCTTAGAAAGTTATTGTACTGTGACAGCATTAACAAGTTTACATAATTCTGTAACCTAGTAGCTGGGAATGAATGTAGTTTTGATTGTCAGTAAAATGTAATTCCTTGAATTGATGGATTTTTAATGGAGAAAAATACTTAAATTATGTAATATTTTTTAGAAAAAAGTTTCTTAATGGTCATTTAGACCAGTTTACTCACTTGAAATTGAGGCTCAGAAAGAATATTTGATTTGTTCATGGTTATAAATCTGCTTGAACAACTTTTTAGCTTACCCGGCCTATTGGATTCTGCAAAGTATACAGTATTGCATGCAAAGAACATAATTGGAAATGTTTTTTAAGTATGTTCTGATATGTGTGTTGAGGGCACATCTATTAAAATTTGTTGCTTTTATCTGTTCACCAACCTTGTCTCTTTCTTATGAAGAACCCATTTCATGTGGATTCAGGTAGGGATGACCTCCCTCGGGTGATCAAAACACATTGACTTGATCATTGGGAGTTCTAGATTCCTTAGACCACATGATGAGTTCAGAAATGGATATGCAACCTAGACTGGTTAGTCAGAGCCCTCCCAGGCATGTTGCTAGAGCTATATGAAAGTGCTATTCTTTATCTTCTATAATTGCTAACTTTAAGCCTGAAATTCCAAATGACTGTCTTAAGAGAATAAAGCTAATACAGAAGAAACCAGAGTAAACTGAAAGACTGCTTCTTGATGACATTGTTTGAGTAGATTTGACTATGCCTAAAGTCAGGTGCACCTCCAGATGCCTTCCTATTTATATGAACCAGTAAATTTTCTGTGCTGGAGTTAGTTGAACTTGGTTTCTACTATTTACAATACAAAGAATCTTAATTTATATAGCACTCAGAGAACACAGGAATCTCTAGCATGTATGTGCACTACAATGTTCAAATGAGTTTCACATATTTCTCAAACAAGAAAGAAGAAAGAAGCAGGCCAGGACTCAGACTGGTACCTTGCACAAATCTAGTGGGTATTGTTTATCCAGAAGACACTGTGAAGTGCCCCTGTAGATGTGCAGCAGCACTATTGGGAATTGTTAGGGTAGAAAGGGGGCACTGTCTAAAAAAATCCACTCTCTTTCACTCAAAATTTCAATCAGTTCCAACGCTTCTGTGGTGAAATACTGTACTGGGACATACATGAAGACAAGGAGAGGGGCCCTTTGGGCTTGGCAGAAGTGGAAGGAAGGTGGTATGGTGCAGAGGTGAGGAGCAGCTGCTATGAAGGGCTGACTTTCTGGCCCTGTATCTTGGTATTTAAGTCCTAGTTGTGTGGCCATGAGCAATGCTTCCTGGCTCTATCTGGGAAATAGAGGTGCTGGTAATATCTACTCATAGGTAGATGCTACCTGGGAGGCATTTAGAACAGTGCTGAACACATGGCCATGTGCAGTAAAAGTTAGCTCTGTTATAATTTTTAAAATAAGTACATTGAGGGCCGTTTCTGTTTTGTATTAACTGAGTGCTTTGAGAATGTTGGCTAGAACACAAATTAGGCAGAGAACTTTCAGGGGTCTGAAGTTCACAATTCTTATCAATAGAAGTTAAGTTCCCTTTAAGTGACTGAGATTCTAGTTCTTCCTCATCTCTAGAATACTCCATATGCATTTACATACTCTTGTTACTTTCACAGAATTCTTTTTGCTGTGAATTATCAAGGAGATGCTAGTGCCTGACCATTGAAAAAGAGAAGTTAATTTCTCATAAAACTAGTCTAAAGAAACAGATGCTGACTAATAGACCCATTCAAATAGTACTTGCCTGCTAGAGTCTTCGGTCCAGTGAAGCAACCAAGACATGAAATGTGAAGACAGCTAACTGATACTGCAGAGTTCATGAACAGAATAAGACCAAGGGAGAGAGCCATCAAGGAGTCCAGCATCATTGTAGATAAGCTAAGCTGCAGCAGTGAGTGCTAGAGGGTGGCAGGGTCAAAAAGAGATGAGATAACCTTCAGGCGGGAAGGCCTGGAAGACTCAGAGGAATCAGTCACTGTAAGTCTCTTGTAAACACTTATGAGCCTAGGCAGATGAAAGAAGTATTTATCATTCAAATTAAAGAATGTATTCAAGAGGGGGTGGGGAATAACTTTTTTTTTCTTAAGGCTGCCTTGTCAATAAAAGAGGAATAAAATCCTTGAAAATATAGCCTCTGTTTTGTGCCTTCAAATTCACTCCCTGGGTCAGGGTTTGACATTTTCTCCCAGACTTGTCTTCTCTCTGGTGTAAAGGAAGCAAATCTCTCTAAGAGACCCTTTGTGTCAAAAGTAATTTCAGGGGGAAAAGCAAACAGGAACAACTTGATAGCTTTTGTTTTTTTAATTAATATTTTTTTTACTTTTCAGTTATATTTGGCACACAATATTATATTAGTTTCAGGTGTACAACATAGTGATTAGACATCTAGATAACCCACTAAGTGATCACCTCAATAAATCTAGTGCCCTCTGACACCATACATAATTATTAAAATATTATTGGCTATGTTCCTTATCCTATACCTTCTATTTCCATGACTATTTTGTAACTATCAATTTGTACTTCTTAATTCCTTCTCCCTTTTTCACCGACTCCCCAAGCCCCTCTCATCTGGTTACCCTCCAAATGTTCTCTGTATGTTATTGCTCTTGAGTTTCTAAGTTGCCAGTGCACTGATTAGTCTCCTTCAGGGGAGTTCTGGATTTCCATATAGCAGTTGTTAACCAGAGCAGGACGACTAGAATTGGAAGGAATTAGAATTTATTTCTTCTGACACGATCTTTTCTGGTATCTTGACAATGTTTTCTCATTGGCTTAAAATGGTAATTGAGATATAAAAGGAAAAGATGAGCTATTTGTAATTAGATAGTTGGAATAATGGCGTCTAATACAGAAGCCTGCAACTTGACACATCTCTTCAGGCTCCACATCAGACCATGGCCAACTTGTTTTGTGATGAGTGTTTTTGATTTACAATTCTCAGGCTGTTTGGAGACTAAAGGAGAAAAGTGTGCTCATATTCGTTCTACGATAAACCAAGACATCCTTAGGACAATAATTGATGAAAGAATGAAGATCTTTGTAAAAATTAATCAATTAGGCAAGCAATACATTTTTATGGATAGCACTAAGTATGTCTTAAGCATTGTGAATATAATCTAGAAGTGTAGAACAATGATCTTGTCTCAGAAAGTTATGACTTGGTAAAAAAATCTAATATACATGTGCCTAGGAACTTGAAGAACAGACTAAGGCAGGTTATTGCAAGTGCGGAGTCATTACCATATCTGTTGAGAAACTACCCTATGCAGCACTCATAGTTGAAGCAAAGGAGGCAACCCCATCCTCAAAGTGTTGATAAGAGGTGTTTGAGGATGTAAATGACAATATGGGTACCAGTACTTAATCCCTACTGAGCAGGACAGACTAAAACCTGCCAGAATTCCAAAGGAGAGGTATTACTCTATCTAGTACTATTGATTGAGGTTTCACTGAAAAGTTGGCATTTAAAACTGATTCTTGAGGTAAGAGTATAATTTAATGATGCAGAAAACAGAATTATAGGAAGGTGATTTCTGAGGGTGAGTTGGAATTCAAGAGCACCAGGCTCCACCCCTTTACTATTTTCAATAATTTGTGGGTTCCTCCTTTTATGACAACAGCTAACAAGGTATGATATAAACTAACATCCTGGTGATACTTGGTGAGGCTGAGGAAATCCAATGGGTTCTAGATAATATCAGAAAGCAGGTGTTACAATATTCATCTTCCAGAGGCCTCTATTAGTCATTGACTGATTCAATCACATTTGGTCTTTCATGAAAATGAGGATTAAGCTAAAAAATGTTTTGCAACTCATACAACTTAATATCAAAAAGACAAACAATCTGATTAAAAAATGGGCAGAGGACCTAAATAAACACTTCTCCAAAGAGGACATACAGAAGAACAATAAACATATGAAAAGATGCTCAACATGACTAATCATCAGAGAAATGCAAATTAAAACCACAATGAGATATCATTTCACACCTATCAGAATGAATACCATCAATAAATCAATAAACCACAAGTGTTGGAGAGGATCCAGAGAAAAGGGAACCCTCTGCAATGTTGGTGGGATTGCAAATTGGTGCATCCACTATGGAAAATAGTATGGAGGTTTCTCAAAAGATTTACAGTTAAACTACTTTATGATCCAGCAATTCCATTTCTGGTTATTTATCAGAAAATAATCCCAAACGCCAATTTGAAAAAATATATGTATCCCTATGTTCGTTGCAGCATTATTCACAACAGCCAACATATGGAAGCAACCTAAGTGCCCATTGATAAATGATTGGATAAAGAAGAGGTGGTACATATATATAATGGAATATTACTTGGCTAATAAAAGAATAAAATCTTACCATTTGTGACAACATGGATAGACCTACACAGGCTATTATGCTAAGTGAAGTAAGTTAGACAGAAAGAGACAAATACCATATAATTTTACTTATATGTTGAATCTGAAAAAAAAAAAAACAAAATAAATGAACAAACAATTTGGAAACACACTCATAGATACAGAGAACAAATTAATGGTTGCCAGATGGGAGGAGTCTTGGAGTGCTAGGTGAAAAAGGTGAAGGGATTAAGCAGCACAAATTACTAGTTACAAAATAGTCACAGGAATGTGAAGTACAGCATTGTGAATATAATCAATAATATTGTAATAACTATGTATAGCATCAGATGGGTACTAGACTTACCACATTTAGTCTTTCATGAAAAATGAGGATTTAAGCTGCTTTAAAAATGTCTTTGTAAGTTATATAAATATCTAACCACTATGCTATACACCTAACACTGGTATAATATTGAATCTCAACTGTAATTGAAAAACAACAACAACAAAAAACAATAAAGCTGAAAAAATAAAATAAAATTACTAAAAAGAAAAGATGTCTTAGCAAACACAGAATTGGGCAAGCAAACTTCTGACAAGGTTTGTGGAAAATTTTAATACTCAAGGTCATAAAAAGAAACCAATTCATTGGTCTGTTTGGAAAGAAATCCTCAATGAGAATAAGAACCATACCTGAGGTCTTACTGTCTGCCAAAAGCAAAAAGAAAAATGCTCCAGAGAGAAAAGGAGTTGATTCTGGTGAAATAATTTCAGTCTGGCCGGAAATCCATCTACTTGAAGTTAGGTGACACTGCTCCAGTATAACAGCCTATAACCAAGTGAGCAGATGAAGCTATACTCAGGGTCCTTTGTGATTGGGAAATGTGCTCCTCAGTGAGAGGGTTTGCCTCTAAATTGTGGGGACTTGACTCCCATAGAGTAGATCCAGACTCCAACTTGCCCTGACCCTCAGCGTCTCAAGCCTACTTTAAAAAAAATAAGACACACACATCACAAGGGCTACAAAGGCAAGACACACACACACACACACACACACACACACACACACACACACATAATAACCTTGAGGACCTTTAAATATGCCCTTTTTAAAAAAAATTAAACATATTTCTCACTGGAGATAGTGGTGCTGTTTAGAGTGAATCTCTAGACAGTAGATTCATGGAATAGAATCTACGTCTCTGTATGTGAGCTAATAATAGAGAATAAAGAATTTCAGAAACTTCAAAAAATTAAATAATGGTTATGATCACTAAAAAGTCAAAAGGAGAAAACAAAAATGTGGTGTTCGGTTAGATCAAACACATCCTTTCCCTATCCCTGATAAATTTTCCCCTTTGAGGCTAGGGAATAAAGGGAGAGGGAGAGTGTGTGTGTGTGGGTGGGTGGGGAGGGGCTGTGGGAGGCAGACAGCGATAAAAATGGAAATGTTAGTATAAGTGGATGCAGTAAATGGATTTTTTACTAAAACAACAACAACAAAACAAATCAAAAACCAAAAACGCATGCACAAACAAAAAATGAAATACTGTCTCATTTTATGCCTTTCCATGGCAAAATGAGTAAGACCTATTGTCCGTATTCTGACTCCTTTTCTGCTTTTGTAATTCAGCTTGTCCCCTCTGGTCTTGAACAAACTTTTCAAGGTTTTTAGCAGCGCCCTTTTCTGCCTTCTGCAGCTTCTTTTTTCTTAGTGTTTCTCAGCATTTCACAACCTCCTACTTCCTGGAGCCCTGTATTTCCTTCACTGCTAGGGCACTGCACAATATTTTTATATTTCCAAGCTATTCCATTATCTTTTGCTTTCTTTGTGAGCAACCTCCCTTTTCATGCTCTCTAATTTGTGAAGATTAAATGAAGCGATGTGAAGACACTCGGTAGAGTACATGGGTATCCAATTGAAAAGTGTTACTAACCTGATAATATTCTACCATTTGTTTTGTGTCAGGAAAAAGTCAATCCATTTTCAACTGCCTGCTCCCTTTCTATATCTCACTTTTTCTCATCAGTTTTCACCTCACACTTTTTCTCATCAGTTTTCACCTCAGCTGACACATTCCTTTCATGTTGGGCCTCATTTTCCTGTGTCACTCATGCTTATTCAACTTGGACAAGGGTCCCAAGACGATGGTGACTATGGCATGTGGGTCACAACTGGTCTGAGGTTCTATCAGTGAATGAAAGGGATTGACATTTCTTAGGGGACCCTCTCTGCCATCAAGCATGAGGTTCTATCAGGAGTATGGAGTAACTATTAGCCTGGTGCTCTGACCTATCAGCAGCCTTCCTAAAATCACTGCTTTCTAGGTTAACTTATTTGTTGTTTTTTGTTTCCTCAGCCCTTCCAATAATTTTGTAATCAATTCACTGTATTCACTCCCATGTGCTGAAAAACCTGCCATTTCTGTTTTCCTGTCTATTCCCTGCTTTTCACATCTTCTCAGGATGTGCTGGAGACTTTCCTTACAGCATAATCACCTGCTCATCACCAAATCATGATTTATCTGCCAGATTCAACAATAGTTAAATGTTTGACAAAAAACATAGTGTAGGGTATGTGTATGTTTGTGTGTGTGTATTGGGGGATGGTGGTAATGCTTTTATTTTAGCAGTCTGTATAGTCTTTTTGGAAAAATTATTGAAACATAGGTAACATTCTGGGCTCAGATGTAGACTTTTAGGTATAATTTGACTTTGGGTTATGCATGCATGAAGGTTTAACATGACTTAATAAAATGATAACAAACAGTTCCTGATACAGTCTCTTGCAGGCCTGACTACCATAGGCCCCAGGAAGCCAGGTAATGTAAAGGTATGCAGGCACAAGACTCCCAGACCAAGCAGGTGAGTTAGGACTAAAGTCCACATGCTTTGTGCTCTCCGAGCTATGGATTCTGGTACAGGCCTACATATATCTCTACAGTGAATTTTGCAGACCTATTTTATTTTTTTCAGACTTAAAGTAATCACAGTTAGAATAAAAGTTATTTTAACTTAATTAGAAATGGTTTGGAGACATAGCGGCTTTTCAGTCATACCCAGGTGCTTTATGGGCTGGCATAGTGATAGTGGTTCCACTTTCAAAAACCAAAGTAAGCCAAAAGTCATTAATGTATATTCTTGGGATACTTTCCCAGTTGATTCCTTCAATTGTTCAGTAACTCCTGAGGGACAAATGTCTGATGATTTTTTAGCAAAGTCTGACTCCGAGCCTCAGTGCTTAAAATGCATGGAATTTAATTCTGATTGAGGATGAGTCCATCTCCCAACTTTGATTTAAGCTCCCTTTACTAACTGTATTGAAATGAGTGCTTAATTCAAACAAGTTTGCCCTAATTGTTGAATGATTATAAGTTGACTTGAGTTCCAACTTTCTCTGTTCAGATCCAAGTGTACTAGAGCATGTCATCACATGCTTTTCTTGACATTTTAATTGCTGACAAGTGAACAATAAACTGTTTAATTCTAGGCTGAGATTTTTTTAAAGATGCATCTATCTGTACCTAATCTTTGGATAATATTTCTACAACAGCAAAAGTGACCAAGGTATGTGAAATTAAAGGGAAATTCCACCACAAAATGACAATACTTCAAGAAAGAAAGAGTCTTGAACTTATAGCCTATTGAATGAGGTCATAAAAGTCATGTGCTCAGGACAATGCCTGTAGCATATTATCTGCTCAGTTAATGCTAGAGACTGATATATAGCATTCTTACCAGCAAGGCGAAATGAGCATAGGAAAATGCAAAATCAATAGTAATAAACCTAGGAGATCCTATATCAAAAAGGTATTTCTTATAAAATAAATATTACATTATATTGTTTCCACAGTCCTCAAAGCTTGCCCAAATCATTTCACTTTTAATGTCTTGAGGCAACACTTAGAAGTGTTCCAGGTAATGTACCATACAACTACTTTGTGAACTTTAGTTACCTTTTCTACCTATGAAGCAACAGTCATATCGATGTGACCATATGACTGCCTACTACTTCTGCTACTTGTGCCAATTTTCCCAATAAATGTGGGTGGGTCATAGTTCTATACCTGTGTCTAATGGACTACATAATTTGGATCTGAATACACAGGAAAGACATTTTAGGAAATGTCAAGTTCTAATTCATGTATATTAAGTTATGACTGACCACAATTGAGACAATCAAGTAATTGAAATCCAGAAATATAAGAGAATATGTTTTTTAAATGTTTATGGGAGAATGAATTTTGCAGAACTTCTAATATTTAGCTCTAAGATAGCAAAATAAACATATTGATAAAGGGTAGGGCTTATATGAAAACTGGAATTGCTCTTTCCTGTATAATTTATCATAAAGCAGAATTTTTACTTAATTTTCAAGAATTATTAACAAACAAACCTACTTAACAAATAGAAAGCATTATTAGATAAAAATTTCTTTAGATTTAGAACATCCACAGTTAGAATCAAAACTAACTTAACTTTATTTAATTAAAAATGATATTTTTTGCTAATTTGGAAAGTTTTTTGTCCAACATGTCTATATAATGAATATTAAGAATAACTTAAAGCTTTTGCTAATAGTTTTCCTCTGCTGAGAGTGATGATAGAAATTTAAGAACAATTCTTGACCCAATTCAAGATTTGAGTATAAAAGTTACCTTCTGTAATTGAGCGTCATTTAATAGGGCCATACACAGTCCTCTTTGAATCACCAAGACCCAAAAGGCAAATGATTTAGTCTAGGATTCAGCTTGTAAATAGAAAGTATGAGAAGGAATCTACCTAACTTTTATATTTAATAGGTATTATTGAAATACCATAGTCAGCTATAAAAGTCATAGCTGACAGTTATGCCATTGGGATGAGATTATAATTTATAACTAGAAAAAAGTTTTTTTGTGATAGCTGACTTTAAGAATTTTTATATAAATCATACATAGTTATATTTTACAACATGAAAATCATAGGCAAAACTATAAATCTTTTTAAGGTCAAGAAAATTCTTATAATTCCAATTTTCAGTGATTGGTTGGAAAGGAGAAATATACAAAGTGTTCACAACAGGAAATGCAAGCCACAAACATCTTAGTATTGGAGAAACAAGGTAACAAGTCAGACAAGAACACTATTGGAAAAAAAACTATAGGTCAATATTCATGATGAACATAGACTCTGAAATCCTCAACAAAATACTAGCAAACTAAATTCAACAGCACACTAAAAAAATCATACACCAAGATCAAGGGGGATTTATTTCTGAGATACAAGGATGGTTTAACATACACAAAGCAATAAATGTGATACAACACATTAACAGAATGAATAATGAAAATCATACCATCATGTATTAAATACAAAAAAAAATCCTTTGACAAAATTTGCTGTACATTCCTGATAAAAACTCTCAACAAATTAAGTAGAAAGAAATCTACTTCATCATAATAAAGGCTATATAGGACAAACACACATATCACATCTATTCAACAGTGAAAAGCTAAAAGCTTTTTCTTTAATTTAAGATCAAGAACACAAGAATGCTTACTCTTGCCACTTCTATTCAACATAATACTGGAAGTCCTAGCTAGAGCAATCAGGTGAGAAAAAGAAAAAGAAAATCTAAATCAGAAAGGAGGAAGTAAAATTTTACCTGTTTGCAGAAGATATGATCTTTTATATAAAAAACCCTAAGATTCCACCAAAAAAAATGTTGGAACTAATAAACAAAATTCAGTAAAGTTGCAAGATATAAAGTCAACATACAAAAATAGATTATCTTTATATAAAATAATAACAAAATATCTAAAAGATAAATTAAGAAAACAATCACATTTACAATAGCACCAAAAGGAATAAAACACAGGAATAAATTTAACTAAAAAGATGAAAGACTCATACATTGAAAACTATAAGACAATGATGAAAGAAACTGAAGAAGACACATGAAAAGAGAGTTCATGTTCATGGACTGGAAGAATTAATATTATTAAAATGTCCATATTACTCAAAACAATTTATAGATTCAATGTGACTCCCATAAATTCCAATGACATTTTTTACAGAAATAGAAAAAAGTCCTAAAATTCATATAAAATCATATAGCCAAAGTAATATTGAAAAAAGAGTACAGTTGATTTCAAATTATATTACAAAGCTGTATTAACCAAAATAGTAATTAAAACAGAATGGTATTCATAAAAACAGACACACAGACAAACTGAACAGACTAGGGAGCCCAAAAACAAACCCACATATATACAGTCAACTAATCTTTGACAAAGGTGCCAGGATTCTCAATGGGGAAAAGATAGTCTCTTTGATAAATGCTGTTGGAAAAACTGGAAACCCACATGAAAAATAATGAAATTGGACACTTATCTCTTACAACATACAAACATCAGCTCAAAATGGATTAAAGACTTAAATGTAATACATGAAATCATAAAAATCCTATAAGGAGACACAGGAGAAAAGGTTTCTTGACATTAGTCTTGGCAATGATATTTTTGGACACGACACCAAAAACACAGGTAACAAAAACAAAAATAAACAAGTGAGACTAATCAAACTAAAATGTTTCTGCACAGTAAAGGAAACAATCAACAGAATGAAAAAGCAACTTACAGAATAGGAGAAAATATTTGTATATACCCGATAAGGGACTAACATCCAAAATATATAAGAAACTTATATGACTCAATGACAAACAACAAGAAAAAACAAAAACAAAACAAACTCCAAATAACCCAATTAAAAAGTGGGCAAAGGACATGAATAGATGTTTTTCCAAAGAAGACTTGTAAAAGGTATAAGAAAAGGTACTTAACATTGTTAATAATCAGGGGAATGCAAATCAAAACCACAAAAAGACATTACCTCACACCTGTTAGCATGGCTGTCATCAAGAAGTCAAAAAATAACAAGAGCTGGCAAGGATGTGGAATAAGAAAATCCTTATACATGGTTGGTGTGAATGCAAATTGGTATAGTCATTATGGAACAGTATTGAAGTTCCTCAAAAAATGAAAACTAGAACTATCATATCATTAATCCCAGTTCTGGGTATATATAGCCAAAGGACATGAAATAAGTATCTCAAAGAGATATCAGCACCCCTATGTTCAATGAAACATTATTCACAGTAGCTAAGATATGGAAACAACATAAATGCCCATCAATAGATAAATATATGAAGAAAACATATATATGATATATACATATTTTATACACACAAAGACATATTATTCAGCCATAAAAAAGAAAATCCTGCCATTTTTGATGACATAGATGAATATAGAAGACATTATCTGAACTGAAGTAAGTCAGACACAGAAAGACAAATATTGCATGATCCCACTTATATGTGGAATCTAAAAAAGTCAAACTCATAAAAAACAGAGTAGAACAGTGGTTGCCAGGGGCTGAAAGGTGAAGGAAATAAGAGATGTTATTGTATCCCTTATTAATCAAGGGAACAAACTTTCAGTTATAAGATGAAAAATTTCAGGGGATCTGATGTACACCATGGGTGACTATTGTTAATAATACAGTATTGTATATTTAAAATTTGCTAATAGTAGGTCTTAAATATCCTCACCATAGACACAAAAACATAAATATGTGAGGTAATGAATAGGTTAATTAGCTTGATTGGGGCATCTTCTCACAACATATATGTGTATCAAAACATCAGATTGTACGCTTTAAATATATACAAAGATTATTTGTCAATCATACCTCAATAAAGCTGGAAAAAAGTGAAAAAGAAAAGAAAAAAAAGAAAAGTTATCCTAATTTTTGTCCTTGATGATGAAATTTTCATTCTATGACCAAAATTTTAATTCATGAGCTTGCTAGGTAAGAAATAATTCTATAAAATATTAATGTTTCCATCTCGAAAGTCTTGTTCTGTTTTTCCCACTTTGTGGCCAAGAAGCAAGGATCAAAGTTTTATTAAGATAAACAAATATATTTGAAACTTAGAATGAAATATTAGTTTGGTAAGGTAATATGAGTGAAAAAACTGGATGAAAAACATTAAACAAAAATTGTAAGTCTGTCCTGCTCAGCTGCTCAGGACCAGGCAGCCTCGCATCTTCACGCAGTCCTACCTTATACCATGGGAAGAAAAATGGTGAGTGAGAGCTGTCCCCAAATATCTCCCCTTGAAACAACAATAAGCTGATCATGTAAAACTCAACAAAAAACACCCAAATGGCACACCAGCACATTTGAGCGTGGGATCTGTGCATAAGAACTACCACAGGCTAAAGAGAGACCTCTATATAATAAATCTTCTTTCTGGAAAAAAGCAGAATACACTTCTATTAATGCCCAGGTGGAGTAATAGTCCATTAAACACCATGAACAACCAAGGTGACAAGACACCTCAGAAAGAAAGAGAAAAATCTCCAGAAAATAAATTTACAGACATAGAAATATGTGACTTAAATGACAGAGAATTAAAGTGTTACTTCTGAAAAAAATGAGATCTGAGATGATTTACATCAACAATTTCAGGACTTGAAAAAACAACTAGATTAGCAGAATGAGTTCTTTAGTAAGAAGATACAAACACACACACACACATACACACACACAAAACGAATAGAACTTCTGGAGATAAAGAACATACTGCAAGAGTTGAAAAATAAAGTAGCAAGCGTGGGAAAGAGTCAAACAAATGGAGGAAAGGATAAGTGATATTAAAGACAGAAATCTAGAAATAAATCAGAAAAAAAAGAGAAACCGAAGATTGAAAAATAGTGAAAGAGAAATACGAGCACTAGCTGACACCATCAGGAGAGAGAACATAAGAATAATGGGTATTATCGATGGCAAGGAAAGGGAGCAAGGATTAGGAAGCATTTTCATACAAACAGTTGACAAGAATTTCCCAAATCTAAGGAATGAGCTGGAGCTTGGAATTCAAGAAGTCAATAGAACACCCAATTATCTCAACCAAAAAAAAATTCACCAAGACATTTTATTGTAATAAAGTTATCAAAAATCAACAACAAAGACAGAATTCTCAGGGCAGCCAGGGAGAAGAAAATGGTAACCTATAAAGGAAAACCCATTATATTATAGTCGGACTTCTCAGCACAAATCTCAGAAGACATAAAGGAGTGGAATCAAATATTCAAACTCTTAAATGAAAGGAATTACCAGCCAAGAATAATGTATCCAGCTAAGCTCTGCTTTAGATTGAAGGAGAAATAATGACCTTTCCAGACATACAAAAATTGAGGGAATTCTCCACTATGAAGCATGTATTACAGAAAATACTGAAAGGGGTCAGCTCAACTAAAATAAAAAGACAAAAAAAAAATCATAATTATGAGTAAGGTGACTAGCATGCAGATAGAGGCAGAAGAGTTCAACTCTCACTAAGAACAGGACATTATAAGCTTAAACAATAAGAAGAGATTTGCTATTGCAAGACAGTAATGTACATTCAGCATACATAGGGACAAATTGAAACAACAATAACAGAAAAGTGGGGGGATTCAAAGATACAAATTCACAAAGGGGAATTAAGGTATGCGCAGAAGAAAATGGACGACTGTATATATATAACTATCCTTTACATATTCCTAATGGTAACCACATGTGAAAGATTCAGAAATGAAGTACATAACATAAAACAAGAAGAACTAAAGGCAAAACTCACAGAAGCCAATCAAAATAAAGAAAAAAGAAATGCAAGGACAAGGAAGCAATGGAAACACTGAGCTACCAGAAAGCAAGATAAAATGTCTATAAGAAGACCTCATATTTCAATAATCACCATAAATGTAAATGGAAGGAACTCACCAATAAAAAGGCACAGAGTTGCAGAATGGATCAAAAAACAAAACCCAACCATATGCTGCCTCCAGGAAACACATCTCAGCTCCAAAGACAAATAAAGACTCAAAGTGAAAGGATGGAAAATGATATTCCAAGCAAATGACTTTCAGAGAAGAGCAGGAGTAGCAGTACTAATATCGGACAAAATAGAGTTCAAAATAAAAAAGATAAAGAAAGATACTGAGGGACACTTCATAATGATAAAGGGAATGATGCACCGAGAAGACATAACACTTATTAATATCTATGCTCCTAATCAGAGATCCCCCAAATATGTAAAAGAACTAAAGAGAGAAACAGACCAAAATACTATCATAGTAGGAGACCTAAATACCCAACTGTTGGATATGGACAGATCATCCAAACAGAAAATCAATAAGGAAATAACATCCTTAAATGACACATTAGACCATCTGAACATAATTAACATTTACAGAGCCTTCCGTTCCAAAACAGCTGCTTATACATTCTTCTCTAATGCATATGGAACATTCTCAAGGATTGACCACATACTGGGACATAGAGATAGCCTCGATAAATATAAGAAGGTTGAAATCATACCAACCATATGCTCTGATAATAATGCTTTGAAGTTGGAAATCAACTGTGAAAAGAAAGAGGGAAGAACCACAAATACATGGAGATTAAACAACATGCTACTGAAGAATAACTGGGTCAGAGAATAAATAAAAAGGAGATCAAGAGATACATAGAAATGAATGATAATGATAGTACAATATATCAAAACTTTTGGCACATGGTAAAAGCAGTCATAAGAGAAAAGTTCATTTTATTATAGGCTTATCTCCAAAAACAAGGATGAGCCCGAAGAAACAACCTAATGCTTCATCTTAAGAAACTAGAAGAACAAATGAAGCCTAAAGTGAGCAGAAGGAAAGAAATAATCAAAATTAGAGCAGAAATAAATAAAATTGAAAACAAGAAAACAATAGAAAAAAGATGTAACAAAGAGCTGGTTCTTTGAGAACATTAATAAAATTGACAAACCTCTGGCTAGACTCACTAAAGAAAAAAGAGAAAGGACACAAATAAACAAAATCAGGGATGAAAGAGGGAAAATTACAACGAACACTGCAGAAATACAAAGAATCATGCAAGAATACTATGAAAAAGTATATAACACCAAATTTAATAACCTAGAAGAAATGGACCAGTACTTAGAAAAATACAACCTTCCTAGACTGAATCAAGAAAAACTGGAAAATCTAAATAGACTGATCAGCAGTATTAAAATTGAAACAATCACCAAAAATCTATCCCAAATTAAAGTCCAGGACTAGATGGCTTCACCAGTGAATTCTACCAAACATTCAAAGAATATTTAATACCTATTCCCCTCAAACTCTTCCAAAAAGATTGAAGAGGAGGCAATACTTCCCAATTTATTTTATGAGGCCAATACCTGATAAAGATAACACAAAAAAAGAAAACTACACAACAATATCTCTCATGAACACAGATGCAAAAATCCTAAATAAGATACGAGCAAATTGAACGCATCAGCATGTTGAAAAGATCGTACACCACAATCAAGTGAGAATCATCCCAGGGGCACAGGGATGGTTCAACATATGCAAATTGATTAATGTGATACATCACATAAACGAATTAAAAAAGAAGAATCATATGATCATATCAATAATAGATGCAGAAAAAACCTTCGACAAGATACAGCATTCATTTATGATCAAAACACCTAAAAAAATTGGTATAGAAGGAAAGTACCTTAATATAATAAAGGCCATCTATGACAAACCCTCAGCCAACAAATGAAGAAGTCAAGCTGTCACTATTTGCAGATGACATGATTCTCTGTATAGAAAACCCTAAAGACTCCACAAAAACACTACTAGAAACAATAAGCAAACTCAGTAAAGTTTCTGGCTACAAAATCAAAGTTCAAAAATCCATAGCGTTCTTATACTTTAATAATGAAGTGTCAGAAAAAGGCTTGGAAAAAATAATTCCTTCTGCAATTGCAACAAAAGAATGAAATACCTAGGAATAAATCTACCAAAACATGTGAAGGACCTATATAATGAAAACTATAAGATCCTATTAAAAGAAATTGAAGAAGATACAAAGAAATGGAAAGATATTCCATGTTCTTGGATTGGAAGAATCAACGTAGTTAAAATTACCACATTACCTAAAGCACTAAACAGATTTAATATAATCCCCATCATAATCCCATTGGCAGTTGTTAAAGAAATTGAACAAAAAATCATCAAGTTTGTATGGAAGTACAAAAGACCCCGAATTGCCAAAGCCATCCTGAGAAAAAAGAATGAGGCTGGAGGCTTCACTCTGCCTGACTTCAAATTATACTACAAAGCTACAGTAATCAAAATGGCATGGTATTGGCAGTAAAACTGACACACAGACCAGTGAAACAGAATTGAGAGTCCACAAGTGAACCCATATTTATATGGGCAAATAATTTTTGACATAAAAGCCAAAAACATACAGTAGAGAAAGGAAAGCCTCCTTAATAAATGGCGCTGGGAAAACTGGAAAGCCACCTGCAAAAGAACGAAACTAGACTGTTGTCTATCACCACATACCAAAAGTAACTCAAAATGGATTAAGGACCTGAATATAAGACCTGAAACAATAAAATGCATAGAAGAGAAATAGGAACTAAACTCAAGGACATCAGACTTAAAGATTTTGTGAATTTAACCTCGAATGTAAGGGAAGTAAAAGCAAAAATAAATAAATGGGACTACAGCAAACTAAAAAGCGTGTACACAGCAAATAAACCATTAACAAAGTAAAAAGATAACCATACGAATGGGAAAATATATTTTCAAGCAACGCCTCTGATAAGGGCCTAATATCCAAAATATACAAAGAACTCATACAACCAAATAACAACAAAAAAAGATCCAATGAAAAAATGGGCAGAGGATATGAACAAACACTTGTCCCTGGAGGACATACAAATGGCCAACAAATATATGAAAACATACTCAATATCTCTAGCTATTAAAAAAATGTAAATCAAAACCACAATGAGATACTGTCTCACACCTGTTAGAACAACTATAATCAACAGGACAAGTAGTAACAAATGTTGGCGGTGATACGGGGAAAAAAGAACCCTCATACCCTGCTGGTAGGACTGCAAATTGGTATAGCCACTATGGAAAACAGTATGGAAGTTCCTCAAAATCTAAGAATTGATCTACCATACATATGATCCAGTAATCCCTCTACTTGGATTTTACCCCAAAGACTTGAAAACCCATATCTGAAAAGATATTTGCAAACCGATGTTCATAGCAGCATTATTCACAGTGGTCAGGACATGGAAGCAACCGAAGTGTCCTTTGATAGATGATAGGCTAAAACAGCTGTGGTACATATATACAACGGAATGTTACTCAGACATTAGAAGAGGTGAAATATTGCCCTTTGTGACAACGTGGATGGACCTCGAGATAATCATGCTAAGCGAAATAAGCCAGACAGAAAAAGTTGAAAATCACATGATATCACTTATATGTGGGATATAAACCTAAAAGCAACAAATGAACAGGACAAACAAACAGCAGCTCATGGACATGGACAATAGACTAGTGGTTACTAGAAGGTAGAGGGGAGGCAGATGGTGTAAAAGGGGACAAATATGTAATGACAGAAATAAATCTAACTATGGGCAGTGAATACACAATGTAAATATATATATGCCTTACTGTTAAAATGCACAGCTTAAACTTTTGGATTTCGTTGACCAATGTCACCATAAAAAAATAAAAATTGTAGAGATTTGCTGATATTTTTAAATTTATTTCTTTTACTATGGAAATTGTTTTCTTATAGTTGTTTTTGGTCTCTAATGATTTGTGCCTTTGAATGTTATTTTTATTTCCTCTTTTTTGTCACAAGTTTAAAAAATATATTTAAACATATTTTTCTCTAATGATCAGCACCATGAATGAAATAGTGACTACCTACCTACCCCTTCTTTATAAGAGGACAAATTTTGAATGAGATAATTCTTCCTCACTCCTCACTCCATTTTCTACTTCATTTTGATAAAACTTAAGGTCTAGATCCAGATGATTGATATTTAATTAAATTCTATGTCATATATAATAATATTATTTTTGACATTTGCATTCTGTCACTCGATCTTATAAATAATGATTTAGAATTGGTTTTGTGTCTCATTAGCTATAATTTTTACTGCATCTTTTCTACTCTTGAGGTAATTATTTTTACTTATAATTTTACTATAAATTTCCCAATCTTTATCCATTTCTTTAGATTACATCTTTCAGTAATTTCCCTCTCTCTCTCTTTCTCTCTCTCTCTGTCTCCCTCTGTCTCTCTGTCTCTCTGTCTGTCTGTCTGTCTGTCTCTCTGATTATATTTCTATTTTCTTACATTTAAAAAACTAGAATGAGTATACATTTCTTGGTATCTTTTGGTATTTAGAGTTGCAAAGAAGTCTGAGGTAAGTTTTGTGGGCATTAAAAAAAAAATCTGCTTTTTCTTCCTGGATACTCTTAAGTTTTGTTCTATATCTTTGAATAGCCAAGTAGATCTTTGCATCAGGCCCTGGCCCAGAACTACAGGATTCTCCCCATGCAGTAGGTTTTAGGGAAATGGACATTTTCTTTTGTATATAGTTCAGCATTGTTGCCTCATTTTTTCAATGTTGACTCATACTCATTTTTTCAGTTTCTATTTAGTCCTCAGGTCCCCAGTCTGTACTCTCGAGGCTCCTTCACTGCCTTCCTGCCTCAGTAGAATAATGTCGTAGGGAAGGCCAACTTCTTACTGCTGATTTGTTAATTTCCCACAAGACCACTTTATAGCATTCTTAAATAAAAAATTCGAGGGTAACTAGAGGATATTATAAAATAAGAAAAGATTCTTAAATAGGATGCCAAGTATAGTACTCCGTAGAGGCTAAGGGGAAAGAGGAAGAAAAGATAAATATTTTATTGGAGTCCTTTCATTGCTTCACCCTGATTGGGAGTCTTGCTTTTCTGCCTTGAGTTTCACCCACCTTTCCACTCTCCTGAGAGAGCCTTTCCTTCAATTATTCACAGTATCTCCACACTGTTAAGAACATCCCATCTTCCAAACCCAGCAGTGAATTTTTAATAACAGGTACAAATTGAATACAGTAAACAGCTCTTAAGTGCACAGGTCTATGAATTTCTATATGTATACCTTATTTTCCTCAGGGCATTTCAGAGGACCCGCTAATTCACGGCCACCCATTTCCCAAAGCATGACTGATACGGTCTGGCTAACACATGGGACTTCAGCACAGTAGATCATGGTGGGTTTGGGCTTTGGAGTCAAGCAAAATAATCCAGAGAACAATTTTTACCTTACTGGCGAGCTCCTCCCAACATTACCATCAGTGTGGGGTGAAGATGCGCTTCCTCCATCTTCACTGGACTTTTTGGTCTTGGGCAGCACACACTCCCCTTTCCAAAGACAAACAATAATTTGCAAAATCTTTTAAAATGAACCCAGAAAACTATTTTCCTAAAGGCAACATGCACAGTGTTTCCCTTCTCTTGGTGGAAGCAGTATTTTATACTGTTATCTAAAACTGTTATCAGGATCCTACTCTCATCCTCTTGCCTAGAGCCCTCATACATAGAAGCAGTGCCCCACTGTGCTTTACCAATATTATCTGCACTGGCCATAACTGCTAGATATCCAAGAATAAATTTTTCTTTATTTAAGTTCAGTTCGAATTGTGGACATGGCTCCCTTCTCCCCCATACATATCTTTAAATTTAATGAAAACAGTGGATGTCTTTATTTTTTTCCTCATGCAGAGCAAGATCCAGGGATATGGAGAGGGGCTTCTCCAGGTTGCACCTGGAGAAATGAAAATGGTTTAGTATCTATCTGAGTGTTGCACTCTTTTCATTAATGCTGAAAGCTGCTTGCTGTGAATTACAGATGTGCAGGTTTAAATCTCTCTTCAGTCTTAAAATTTCTTCCTCTCAACTCCTAACGTATATCTTCTCTTTTTGTGCTGCTTTCCCCTTCTGGAGTATGCTTATGGCAGTGAATTTTTTGTCTTTGGGTTTTCAACTCCCCATCACTGACCCTACCCTGATTTCTTTTGGGAGAATTGAACTTCTTTCTTTGGATGCAGTCTGTGGAACTGTTTATCTGGGAGTCTTCCCCAGATAAGGAATGTAAGACCTCCCCCCATCCCCTGGAATTAGAATTTTGAACAGAGTGATAAAAACCAATCGGAGTTCATTTTCTTCAGTGATTGTGTCAGGATGAGACTGTTGAGCAGTCACTATTCCTTGACCTGTTCAGCCTAGATCTCAGAGCCTTGTTTGGACTACAGTGAGTTCCCCAGATTTGTCAATGGCTTCCCTTTGGGCTTAAGTTAACCAGAGCTGTCTTGGAAACTTAAACAACCAAAGAAACATAGCTGATACACTTATGCATAGGATACATTTCTTTCATCTGTCTTTCCTGTTTATTTTCTTATTTGCATGTCTTTATCTTTTCTTTCATTAAGTTTGTCTTGCCCTTCAATAATTTTTTTTGGCAGCTTCCAAAGCTTTTGAATGTTTCTGCCATGTGTCCATCACAATTTTTCCCAACTTAATTTTGTTAGCTTCATCTTCAGCCCTTGCTCTACACTACTCCATATTCCACCCACAATAAATGGGTTTTCTTCCTGATCTTGTCATTCTCCCTCTATCTTTCCCATTAGTGCATGGTTATTTCCTTGTCCTAAAAGGTTCTTCTACAAAATTTTGCTCAAACACCATATCTGCTTGGAAGCCCAATCTGGTTCCATATACAAAGAAAGACTCCATTTTTTACATTCTCTCTACTGGGATCCCTTAGCACTTGGTCTTTTTTGAACTACTACTTAAATTGGAGTTGTTTTTATCCCATATGTCTTTTCCAATGAATTGTAAGCTTCTTGAAGATAAAGTATACGCTTCACTTGTCGCTGTATACTCAGTGTCTCACACAGTGCTGAGCACTTTTTATCTCAACAAATGTTTGTTGAATGACTGAATGACTGAATGAATAGATAAAGGTTACTCACAGAATACCCATCCCTGTAGTGAAAGGCAGGCTCATTGTTGGGAGTTCTTAGCCTACTGTTGCATATTAAGCACCCTTACTTGTTCAGGAGTGTCTCTTCTTTTCAGGAATTATACAACATATAGTTGTTGACTCTGGACATCCTACCTCTGGCATCAAAATATTTGTTTTTTCTTCTGACTTTGCCAAAGATAAGAAAGCACTGATTAACTTTTCCATCCCAGCAATATTTGTTATCTGTGATGTGCAAAGATGGTCACTACATAAGACACACAGATGAATCTGACATAATATAGTATTCAAGGGAGACTTAGTAGAGTGATGTGATGTTATAAATAACCACAAATCAGGTGTCACAAAGGGTATGTGCCCGAGGCATTTGAATGGAGCCTTGGCACACTGTCAATGCTTCAATACCAGATGAGAAGGAGGTGATTTTGAAGTACTCATTTATGAGAGGCATCTTTTTCTTTTTAAAAAATAACGAAGTGTATATTTCTGGTATTACGAAAGCACACTTAAGACTTTTAATTCATAATTTTAACTGATATTGAATTTTTTCCGGAGGTCGTTGGGATCTTGGAAGCTTTAAAAAAGTCTTTAAGGGCCTCTTTAGATATGAAAATGCTCTTACAATGTTCAAGAAGATTTAGTTTTCTTGAAATTTTCACCAAATTCTCACAATGAAAGGTAACTTTATTCAAGCATTTTGAAGTTTTGTCATCTGCTTGATGAAAATTGCTGGCTTTTTGTTTCTTTTGAAATGACTTGAGACCCCCACAAAATTGAATACAAAATCATTAAGAAGAGCTGAATCTACTGCTCCCAGGAGGCTGAGCAGTGGCGTTGCAGAGGAGAAAGAATGAGCATGTGCGTGCATACTAAGATCTCCCACTGAGTGGGCATTGAGTCCTGCCTCCCATGGCTATCAAGCAAGGGGCAAGTCTGACCCAAGTAGAGATTGCAGCCATGAGGAAGAGCATGGAGAAGTACCTACAATCTCAACCAGCCACTGATGGCGTTGAGCAGCATATATAGAATCTTTTGCAGTGGTAAAGTTGGTAAAGATTCAGTACTTAACACTTTAAGTGCATAAACAGAGACTAACACTTAATTACAAAGGTCCTTGCAGGAAACAATCACTCAGTACAAATCACGGTATAGGAAAAATGTGGACATTTCAGAAGATACAGACAGACAAAATGATAGCTTTAACCTTGCTGGAGAAGATAATCAACAATTTCTTAATCAGGAGGGACTGGGAGCTCACATCAGGATACCTGTATTTTCTTTAGAGTTCACTGTATAAAAGTATGCCTAGTAAATAATCAGGATTCTCATTACAGACTGTGTGTTCAGGCATTTCCAACAAATTCTTTTATCATCTTCATAATGTTCTGAGTTAAAGAATCCTTCTAGATATTGTTAAATACATAACATGAATGAGTGGAATCTACATGATCATTAGAATTAGTGCCAGGAGTGGGAAAAACTAGACAAGTATAATTATAGATCCAGTCTTAAAAAGGAATGGTGCCTTAAGGGCCTCAAGGAAGCAGATATCTGCCCATTACAGTGACCACCCTAGGGCTGGGGAGGCAGCAGTTAGTTAACATTTGGAAGTATTAGTGAGGTTTACCTGGACTTTGTGGGAGGAAAGAAAGTATTCATAGTTTGAATGAAAGCCAAAAGACTGGAAAATACCTGGAGAGCAAGCCAATTGAGCTGATGCACAGAGTTTGTATAGGGTACAAAGTAGAAAGTGAGAATAGAGGATACTCTGGGACCAGACTGGAGAGGTAATTAAATTATCTATCTCTTGAAGGGCACACAGGTCAAAAAGAGTAGAAATAAGGTATTATTTTAAATGGTATAATTATTAATTTTAACTTTAACTCACAAGGGTAGCTTAGTATAATGGGAAAATCATAAATTGGAAATTAGAGGTCTTGGAGTCTACTGCTATTAACTGTCTATGGAAAATTCCATCTCCCTTAGCTTTCAAGTAAAATGCAAGCACAGGGCATGGGACCTGTGCAGTTCTGAGATCTTATTGCTCCTCTGAGCACTGCCAAGTATCCTGGGTAAAATGGCTCATTATTCCACAAATGGGTCATTTTTGGAAAGAGAATATTCTGTAACTTGGAGAAATCAGAGAATCAATGGTTATTGTTTGTATTTCTGTGAAAGAACAAAAGAAAGAATGAAAAAAATTGAAAGAAAGAAAGAAAGGAAGGAAGAAAGGAAGGAAGGAAGGAAGGAAGGAA